>NC_057814.1:390584104-390910577 GCF_018294505.1 Triticum aestivum | reverse complement strand
ATTATCACGGATGACTTTACACATTTCTTCAGCTTCAGTGATTAAGTCATTGCCAAGAAGTTGGCGTTCACCAGTCTCTGACCAATTAAGAGGAGTACGACACTTTCTGCCATAGAGAATCTCGAATGGGGCCTTGCCCGAACTTGCTTGGAAGCTGTTGTTGTAGGAGAATTCAGCATATGGAAGACAATCTTCCCATTTCATGCCAAAGGAAATGACACAAGCCCTGAGCATATCTTCAAGAATTTGATTGACTCGCTCGACTTGGCCACTAGTTTGAGGATGGAAAGCTGTGCTGAATCGAATGTTGGTGCCCATAGCCTTCTGGAAGGAGTCCCAGAACTTAGAGGTGAAGATGCTTCCACGATCTGAAGAAATCAATTGTGGAATGCCGTGCAAAGAGACAATTCTGGAGGTGTATAGCTCTGCCAACTGAGCTGCTGTGATGGATTCTTTAATTGGAACGAAATGAGCCACTTTAGAAAGCTTGTTGATGACAACGAAGATAGCATCATTTCCGCGCTTGGACTTTGGAAATCCAGTCACGAAGTCCATTTCGATATGATGAAACTTCCATTCTGGTATAGCAAGAGGTTGGAGGAGACCAGCTGGTCGTTGATGTTCAGCTTTCACTCTTCGACAGACATCACATTCGTTCACGAATTGAGCGATTTCTCGCTTCATTCGAGTCCACCAATACGACTGCTTGAGGTCAGGGTACATCTTCGTACTTCCAGGATGAATTGAAAGAAGAGAATTGTGCGCTTCGTTCATAATGACTTTCCTTAGATCAACTTTAGGAACCACAATCCGGTCCTCGAAGAATAAAGTGTCTCTGTCATCAATGCGGTAGCACTTGTATTTGGAAAGACCCTTGTCGATACCACGTTTCACCTTCTTCACCATGGCATCCAGGAGTTGTGCCTCACGAATTTGATCTTCCAAAGTAGGAGATACTATGAGGTTGGCAAGAAAGCCTTGAGGAACAACTTGGAGATTCAGCTTGCGGAAAGCTTCACAAAGATCCGGTTGGAAATGCTTGAGAATTAGGCTGTTGCAATAAGCCTTCCTGCTCAAAGCATCTACAATGACATTGGCTTTGCCTGGAGTATATTCAATACTCGGATTGTACTCTTGAATCATTCGACCCATCGAGTCTGCATGAGGTTGAGGTTGGGCTGAGTGAAGATGTACTTGAGACTCTTGTGATCGGTGAATATGTCCACTTGTCTTCCCAACAAGAGATGTCTCCACGTTATTAATGCATGGACAACTGCCGCTAACTCAAGATCGTGAGTGGGGTAGTTCTTTTCATTGGGCTTCAACTGACGAGAGTTATAGGCCACAACTTTCTTCTCTTGCATTAACACAGTACCGAGACCTTGGAGAGAAGCATCACAGAAAACTTCAAATGGCTTGGATTCGTCAGGAGGAGTCAAGACAGGAGCGGTGACGAGTTTCTCTTTGAGAGTGTTGAAAGCAACGTCACACTCAGGAGACCAGACATACTTCACATGCTTCTGGAGGAGGTTGGAAAGAGGCTTTGCAATCTTAAAGAAATTCTCAACGAATCTTCGGCAATAGCTTGCAAGACCAAGAAAACTGCGGAGCTGCTTGACATTCTGAGGAGGTTCCCGATTCACAATTGCGGACACCTTCTCGGGGTTAACAGCGATGCCCTTGGCAGAGATGATGTGACCAAGGTAAAGAACTTCATCAAGCCAAAACTCACATTTGGAAAACTTCGCATAAAATTGATACTCTCTGAGCTTGTCGAGCACCAATCGCAAATGTTTGGCATGATCCTTCTTATTCTTGGAGAAGACCAAGATATCATCGAGATACACCAGAACGAGTTCATTGGTATAGGGGTTGAAGATGAAATTCATCATCCGAGAGAATGTTGGAGGAGCATTGACAAGGCCGAAAGACATGACAGTATATTCATAAGAACCAAAGCTTGTTCTGAATGTTGTCTTGGGAATATCTTCTTCACGAATGCGAATCTGATGATAGCCCATACGAAGGTCAAGCTTGGAGAATACTTTAGCACCTTTGATTTGCTCGAATAGCTCATTGATGTTGGGAAGTGGATACTTGTTCTTGATTGTCTTCTTGTTCAATGGACGGTAGTCGACACAAAGTCGGTCTGTGCCATCCTTCTTCTGGACAAAAAGAACACCACAACCCCATGGAGAAGAACTCGGTCTGATCAAACCCAGACGCTCTTGTTCATCGAGCTGTTTCTTCAATTCCTTCAGCTCCTTGGGTCCAAGCTTGTAAGGACGCTTGCAAACGGGTTCAGTGCCAGGCTCAAGATCGATAACAAACTCAACTGGCCGGTGAGGAGGCATACCCGGAAGCTCTTCTGGAAAGACATCTTGATACTCACAAACGACTGGAATCTGAGAGATGGCATTCAATTCGCCCTTCTGATTGAGAGAAAATAACCGAATGGTTTCATCCCGAGCGGCATAAATGATAACATCCTCAGAAGAGTGTGTCAATTGAATTTCCCTGGCAGCACAATCAAGTTGAGCCTTGTGCTTAGAAAGCCGGTCCATCCCGAGAATAAGATCAATATCCGAGTCACCAAGAACAACTGGAGAAGATAGAAATTTATAGTTTCCCATCTTGATGGAAACATCCGGAACCATGGAGCTTGCATTCATGCATTTGCCCGGAGAGACAACTGCTAACGGTCTAGGCAATTCTTGGAAATGCAATTCATGCTTGGATGCAAATGGTCTTGAGATGAAACTAAGCGATGCCCTAGTGTCAAAAAGAACTTTTGCCGGAATATCATTAACTGGAAGATTACCCACTATCACATCAGTAGATTCCTCCGCTTGAGCTGCATTCATCATGTTCACCTTTGCAAACTTGGAATTATGCTTGACCACTGCATTGCTGGAAGATCTGACAGGAGGAGGAGGCGGAAGGCGCCTTTGGTTGAAGCATTTGTTAGCATAGTGACCTTTCTGCTGACACTTGTTGCAAGCCACCTCTGAGAGTGGACGATGATAAGGAGCATTGGACTTTGGAGCTTGATTCTGAGACTTGTTCTGATAGCCAGAGTTGGAAGAGTGGGAAGATCCATGGCCACCTTTGTTCTTCTGCTGGTAAGGCTGACGAAACGGAGGAGGAGGAGGCAACCAGAACTTCTGTTGCTTAGCTGCCACAAGTGAGGAAGAAGAAGACTGAACTGCATCCCTGACTCTCTTCTTAGAAGCCTCACACTTGAGCTGAGCAGCCTCTTGCTTCAGTGCCATGTTATAGAATTGATCAAACTGAGTAGGCTCAACAAGAACGAGAGCTAACTGCAGATCCTCTCTAAGGCCACCTCTGAAGTGATAGATCATGCTCTTTTCATTAGGAATGTCTTGTTTAGCGAAGCGAGCAAGTTTCTGAAACTCGATGTTGAATTGATACACAGACATGTTGCCTTGCTTGAGATTGCGGAACTCCTCACGCTTGCTATCAACAACACTTTGTGGAATGTGGTGAGCTTTGAAGTCCCGACAGAAGTCAGTCCAAGTGATCACACGACCTCCTCTGGAATCTTTGTATTGTTGAAACCAATCAGCAGCTTGGTCCTTGAGCTGAAAAGAAGCGAACTTGACATAGTCCTCAGGCCTGACATTGCTACATTCAAAATGCTTGTTGATGTCCACGAGCCAATCATCGGCATCCGTGGCCTCGGCACAGTAGCTGAAAGACTTGGGCTGATTTGCGAGAAACTGGTTGAGGGTAGCGAAGTGAGACTGATTGTTGCCTTGACCTTGATTGCCTTGATTGCCTTGCCCTTGGGTGCGTTCTTGCAAGAGTTGCAGAATCATCTGAGCATTGGCGTTGGTGGCTGCCATGACAGCTTGCCATGCCTCCACAGGCGGAGGTGGTGGCGGAGGGTTCGCCTGACTCCCTTCATTGCGATCCGGATTCTGACGCGTTGGCGGAGCCATCCTGAAGAGGGTGACATCCGTTAGCATCTTGATAGACAAATAGGCAAGTAGAATCAACGGATAGAAATTGCAACATATAGTCTTCACAATAAACATTCGAACGAAGATGAACGAATGAATTCCATAGTAAATCATCACACTTCCAATAAGGTGAGAAGCCACTTGATAAGAGATTGATGAATGAAAATAAAAAGGTATGAGTGGAACAAATAAATGGTAATGATTACCCAATCACAACCAAATATCTGCAGGAAGAAATGCTAAGAGCTACATGAATCCCACCTATAAACTCCCGAAACTTTCTGGTTATGCAATCTGGTGTTGGGGATACAGGGGACACAAAATATATCAGCCAAACTAGCAATCCCTAGATCCAGGTGTATCCATCCGTCAACACATAACCAAGAAACCTTCGGAAATCGTGTACCTCAACCTTCGAAAAGCATCCGTTATACGAGTTATGGCAATACTCCCGAACTCCCGCCCCAGTACTGGGTGGCGTCTAGGTGATCTCACCAACAACGGCATAAAAGAGATTTCGATGTCGGCGAAACTCAGGTATTCCAGAACTGCAATGATAAAATTGTGACGACAACACCTCGGAGCTCAACTCCCCGGGACACTGCCACAACCCCTAAATGTCAGGAGGCACCAAGAACAATGTTCTCGTCACAAAACCATCGGAATGATTCCAAGATACCCGCGTGATCCTAAATTTTTTTTTGTGAAATTTGAGGAGAGAAGAGTCAAAACTTCTACGTCAGGAGACCTCACCAGAGCGACGAAGGGACTGAGGAGTAAAAAGAATCCTACTCTCCGATATATATAATCCTAAGACTCAAAACATTTTTGTTCTAGACTCAACAACGCCAACGATTCGATCAAGCAGGGGGCTCCTAAGTCGGGGATGGCTCTGATTACCAACTTGTAACGCCCACGATGTGACTATATCTCCCACGTGTCGAGGCACGACTTAGAGGTATAACCGCATAGTGGTTTTGTCGCAAGAAGGGTCATCTCCACACAATCCCATGTAATGAACAAGAATGGGATAAAGAGTTGGCTTACAATCACCACTTCACACAATACATAAATATAATCCATACATCATCCAAAATACACACATAGACCGACTACGGTCAAGATTCGAATGAAAAATAAGATAACCCCAAATGCTAGATCCCCGATCGTCCCAACTGGGCTCCACTACTGATCATCGGGAAAAGACACATAGTAATGACCACGTTCCTCATCGAACTCCCACTTGAGATCGATCCCATCAACTGCACTGGCATCGTCGGCACCTGCAACTGTTTTGGTAGAATCTGTGAGTCACGAGGACTCAGCAATCTCACACCCACGAGATCAAGACTATTTAAGCTAATAGGGGAAAGGATGGTGTAATGAGGTGGAGCTACAGGAGGCATTAAGCATATATAGTGGCTAACATACGCAAATGAGAGCGAGAAGAGAAGCAACGGAACGGTCGTCATCTAGCAATGACCAAGAAGTGATCCTGAACTCCTACTTACGTCATTCATAACTCAAACCGTGTTCACTTCCCGGACTCCGCCGAGAAGAGACCATCACGGCTACACACACCGTTGATGCATTTTAACTGGGTCAAGTGACAAGTTCTCTACAACCGGACATTAACAAATTCCCATCTGCCACATAACCGCGGGCGCGGCTTTCGAAAGATAATACCCTGCAGGGGTGTCCCAACTTAGCCCATCATAAGCTCTCACGGTCAACGAAGGATAAACCTTCTCCCGGAAAGACCCGATCAGTCTCAGAATCCCGGTTTACAAGACATTTCTACAATGGTAAAACAAGACCAGCAAAGCCGCCCGAATGTGCCGACAAATCCCGATAGGAGCTGCACATATCTCGTTCTCAGGGCACACCGGATTGTCCAAGCTTCCGATAGGTGAGCCCAGGGTTGCCCCTGGTGGCCACCGGCGACTGACGGGTTGGACCAATACTCAGAGGAGCACTGGCCCGGGGATTAAAATAAAGATGACCCTCGGGCTCTAGAAAACCCGGGGAAAAAGGCTTAGGTGGCAAATGGTAAAACCAAAGTTGGGCCTTGCTGGAGGAGTTCTATTCGAAGCAAACTGTCAAGGGGGTCCCATGAATCACCCAACCGCGTAAGGAACGCAAACTCAAGGAACATAATACCGGTATGACAGAAACTAGGGCGGCAAGAGTGGAACAAAACACCAGGCATAAGGCCGAGCCTTCCACCCTTTACCAAATATATAGATGCATTAATATAATAAGAGATATTGTCATATCCCTGTTGGAAATATGCCCTAGAGGCAATAATAAATGGTCATTATTATGTTTCTTTGTTCATGATAATTGTCTATTGTTCATGCTATAATTGTGTTATGCGGAAATCGTAATACATGTGTGAATACATAGACTACAACGTGTCCCTAGTAAGCCTCTAGTTGACTAGCTCGTTGATCAACAGATAGTCATGGTTTCCTGACTATGGACATTGGATGTCATTGATAACGGGATCACATCATTAGGAGAATGATGTGATGGACAAGACCCAATCCTAAGCATAGCGCAAAGATCGTGTACTTCATTTGCTAGAGCTTTTCCAATGTCAAGTATCTTTTCCTTAGACCATGAGATCGTGTAACTCCCGGATGCCGTAGGAGTGCTTTGGGTGTGCCAAACGTCACAACGTAACTAGGTGACTATAAAGGTACACTACTGGTATCTCCGAAAGTGTCTGTTGGATTGGCACGGATCGAGACTGGGATTTGTCACTCCGTATGACGGAGAGGTATCTCTGGGCCCACTCGGTAATGCATCATCATAATGAGCTCAATGTGACTAAGGAGTTAGTCACGGGATCATGCATTGCGGTACGAGTAAAGAGACTTGCCGGTAACGAGATTGAACAAGGTATTGGGATACCGACGATCGAATCTCGGGCAAGTAACATACCGATTGACAAAGGGAATTGTATACGGGATTGATTGAATCCTCGACATCGTGGTTCATCCGACGAGATCATCGTGGAACATGTGGGAGCCAACATGGGTATCCAGATCCCGCTGTTGGTTATTGACCGGAGAGGCGTCTCGGTCATGTCTGCATGTCTCCCGAACCCGTAGGGTCTACACACTTAAGGTTCGGTGACGCTAGGGTTGTAGAGATATGAGTATGCGGAAACCCGAAATTTGTTCGGAGTCCCGGATGAGATCCCGGACGTCACGAGGAGTTCCGGAATGGTCCGGAGGTGAAGAATTATATATAGGAAGTCAAGTTTCGGCCACCGGGAAAGTTTTGGGGGTCACCGGTATTGTACCGGGACCACCGCAAGGGTCCCGGGGGTCCACCGGGTGGGGACACCTATCCCGGAGGGCCCCATGGGCTGAAGTGGGAAGGGAACCAGCCCTTAGTGGGCTGGGGCGCCCCCCATGGGCCTCCCCCCTGCGCCTAGGGTTGGAAACCCTAGGGTGGGGGGCGCCCCACTTGCCTTGGGGGGCAAGTCTCCCCCCTGCCCCCCCCATGTAGATGGGTTCCTGGCCGGCGCCCCCCCTCCCAGGGGGCCTATATAAAAGGGGGGAGGGAGGGCAGTAGGATTACATCCTTGGGCGCCTCCCTCCTCCCCTGCTACACCTCTCCGTCTCGCAGAAACTCGGCGAAGCCCTGCCGAGATCCCGCTACATCCACCACCACGCCGTCGTGCTGCTGGATCTCCCTCAACCTCTCCTTCCCCCTTGCTGGATCAAGAAGGAGGAGATGTCGCTGCTCCGTACGTGTGTTGAACGCGGAGGTGCCGTCCGTTCGGCACTCGGTCATCGGTGATTTGGATCACGGCGAGTACGACTCCATCAACCTCGTTCATTGGAACGCTTCCGCTCGCGATCTACAAGGGTATGTACATGCACTCCTTTCCCCTCGTTGCTAGTATACTCCATAGATGGATTTTGGTGAGCGTAGGAAAATTTTAAAATTCTGCTACGATCCCCAACAGTGGCATCATGAGCCAGGCCTATGCATAGTTACTATGCACGAGTAGAACACAAAGCAGTTGTGGGCGTTGATGTTGCCAATTCTTCTTGCCGCTACTAGTCTTATCTTGTTTCGGCGGTATTGTGGGATGAAGCGGCCCGGACCGACCTTACACGTACGCTTACGTGAGACAGGTTCCACCGACTGACATGCACTAGTTGCATAAGGTGGCTAGCGGGTGTCTGTCTCTCCCACTTTAGTCGGAATGGATTCAATGAAAAGGGTCCTTATGAAGGGTAAATAGAAATTGTCAAATCACGTTGTGGTTTTACGTAGGTAAGAAACGTTCTTGCTAGAAACCTATACAAGCCACGTAAAAACTTGCAACAACAATTAGAGGACGTCTAACTTGTTTTTGCAGCATGTGCTATGTGATGTGATATGGCCAGAAGATGTGATGAATGATATATGTGATGTATGAGATTGATCATATTCTTGTAATAGGAATCATGACTTGCATGTCGATGAGTATGACAACCGGCAGGAGCCATAGGAGTTGTCTTTATTATTTTGTATGACCTGCGTGTCATTGAATAACGCCATGTAAATTACTTTACTTTATTGCTAAACGCGTTAGCCATAGAAGTAGAAGTAATCGTTGGCGTGACAACTTCATGAAGACACGATGATGGAGATCATGATGATGGAGATCATGGTGTCATGCCGGTGACGAAGATGATCATGGTGCCCCGAAGATGGAGATCAAAGGAGCAAAATGATATTGGCCATATCATGTCACTATTTGATTGCATGTGATGTTTATCATGTTTTGCATCTTATTTGCTTAGAACGACGGTAGTAAGTAAGATGATCCCTTATAATAATTTCAAGAAAGTGTTCCCCCTAACTGTGCACCGTTGCGAAGGTTCGTTGTTTCGAAGCACCACGTGATGATCGGGTGTGATAGATTCTAACGTTCGCATACAACGGGTGTTGATGAGCCTAGCATGTACAGACATGGCCTCGGAACACACGCAATACACTTAGGTTGACTTGACGAGCCTAGCATGTACAGACATGGCCTCGGAACACGGAGGACCGAAAGGTCGAGCATGAGTCGTATAGAAGATACGATCAACATGGAGATGTTCACCGATCTTGACTAGTCCGTCTCACGTGATGATCGGACACGGCCTAGTTAACTCGGATCATGTTTCACTTAGATGACTAGAGGGATGTCTATCTGAGTGGGAGTTCATTGAATAATTTGATTAGATGAACTTAATTATCATGAACTTAGTCTAAAATCTTTACAATATGTCTTGTAGATCAAATGGCCCACGTTGTCCTCAACTTCAACGCGTTCCTAGAGAAAACCAAGCTGAAAGATGATGGCAGTAACTATACGGACTGGGTCCGGAACCTGAGGATCATCCTCATAGCTGCCAAGAAAGATTATGTCTTAGAAGCACCGCTAGGTGAAGCACCAATCCCAGAGAACCAAGACGTTATGAACGCTTGGCAGCACGTGCTGATGATTACTCCCTCGTTCAGTGCGGCATGCTTTACAGCTTAGAACCGGGTCTCCAAAAGCGTTTTGAGAAACATGGAGCATATGAGATGTTCGAGGAGCTGAAAATGGTTTTCCAAGCTCATGCCCGGGTCGAGAGATATGAAGTCTCCGACAAGTTCTTCAGCTGTAAAATGGAGGAAAATAGTTCTGTTAGTGAGCACATACTCAGAATGTCTGGGTTGCACAACCGCTTGTCTCAGCTGGGAGTTAATCTCCCGGATGACGCGGTCATTGACAGAATCCTTCAGTCGCTTCCACCAAGCTACAAGAGCTTTGTGATGAACTTCAATATGCAGGGGATGGAAAAGACCATTCCTGAGGTATATTCAATGCTGAAATCAGCGGAGGTGGAGATCAGAAAAGAACATCAAGTGTTGATGGTGAATAAAACCACTAAGTTCAAGAAGGGCAAGGGTAAGAAGAACTTCAAGAAGGACGGCAAGGGAGTTGCCGCGCCCGGTAAGCCAGTTGCCGGGAAGAAGTCAAAGAATGGACCCAAGCCTGAGACTGAGTGCTTTTATTGCAAGGGAAGTGGTCACTGGAAGCGGAACTGCCCCAAATACTTAGCGGACAAGAAGGCCGGCAACACCAAAGGTATATGTGATATACATGTAATTGATGTGTACCTTACCAGTACTCGTAGTAGCTCCTGGGTATTTGATACCGGTGCGGTTGCTCATATTTGTAACTCAAAACAGGAACTGCGGAATAAACGGAGACTGGCAAAGGACGAGGTGACGATGCGCGTCGGGAATGGTTCCAAGGTCGATGTGATCGCCGTCGGCACGCTACCTCTGCATCTACCTACGGGATTAGTTTTAAACCTCAATAATTGTTATTTAGTGCCAGCTTTGAGCATGAACATTGTATCTGGATCTCGTTTAATTCGAGATGGCTACTCATTTAAATCCGAGAATAATGGTTGTTCTATTTATATGAGAGATATGTTTTATGGTCATGCCCCGCTGGTCAATGGTTTATTCTTGATGAATCTCGAACGTGATGTTACACATATTCATAGTGTGAATACCAAAAGATGTAAAGTTGATAACGATAGTCCCACATACTTGTGGCACTGCCGCCTTGGTCACATTGGTGTCAAGCGCATGAAGAAGCTCCATGCAGATGGACTTTTGGAGTCTCTTGATTACGAATCATTTGACACGTGCGAACCATGCCTCATGGGTAAGATGACCAAGACTCCGTTCTCCGGAACAATGGAGCGAGCAACCAACTTATTGGAAATCATACATACCGATGTGTGCGGTCCAATGAGTGTTGAGGCTCGCGGAGGATATCGTTATGTTCTCACTCTCACTGATGACTTAAGTAGATATGGGTATGTCTACCTAATGAAACACAAGTCTGAAACCTTTGAAAAGTTCAAGGAATTTCAGAGTGAGGTTGAGAATCAACGTGACAGGAAAATAAAGTTCTTACGATCAGATCGTGGTGGAGAATATTTAAGTCACGAATTTGGTGCGCACTTAAGGAAATGTGGAATCGTTTCACAACTCACGCCGCCTGGAACACCTCAGCGAAACGGTGTGTCCGAACGTCGTAATCGCACTCTATTGGATATGGTGCGATCTATGATGTCTCTTACCGATTTACCGCTCTCATTTTGGGGCTATGCTTTAGAGACTGCCGCATTCACTTTAAATAGGGCTCCGTCGAAATCCGTTGAGACGACACCGTATGAATTATGGTTTGGGAAGAAACCTAAGCTGTCGTTTCTAAAAGTTTGGGGATGCGATGCTTATGTCAAGAAACTTCAACCTGAAAAGCTCGAACCCAAGTCGGAGAAATGCGTCTTCATAGGATACCCTAAGGAAACTATTGGGTATACCTTCTACCTCAGATCCGAAGGCAAGATCTTCGTTGCCAAGAACGGGTCCTTTCTGGAGAAAGAGTTTCTCTCGAAAGAATTGAGTGGGAGGAAAGTGGAACTTGATGAGGTGATAGTCACCCCTTCCGAACCGGAAAGTAGCGCAGCGCGGGAAGATGTTCCTGTGGTGCCTACACCGACTGGGGAGGAAGTTAATGATGATGATCATGAAGCTTCGGATCAAGTTACTGCTGAACTTCGTAGGTCCACAAGGACACGTTCCGCACCAGAGTGGTACGGCAACCCTGTCCTGGAAATCATGTTGTTAGACAACGGTGAACCTTCGAACTATGAAGAAGCGATGGCGGGCCCGGATTCCGACAAATGGCTAGAAGCCATGAAATCCGAGATAGGATCCATGTATGAAAACGAAGTATGGACTTTGACTGACTTGCCCGATGATCGGCGAGCCATAGAAAACAAATGGATCTTTAAGAAGAAGACAGACGCGGATGGTAATGTGACCATCTATAAGGCTCGACTTGTCGCTAAGGGTTATCGACAAGTTCAAGGGGTTGACTACGATGAGACTTTCTCACCCGTAGCGAAGCTGAAGTCCGTCCG
The DNA here is from genome assembly GCF_018294505.1 of Triticum aestivum. Classification (NCBI taxonomy): domain Eukaryota; kingdom Viridiplantae; phylum Streptophyta; class Magnoliopsida; order Poales; family Poaceae; genus Triticum; species Triticum aestivum. Next base: position 390,898,609 of record NC_057814.1, on the reverse strand, counting down.
AATCATGTTAGCAATTGCCGCATACTATGATTATGAGATATGGCAGATGGACGTCAAAACGGCATTCCTTAACGGCTTCCTTAAGGAAGAGTTGTATATGATGCAGCCGGAAGGTTTTGTCGATCCTAAGAATGCTAACAAAGTATGCAAGCTCCAGCGCTCAATCTATGGGCTGGTGCAAGCATCTCGGAGTTGGAACATTCGCTTTGATGAGATGATCAAAGCGTTTGGGTTTACACAGACTTATGGAGAAGCCTGTGTTTACAAGAAAGTGAGTGGGAGCTCTGTAGCATTTCTCTTATTATATGTGGATGACATACTATTGATGGGAAATGATATAGAATTCTTGGAAAGTATAAAGGCCTATTTGAATAAGTGTTTTTCAATGAAGGACCTTGGAGAAGCTGCTTATATATTAGGCATCAAGATCTATAGAGATAGATCAAGACGCCTCATTGGTCTTTCACAGAGTACATACCTTGACAAGATATTGAAGAAGTTCAATATGGATCAGTCCAAGAAGGGGTTCTTGCCTGTATTGCAAGGTGTGCAATTGAGCACGGCTCAATGCCCGACCACGGCAGAAGATAGAGAAAAGATGAGTGTCATCCCCTATGCCTCGGCCATAGGGTCTATTATGTATGCCATGCTGTGTACCAGACCTGATGTAAACCTTGCCGTGAGTTTGGTAGGAAGGTACCAAAGTAATCCCGGCATGGAACACTGGACAGCGGTCAAGAATATCCTGAAGTACCTGAAGAGGACTAAGCATATGTTTCTCGTTTATGGAGGTGACGAAGAGCTCGTCGTAAAGGGTTACGTCGACGCTAGCTTCGACACAGATCTGGATGACTCGAAGTCACAAACCGGATACTTGTATATTTTGAATGGAGGTGCAGTAAGCTGGTGCAGTTGCAAGCAAAGCGTCGTGGCGGGATCTACATGTGAAGCGGAGTACATGGCAGCCTCGGAGGCAGCATAGGAAGCAGTCTGGATGAAGGAGTTCATTACCGACCTAGGGGTGATTCCCAATGCGTCGGGCCCGATGACTCTGTTCTGTGACAACACTAGAGCTATTGCCCTTGCGAAGGAGCCCAGATTTCACAGGAAGACCAGGCATATCAAGCGTCGCTTCAACTCCATTCGTGAAAGTGTTCAAAATGGAGACATAGATATTTGTAAAGTACATACGGACCTGAATGTAGCAGATCCGTTGACTAAACCTCTCCCTAGACCAAAACATGATCAACACCAGGACGCAATGGGTGTTCGATTCATCACAATGTAACTAGATTATTGACTCTAGTGCAAGTGGGAGACTGTTGGAAATATGCCCTAGAGGCAATAATAAATGGTTATTATTATATTTCTTTGTTCATGATAATTGTCTATTGTTCATGCTATAATTGTGTTATCCGGAAATCGTAATACATGTGTGAATACATAGACTACAACGTGTCCCTAGTAAGCCTCTAGTTGACTAGCTCGTTGATCAATAGATAGTCATGGTTTCCTGACTATGGACATTGGATGTCATTGATAACGGGATCACATCATTAGGAGAATGATGTGATGGACAAGACCCAATCCTAAGCATAGCGCAAAGATCGTGTACTTCATTTGCTAGAGCTTTTCCAATGTCAAGTATCTTTTCCTTAGACCATGAGATCGTGTAACTCTCGGATGTCGTAGGAGTGCTTTGGGTGTGCCAAACGTCACAACGTAACTGGGTGACTATAAAGGTACACTACGGGTATCTCCGAAAGTGTCTGTTGGGTTGGCACGGATCGAGACTGGGATTTGTCACTCCGTATGACGAAGAGGTATCTCTGGGCCCACTCGGTAATGCATCATCATAATGAGCTCAATGTGACTAAGGAGTTAGTCACGGGATCACGCATTGCGGTACGAGTAAAGAGACTTGCCGGTAACGAGATTGAACAAGGTATTGGGATACCGACGATCGAATCTCGGGCAAGTAACATACCGATTGACAAAGGGAATTGTATACGGGATTGATTGAATCCTCGACATCGTGGTTCATCCGATGAGATCATCTTGGAACATGTGGGAGCCAACATGGGTATCCAGATCCCGCTGTTGGTTATTGACCGAGAGGCGTCTCGGTCATGTTTGCATGTCTCCCGAACCCGTAGGGTCTACACACTTAAGGTTCGGTGACGCTAGGGTTGTAGAGATATGAGTATGCGGAAACCCGAAAGTTGTTCGGAGTCCCGGATGAGATCCCGGAGGTCACGAGGAGTTCCGGAATGGTCCGGAGGTGAAGAATTATATATAGGAAGTCAAGTTTCGGCCACCGGGAAAGTTTCGGGGGTCACCGGTATTGTACCGGGACCACCGGAAGGGTCCCCGGGGTCCACCAGGTGGGGCCACCTATCCCGGAGGGCCCCATGGGCTGAAGTGGGAAGGGAACCAGCCCTTAGTGGGCTGGGGCGCCCCCCCATGGGCCGCCCCCCTGTGCCTAGGGTTGGAAACCCTAGGGTGGGGGCGCCCCACTTGCCTTGGGGGGCAAGGCCTCCCCCTGGACGCCGCCCCCCATGTAGATGGGTTCCTGGTTGGCGCCCCCCCTCCCAGGGGGCCTATATAAAATTGGGGGGGGGGAGGGAGGGCAGTAGGATTACATCCTTGGGCGCCTCCCTCCTCCCCTGCTACACCTCTCCGTCTCGCAGAAGCTCGCCGAAGCCCTGCCGAGATCCCGCTACATCCACCACCACGCCGTCGTGCTGCTGGATCTCCATCAACCACTCCTTCCCCCTTGCTGGATCAAGAAGGAGGAGACGTCACTGCTCCGTACGTGTGTTGAACGCGGAGGTGCCGTCCGTTCGGCACTCGGTCATCGGTGATTTGGATCACGGCGAGTACGACTCCATCAACCTCGTTCATTGGAACGCTTCCGCTCGCGATCTACAAGGGTATGTAGATGCACTCCTTTCCCCTTGTTGCTAGTATACTCCATAGGTGGATCTTGGTGAGCGTAGGAAAATTTGAAAATTCTGCTACGATCCCCAACAATCCCAACATATCCATGTTCCGACATGGAACCCACTTCAACTTCACCTGCAACTAACAACGCTATAAGAAGGGCTGAGCAAAAGCGGTAACTTAGCTAAACAACGGTTTGCTAGGAAAGGATGGTTAGAGGCTGACATGGCAACATGGGAGGCATGATATAGCAAGTGGTAGGTAGTGCAGCATGGCAATAGAGCGAACAACTAGCAAAGGAAAGATAGAAGTGATTTCGAGGGGTGGTCATCTTGCCTGCAAGGTTCTCAGAGTTGTGGAAAACTTGATCCTCGTAAGCGTACTCAACAGGTCCGTCGTTCACGAACTCGTCTCCCGGCTCTACCCAAAACAAGAACACAAGCAACGGAACCACAATCAATCACGGGAAATGCACAAACAACATCATGCAAAACATGCATGATAAGCGGGATATGATATGCGATGCATATGCGTGCTCAGGAGGAAAAATGATGAACAAGGCAGTAACTTGGCAAACCAAGCATGCCACTGGAAAGATGAGATGATTTCGGTCGAAATCGATATAAAGATCACCGGCAACGGATGCACGTTTTGCAAATGGCAAGCAAAACAAGAATGACACGTATCTACGATTAACATCATGATAGCACTTAGAATGCAACAAGTAACAAAGCTACAGCACTCCAACATATCAATAAAGCATATGGCAGTAATCTAAAGGAGATGCTTGACAAAAGATGAACACTGAGCTACGGCTAGATCACAACATAACAGGCTCAAACAAGCATGGCAAAAGTGCAAAAGAAATCAGGTTCACAGACTTGGTGAAATTACTGGACATGGCAGAAAACAGCATCAGGTAGCAATGTTCAGAGCACGAAAACAACATGCTACAGAAACTTAACATGGCAAAACAAGGCATGACAGTATTCTACTAAATGCATATGACAAAAGTCCCTTACTGAACATAAGCCAAAAAGGACCAGAAGATATGATGGCAACCATGTAAACATAGCAAGTTTCCTTAACAGGTTTCAGACACTGCATAAAACAGAGCATGGCAGAAACAATAAGATGAAGGCATCTTGGTGAGCTTGATGCACTCACTACAGAGCAATGCATGACAAAACAAGAATACCTACAGCAAGATGGCATGTTTTTGAAGCTATCCATTGCAAGATAAAATACATAGGATGTAGGGATCAACTACAACAAGCTTGGCAAAATTGAATATCATGTTAACAATCTGCCAGAAATATTTTATAGCAAAAGTAGAGCAAGATTGAGTCATGCAATGGCACTCCATAATTGCAAACAAGGGCAGGAATGGATCAATTACAACAATATCTATAAAACATCCTTAGTGAACATTTCAAAATATGCATGGATCTCTCTGTAGCATCAAGTTTACATGGCAACAAAATAACAGCAGACAAAGACAGAGAAATCAGTAAATCCCTGAAATCAGAAACATTACGGGGCCTAGTTTACATGCTTGTGCTAGTCACCACAGAGATCACAAAAATACATGTCATACACCACTGGAAATATGGCATGGCATACAACAAAACACATGTAGGGCTCATGCTCATAAGATGCACAGATTAATTGCAACCAAAATAACAAATCTCCAAGTTGTGCTAAGTAACAACAGATAACAGCAACTAGCACTCTTGCACCAGAGATTTGGGCATCAAGATGGACTCTAATGAACATGGTGCAATGGACCAAAATGAAGAGCATCTCGAGGCGAACATTTTCATATATTACACGCACGAAACGGAGCTAAATGCAGAGAGTTATGCCAAGATGAACAGGTGCATGTACTGAGAAAATACATAGGACTGAGAAAAAAACAAAGGGGGAGAGAAGAAAAAGTCATCCCTTCGGTTGTCTCCCAGATCGGATCAGCCTCGGGGCTCGGGAACGAGCTCGCCGGAGCTGCGGGAGGAGGAAGGCGTCGGCGACGGCCGGAGGGGAGGAAGAAGGCGGCGGGCACGGAGGGCGGCGGTGGCGTCGGTGAGGCGGCGGCGAACGGCGGCGGGGCACCGCGGCCCGCGCGGCGGCGCGGCGCATAGCGGCGGCCGACGGCGGCGGAGCGACGCGGGCGCGGGGCGGCGGCGCGGCGAGGAGGCGGGCGCGGTGCGACGGGGAGATGGGCTCGGGGGGCCCAGCCCGGGCTGCGGCGGGCCGGCGGCGGGACGCGGTGGGGCTGGCCACGTTGCGCGCTCCGATTCGCGCGGGGCGGCGGCGGGATCCGTCCAGCGGTGACGGGAGGAGCGGGTTAGGGTTTCATCTGCGAATGTTTTCGGGAGGGGATGCAAATATATAGGTAGAGGGAGCTAGGAGAGTCCAAATGAGGTGCGGTTTTCGCCCACGCGATCGTGATCGAACGACCTAGAGCATGGAAGAGAGTTTGATGGGTTTTGGGCTGTTTAGAGAGGGGGGGTTTTGCTGCAACACACAGAAGGACCTTGCGGTTACCCGGTTAACCGTTGGAGTACCAAACGACCTCCAAATGGAACGAAACTTGACCGGTGGTCTCCCGGTGGTATACCAAGGCCACTTGGCAAGCCTCGGTCCATTCTGAGAACGTTCAACACCCGCACACAAAAAGAAACATAAGGGGTGCGCCGGAGGAGTTGGGAGCGCCGGATTGCAAAACGGACAACGGGGAAAATGCTCGGATGCATGAGACGAACACGTATGCAAATGCAATGCACATGATGACATGATATGAAATGCATGACATGAACAAAATACAAAACGAAAGACAAAACCCGACCACGAAGGGAATATCATAACACATAGCCGAAAATGGCAAGAGTTGGAGTTACGAATATGGAAAGTTACATCCGGGGTGTTACAGCTTTCCCTTGTCTTCGGCATGTAAAATAGCCGTGATGCTTATCGCATCTTATGTGAAAATATGTTTTGTGTGTACTAATCAGACTATAATGGAAACAGTTTTCGCCCAACCATGTTCGGTATTGGCTTTTTAAAAAAAATCTGTTTTTACACTTCATGTCCGAATTGACATATACACCTTGGTACAACTTAAATTGCCAGGGGCTCTATTCAAGCCACATATGTATCTTCAACAATAGAAAGTTCGAACACTCTCAGAGTACACTTCGGCATCCCGAATACTACATTATGTGCATCGACTCCGAATCACGTCTTTGGTCAATAGTTGGGTTGCCCGGCTCCTGTGCTTGCTACCTTACGTTTCGTTTTTGGCTAAGGTAGCAAAGGGAGAACTACTACGATTGTGTTTCCGGCTGGCCTGGTCAAGCACCTCAGTAGAGAAAGCCAAAAACTGACTGTCGTGATGCGGTAAGAGCTGGTCAGCAATTCGGCGACCTATTAAATCTCTAGCGATTTCTTTCGTATTACACGAAGGACTGGCTTTTCCCAGTCACGCGCTTAAGGCATCCTAGTTCAGATAGCTGCACGCGTACTAGGGGCTATCTTACAGTCCCATTGTCAAGCTCCTATGGCTATGTGAGAGTGATAAAGCCGTATAGTCCGATTGCCTGGTTCGCTGCACTGACACCTCCTTTACGGACCAAGACGTTGGGTCAAGTGTGGCTATGTGCTATCCTGAACACCCCCGTAGTATCTACGTGGGGGCTGAAGCCGACGACTGGCAAACTCTCAAAGATAAAAACGGCCGCACAGGAGGAAAAGCAATTTAAGATAACAAGCACAAATATATTACAAAAACCTCGGTTTATAATACAATGTCTGGGTAGCCCGGATACATTTACTCGAACATAATATCCTTTGAGCATTAACCCTCTATCAAACGGGCACCCTCTAGGACATCGTCGAAGTAGCACTCTGGCTTGCGGTGGACCTTGCCTCTGGGTGGACCCTCAACTACCACGTCGGTGGCCTTTATCTTCACCCAGTGCATCTTGATACGGGCAAAGGCCATCCGCGCACCCTCAATGCATGCCGAGTGCTTCACTGCCTCTATTCGGGGCAAGGCGTTGTCGAGTCGCTTGACCAGGCCGAAGTAGCTGCTCGGAATGGGTCCGGCTGGCCATAGCCGGACTATGATGTCCTTCATGGCCAAGCCGGACACCCTATGCAGCACCGCCAGCTGCATCATCTGATTGTTCAGTAGCGCTTGTCGCTCCGGCGCCAGGAACTGCGACCAGAAGAGCTTCTCCGTCGCGTTCCCTTCTTGGGCCTGGAAATACTGTGCGGCGTCGGCTGCACTCCTTGGGAGATCCGCAAAGGCGTTTGGAGCACTCCACAGTTGATTTAGCAAAGTATATCTTCGAGCGCCAAATATACTCTGTAAAAGAAAGGCTTACCAGCCGCTATCTGTCCGGCCTGCTTGATCTCCTCTAGAGCCTCACACTTGTTGGCGGCGTCTTGAAGCGGCTGTTCCACTTAGGTCACCCGCTCCTCATACTTGCAACGGGTAACCTGCTCGACCTCTAAATCCGTAGCCGCTTTGTCAGCGGCCGCTTTGCTTGCCTCCGCCTCCTTCTTGGCTTCGGCAAGGGCACTCTTGAGGGTTTCGACCTTGGCCGCGTTGCCTACAATCATAAACATAGCAACACATGAGCTCAAACTGTGATTTTGCATTGCAATTTCAGCTCATCAAGGGACTTTTAAAAGCATACCTTGGGCCTGATTGAACCACTTGCTAATACAGTTGATTTCATCATCAGCTAGCTTCAGTTTCCGCCGGAGTTCGGAAACTTTAGTGTCCTTGGCTGAAGCCACTAACAGTGAAGCATGTTGATCAAAATAGATAAGTACGTTATCTCTGGTGAATATTTGATCCTCTGTCCACCCCTTCTTCCAAAGAGACGAACAGAGTCTCAGGGGCTACTATCTATATACAGGCATATTTTCTATATGAAAAGCGACTAAAGATATTACATCACATACCTCAAAGCATGTTAGCAGGCTAGTGAACGCTTCGTTCAGTCCGCTTTTGGCGGAATGAACCTTTTCAACCACCGTACCCATCAGGGCACAATGTTCATCCATGATGGAAGCACGGCGAAGTGCTTCCCTCAAGGTGTCCGGCGCCTCCGGATTGATGGAGGTCGCCGGTAGAGTCGGCACTCCCCCCTCTTTCGAAGGGGGCTGCTCGCTCGGGTCCAGAGCCGTGTGGGTCTCCGGAGCAGTATTCAGCTGGGGGCCGGACTAGTCAGGGCCCCCGTTGTTAGTCTCCATGGGGATTACGCCCCCTATGTTTCCGCAGCTGAGGCATTACCCTCTGGCGCCGTTTCTGCGGTCTTCCGCACCTCTCCCTGTCCCGGAGAGGTCCTCTGGGACAACACCTCGGTGTCATCCATGGCATGAGGTGGAGAGGCTCGCGGAGGCGTTTCACTCTCCATCATCTCCGGCACCAGAGAATTCCCCAAAGACGATGGTTGTCAGGGGAGATCTCGGGCCGGACTGAAACACATAGATGATATGTCATCCTACAATTTATAGAATGTCGGATATATACAGTATCTTTGAAAACTTACGATTCGGCCAGCGGCTTCGGCCTGGGGTGCCACTCAGGGATAGCTTCGGCATTCGACTCCGAATCGCCTGAAAGGGAGAGCTTCCCCTTCTTGGACGCCTCCGCCTCCTGGCCTGAGGAAGCCCCCCTTTTCTTCTTTCCCCCCTTAAGGGGAGAATTGCTCTCCTCCTCTTCCTCTTCGTCTTCATCTCCCTCATGGGAGGAGAGAACTTCGGTATCTTCAGACGCTATGTCCGAAGTACCTTTACGGTGAAGGCCACTTCGGGCCTCCTTGCCCTTCTTCTTGGCCTTCTTCTCCGGCGCCTGGTATGGCGCCGGAACCAGCATCTTCGTCAGAAGAGGAATAGCTGGGTCTTCGGGCATTGGAGCCGAACACTGGATCCTCTCTGCTTTCTTCGTCCAGCCCTGAAGCATAAAGGGAAGGCTTATCATACTCCTTGGATCTACAAGTTGAGGATATGTTTGGAAATCTAAAAAACTTACTGGAGCAGCCGGATGAGCGCAGTCGAGCCCGAGGTCTTCGGTCGTTTCTGGCCACGACTTCTGGGCCTTGAAAAGCAGCTTCCATATGTCTTCGTGCGTCGTGCTGAAGAACCGCTGCAGGGTCCGGGGACTGGCCGGATCAAACTCCCACAAATAGAGAGTCCGGCGTTGGCAGGGGAGAATCCGGCGAAAAAGCATCACCTAGATCACATTGGCAAGACTGGTGTTCTTCTCTATCATGCTCTTGACGTGCTTCTGCAGCGTCATCACCTCGTAGGATGACGCCCAATCCAGGCCCTTGTTAATCCATGATGCGAGCCGCATGGGAGGACCGGATTTGAACTCCGGAGCGGCGGCCCATGTGGCATCACGGGGCTCCGTGATGTAGAACCACTCATGTTGCGATCCCTTCACGGTCTGTACGAATGTCCCCTTTAGCCAGGTGACGTTGGGGAGCTTGCTCACCATGGCGCTGCCACACTCCACGTGTTGACCCTCGACCACTTTCGGCTTCACGTTGAAGACCTTGAGCCACAAGCCAAAGTGGGGGGGAATGCGGAGGAACGCCTCACACACGACGATGAACGCCGAGATGTTGAGGAAGGAATTCGGGGCTAGATCGTGGAAATCTAGCCCGTAATAGAACATGAGCCCGCGGACGAAAGGGTGAAGTGGAAACCCTAACCCGCGAAGAAAGTGGGGGATGAATACTACCCTCGAATTGGACTCCGGAGTGGGGATGATCTGCTTTTTGGCAGGAAGTCGGTGGCCGATTTCCTTGGCTAAGTACCCCGCTTCCCGGAGTTCCTTGATGTTCCCCTCCATGACGGAGGAGGCCATCCACTTGCCCTGCGCTCCAGATCTAGACATGACTAGAGTGTTTGCTGGGGACGGAAAGGATTGATGCTTGGGCGCTGGAGCTCGAGGGCAGAGGGGCTGAGGAGGAAGAAGGCGTGGGGTAAAAAGGTGGATCCTTATCTTCTTATAAAGGCAATGAATATCAAGCATCCCCCCACGAGCCTTAAAACTCGCCTATTCCCAAGGGGTCGTGCAAACAGCACAGTTGGATTACCCAAACTCGTATTGATGATAATCCTGCAATAAGGGGACACGATCTCTGCTTTGACAAGACAAGTCAATTAAGACCGCGTCTCGAAACGCGAAGCAGGAGGCTGGAAAATGGTTCGAAATAATAATAAGGCCAGAACATAACGTCTCGCCAGAAAAGCTGTCAGTAGACATGACTTGTTTTGTTTAAGTATTTTGCCCTTGTGGTTCGGGGTTGTAACTATTATACAGAGCCGGATATAGTTCTTTTGAACAACTACTTTGAAGTGTTCGGAGGAGGAACCCGCCTTGCAATGCCGAAGACAATCTGCACGCTGGACACATCATCATTGAAGCCTGGTTCAGGGGCTACTGAGGGAGTCCTGGATTAGGGGGTCCCTGATACGTCCATATTGCATCATGCTTTTATATCGATATTTATTGCATTATGGGCTGTTATTACACATTATGTCACAATACTTATGCCTATTCTCTCTTATTTTACAAGGTTTACATAAAGAGGGAGAATGCCGGCAGCTGGAATTCTGGGCTGGAAAAGGAGCAAATATTAGAGACCTATTCTGCACAACTCCAAAAGTCCTAAAACTCCACGGAAGTTATTTTTGGAAATAATAAAAAAACCGAGCGAAGAAAATACCAGAGGGGGCCCACACCCTGGCCATGAGGGTGGGGGCGCGCCCTACCCCCTGGGCCTGCCCCCCTGCCTCATGGGCCCCCTGGTGGCCCTCCGGTGCCCATCTTCTGCTATATGAAGTCTTTCGTCCGAGAAAAAATGAGAAAATGCTTACGGGACAAAACTCCGCCGCCACGAGGCGGAACCTTGGCGGAACCAATCTAGGGCTCCGGCAGAGCTGTTCTGCCGGGGAAACTTCCCTCCGGGAGGGGGAAATCATTGCCATCATCATCACCAACGCTCCTCTCATCGGGAGGGGGCCAATCTCCATCAACATCTTCACCAGCACCATCTCCTCTGAAACCCTAGTTCATCTCTTGTATCCAATCTTTGTCCCAAAGCCTCAGATTGGTACCTGTAGGTTGCTAGTAGTGTTGATTACTCCTTGTAGTTGATGCTAGTTGGTTTATTTGGTGGAAGATCATACGTTCAGATCCTATATGCATATTAATACCCCTCTGATTATGAACATGAATATGCTTTGTGAGTAGTTACGTTTGTTCCTGAGGACATGGGAGAAGTCTTACTATTAGTAGTCATGTGAATTTGGTATTCGTTCAATATTTTTATGAGATGTATGTTGTCTCTCCTCTAGTGGTGTCATGTGAACGTCGACTACATGACACTTCACCATTGTTTGGGCCTAGAGGAAGGCATTGGGAACTAATAAGTAGATGATGGGTTGCTAGAGTGACAGAAGCTTAAACCCTAGTTTATGCGTTGCTTCGTAAGGGGCTGATTTGGATCCATATGTGTCATGCAATGGTTAGGTTTACCTTAATACTTCTTTTGTAGTTGCGGATGCTTGCAATAGGAGTTAACCATAAGTGGGATGCTTGTCCAAGTAAGGACAGCACCCAAGCACCGGTCCACCCACATATCAAATTATCAAAGTACCGAACGCGAATCTTATGAACGTGATGAAAACTAGCTTGACGATAATTACCATGTGTCCTCGGGAGCGCTTTTCTGTATATAAGAGTTTGTCCAGGCTTGTCCTTTGCTACAAAAAGGATTGGGCCATCTTGCTGCACTTTATTTACACTTGTTACTTGTTACCCGTTACAAATTACCTTACCACAAAACTATCTGTTACCGATAATTTCAGTGCTTGCAGAGAATACCTTGCTGAAAACCGCTTATCATTTCCTTCTGCTCCTCGTTGGGTTCGGCACTCTTACTTATCGAAAGGACTACGATAGATCCCCTATACTTGTGGTTCATCAGTCCCCGGGCGTCCGGGCTATGTGACGTGGGCCGGACTGGTGGGCCATGAAGATACAAGATAGAAGGCTTTCCCCCGTGTCCGGATGGGACTCTCCTTTGCGTGGATGGCAAGCTTGGCGTTCGGAGGTGAAGATTCCTTTCTCAGTAAACCAACTCTGTACAACCCTAGGCCCCTCTGGTGTCTAGACATCTAGTCCTTAAAGGCAATCACAATCATACAGGCTAGACATCTAGGGTTTAGCCATTACGATCTCGAGGTAGATCAACTCTTGTAACCCCTATACTCATCAAAGTCAATCAAGCAGGAAGTAGGGTATTACCTCCATCAAGAGGGCCCGAACCTGGGTAAACATTGTGTCCCCTGCCTCCTGTTACCTTCGATCCTCAGACGCATAGTTCGGGACCCCCTACCCGAGATCGGCCGGTTTTGACACCGACAGTCTTGACCACAATATCATCCATATAGGCTTCTATGTTTCTGTGCAGCTGTGGCTCAAAACCAATCTGGACTGCCCTTACAAAAGTGGACCCGACACTCTTTAATCCGAATGGCATGCAGACAAAACAGTACGTACTGCATGGAGTGATGAACGACGTCTCTTCTTCATCTTCATTGGACATGAAGATTTGGTGATACCCAGAATACGCATCCAGGAAGGAGAGCAAATCACAACCTGAAGTGGAATCCACAATCTGATCGATACGCGGCAAGGGAAACGGGTCCTTCAGGCAAGCCTTGTTGAGATCTGTGAAATCTATGCAAAGCCTCCACTCCCTGTTAGCCTTCCGGATTACCACTGGATTTGTTAACCACGTGGGATGCAGTACTCCTCTGACCAATCCAGCTGCCTCAAGTCTGTTGATCTCTTCCGCAATGAATTGTTGTCTCTCCAAGGCCTGCTTCCGGACTTTCTGCTTGACAGGTCGTGCATGTGGGCAGACAGCAAGGTGGTGCTCGATTACCTCCCTGGGAACACCGGGGATATTAGCTGGTTGCCAGGCAAACACATCGATATTCGCCCGCAGGATGGCAATGAGCACTCTTTCCTATTTGTCATCGAGGGTGGAGCTGATAGTGAAAGTACCATCAATGCCAGCCAGCCCTGCCGGGACCTTCTTCACTTGGGGTGCAACGACCTTGGATCTCTTGCCGTTGGAACACTCCGGCACGTCGTCGACGGGTGTCGTGCACTCGGTGGGGGGACGCTTCCCGAACTCTTTGCCAGAGTCCCTACAATCCCTCTTCTTTCCTTTGCTTTCCTTGGCGGGAGCCACTGCTACCACTGCCTCTGTCGCGATCGCATACCGGTACATCTTGTCCACACAAATGATTGCATCCTTCTCATCCGATGGGATGCTGATGAATCCCAGTGGCCCAGGCATCTCCAAGGTGTTGTACGCATAATGAGATGCCGCCATGAATTTAGCCAGGGCCGGGCGTCCAAGAATCCCATTGTATGGCAGGGGGAGGTCAACCACATCAAACACAATCCTCTCAGTCTGGTAGTTCAGTTCTCCCCAAATGTTATCAGCAACGTGATCTTTCCCTTAGGATGGCTCCTGCCGGGATTAACTTCTTGAAACATGCCGGTAACCTCTAGCGCTTCCTATGCTATCTGGAGCTTGCTGATAACTGCTGTGGAAATCAGATTCAACCCGGCTCCGCCGTCCACCAACATCTTTGTGACCTTGAGGTTGCGAATTGTTGGGGAGACCAAGAACGGCAAACACCCTACCGCAGTAGTACGGCTAGGATGATCCTCCTCATCAAAGATGATGGGCGTACGGGACCATTTTAGCGGCTTCTACGCCTCGGGCGCTGGCTCCACGACATTGACTTCTCGCGCCCACCGCTTGCATTGGCGGTGAGAGGTGTGTAGAGATGCACCCCATTCAATGCACAGGGCGTTGGTGGCCTTCTGAAACTCTTGTTCACTGGTTTCCTCTTCATCCCCTCCATCACTCTCATCACCACAGGCTTCTTTCTCTCGACCTCTGGCGGGCTTTCCTTGGTTCCGAAAGGGTTTGTCGGGGAGATTTACTTCACCACCTCGGCCCTTACCGCCAGCAACATTCTGACCCCTTTCCTTGTCACGCTTTTCATATTCTTCCTTCTATCTTTTGACAAGCTGCTCAACCTGATAACACTCTTGAAGGTCGTGGCCCTTGGTCCGATGAATCTTGCAATACGGCCCATCACCTTTTTCGGCTTTCTCGGCAGCAGCAGCTTCCCGGCAGTCAGTGCACACGGTAGCTTCCTTGCCGAGGGCCTCAACTTTGGCCTTCTTGCCGTACTAGGCGTACCCGATCCTTCAACAGTCATCACTGCCTTATCCCTTCGCTTCTTACTGCGCTTCTTGCTCTTCTTCTAACTGGTTGATTCATCCTCATCTTCTGAATCAATATTGATGCAATCTTCCTCTCCGGGCAACTTCCTTCCCTCCTCCATCTGAGCACACTTATCCACCAGTGTGTAGAGCTCCTTCACAGTTTTGGGCAACCGTACGTTCATCTTGGAACGAATCAGGCAGTTGCGCACCTTGGAGTGGAAGGCGGCTATCACGGCTGCCGGATGGATATTTGGGATATTTCTATGAACTTTGCTGAATCTCTGTAAATACTTACAGAGGGTTTCTCCTTCCTTTTGTTGGAGAAGCTGCAAGTCGGTGGGTCGGGCCAGCTCTTGGTGGCCACCGGTGAAGGCACCGATGAACTCGTGGCATAGGTCTGCCCACGACGAAATGGAGTTCTCTGGCAGGTGCATCAGCCAAGACATCACATTGGACTTGACGGCCAAAGGAAAGTAGTTGGCGAACACCTTCTCATCTCTTCTCCCGGCAGCTTGAACAACGATGGTGTAGATGCTCAGGAACTCTGCCGGGTTCAGCCTCCCATCGTACTTCTCAGGTATCTCTAGCTTGAACGTGTGAACGGACGGCCAACAGACTTGCCGTAGCTCACGGGTAAAGGCAAGGCAGCCAACCTCGAAAGGTAGGCACCCACCAATACCGAGTGTGGGCTCGTCGACGCCGGGGCCGTCGCACCCATCGGTCCGGCGGAGGTAGTCGCGGCGTTGCTCAATGACATGCGCGTCTCCTCTCCGCCTATCCTCCGGGGCTCGTCGCTGGCCTGGATGTGCTTGAGGGTCAGAAGAGGCCATCGAGACGTCGTTGAGGTCTTGATTTTGTGGCGCTCGTGCTGGCTGCCGTGGAGGGGACTGCACCGTGGGGATGGCCCCTTAAGTACGGTCAGCAGCATGAGTCGCTGCTGTCACTTGGGGAGGCCGTGGTGGGCCAGCTCGCTATGAGCCCCCAGCTTCAGTGAAACCAAGCAGACGTTGGATGGCACGCCGTTCATCCATTTGCTCGGCCGCTAGCGAAAACCTCAGCAGCAGTTGAGCCCGCGCCATGGCCTCCGAGGCTGTGCTTGGCACGGGTGATGATGAAGTGGATCGCACCGTCGCTCGGCTCCTGACGGTGCCAGCGGCGGCAGCACTGCGCCCCCGTTGCTGCGGGGCAATCACCTGGATGGCAGGGTGGTGCGGCGAAGGCGCTCGAGGGCCAGTGGCTCTGTCGGACGCAGCGGCTTGGTCGACCCGTCTCGGGGGAGGTGCACCCGCTGCGACCGCACCTGTGGCGGGAGCAGTTGGAGGGCGGCGATTCGCCCGGTCCGAGCGTCGTTGCTGCGGCTGTGCCTGTCGGTGGGCAAAAGGGGCGCTGATGGAGTAACCCCTTTGCCCAGACCTTGTGGAGCGTGGCTGTCGGGGTGTTGCTGATGCTGCTCTCCTCCGATGTCTCCTACTCCCGCGCCGGCCGCGAGGGAAGTGGTGATGGTGCCGCCTACTCCGACCACATCCCCAGTAGCGTCCGTGTCCTTGCGTATCTCCACACCCCCCGCACCGTTAGAGGCCACGAGCGGCAGAGCCTTCCAGGTGGATGGATGAGCTGAAGAACCGGGTTTCTTCTTGGGCGCCATGGTCGATGGCGTCATCGTAGATGCAGATGGCGATGAAGGTGACGCGCTGCACACGCCTTCAGGTTCACGCAAGTGATCCCCCTACCTGGCGCGCCAAAGATGTTGCGGGAAAACACGACCACCTATGGGACCAGAAGGCCCCTTGCTGGTTCGGCAGGGGGACGTCGCGTTGCACAAAGAGCAGACGAATGTGTGGCAGCACGACAGAGATCACACATGAATTTTACCCAGGTTCGGGCCGCCGCGAGGCGTAAAACCCTACTTCTGCTTTGGTGGATTAATGGTGGAAAGGTGGTGGTGGAGCGCAGTTCATTTGCCCGGCAAGGGTTGCCTCAGGGAGGCAGTGGCTACGCGTGTTCAAGGGTGCGAGTTATCCAACCTTATAACCCTTTCTACGGTCGCCATGGGCCTCCTTTTATAGATTAAGGGGTCACCACAATGGCAAAATAGTCATTATGCACCGATAAGATAGCAAACAGTGCTACCATACCTAACTCTGCGGGCTGACAGGGCGCATTCAATGCACCGCTCAATGTCACATCATTGGTTGCCCGACAAAGCTTGTCGGGCTATCTTGCCAGCTCCACGCTTGCTCGCTTGATACGTCGTAGGACGGGTGTCATCTGCAGGTGTTTCATGTAGGGAGTGGCTGCCATGTGGTGAATGGCAGCCACTTAGTCACTTCGCGGCTTGACACCGCACTGATGGATGATGTGGGTTATGGCGGAGTGGTTGGTGAGGTGGTTTTGCCTCCATGAGTCCCGGCAGGCCCTGCCAGGACGTCTTCTTCTGGGGGTGGCCTCGCCCCTTGCCAAGCTCGCCTGCCCGGCAAAGGAGGCCCTTCTCCTGATGGTGTCTTGTTTCTCTGGCTTGATCTTGGTCCCTCTGACCTGCATGTTGGTTCTTCGAATCTCTCAGACCTTGTATTCTGACTTGGGTTGGTGCTTCAATCTTGTTCCCGTGCATGTGCACAGTCTGGGCAACAGACCGAGGGTTTGTTGCACCGACATCATGCCTTTCCATTAGTTATGTAGGACAACAACAAGAGTGGCCAGCATTTTCTGCCGAGGTTAGTTTCATCCCTGGCTTGTATTTCCCCCGTCGTTCCATAATTTAGTGCATATAGATCCAGGCCTGGACACTTTTTGGCTTCTAATATTGACTTGTTGCTTGTAGGTACATATGTCCTTGGCAAAGATCCACGCATCGACCCTTTTTGTGTATGGGGCAATGAGATATTCATGAACCAGCATCAAGTGAGAAAACTGATAAGGATTATTAGGCAAAAGATACAAACGGTGGCAATCAAATTATTTGTTTACGCTCTATCCAACACAATAGTGAGCTGTAGGATGGTAACTACAAACTCTGTAGCCTTCTCTTTTTACTTCCCATAATGAATTGTTAGACAACAATGTCTGAATCTTTTTTGTTTGCAGTGGTTCCCAAAGCATTTTACTCAAGATTACCTCGCACAGTACATGATTGGTGGGCACGCAATGAAGAGTAAAGCATTTCATTGAGACTACAATAAGCATCGAGAAATCCTAGTGAAGAAAGTGAAGGATGGGTGGGCAGCCATCACAAGTGGTTGGCCTAGAGTCGTGCGCGCATTACGCATGGAGGAGGGCACAATATGGCCATTCCGCTTCACCTTCTCTAGCAACCAGAATGTCTTTCGCCTCTCTCTTTGCAATCTTTAGTACAACTGTGGTTCATCATTCTTTACTTGGTGCTTCTGTAGTTCTTCAGTATATGTACATGTGCATCGAATTATGCATTCATGCTTGAACCTATATTTGTAATAAACATGGTTCGATATGAAATAAGTGATTGCCTACTTTCAAATTCAAAATCTATGATTTTTAAATGTAGGGATAAAATTACGGATAAATTAGTTTCTGCAGGCCAGTACACTGCACACGGTTTGCGAAAGCAAAACATCTGTGATAAACATGGAGATCAAACACATTTCTCAGATCCACTACGTGTGGGATGAATCTCTACTCCACGCCCGATTAGCCAAGAAAAAACAGGTGAGATTAACAACAACAGCGCACACAGTTCCTTCTTAAATGTTTGCGAAAGTCACCTTATCACACATACTTGACAATTATGGACAGTTTATGATGTCGTGCGCATCATAAACGTTTGTTCATAGAAGAACGCATGCGATAGACCCTCATCCGACGCGGGTACAACGGATGAATCGTGGGATATATTCAAGCTTCACATACAGTTTTATAGGGATAACTGTATGTACTCTTATATCGAATCGTATGTAGTCGAGGAAAAGTAAATGTGTGTGATTGTCTGCTTATCATGCACGTTCTATAATGGTGAACTGTTTGTGATGGAGCGAGCATTGTAAACTTAGCACCACAGAAGTCCGGCTGGGATGGTAATGCAAGCACAAACGAGTAGCCATGATGGAGCGTTTGGGATATGCGAGATATTGCAAACAGTTGTCTGAAGACTCGCGTTAGGGGTACATGCCGGCAACGCATACACTTAGTTATGCAAAACGTATGCATTGCTACTCCCTATCCCCGACGGTTTCTGGGTCATGTGAGAAGGACCCCCCTATTGCTCACACTGTCCTGGTGACGGTTTAAAACTCCGTCGCGGATAGGGGTTAAAAACCATTTGTATAGCAACTCATTGTACCGGTGATAGTCTGATTGCCTAGTTCTTATAAGCATGAAACCGCCTTCGGGCACCGAGATGCCGGCTAAGGGTTAAAACTACTAATGAAAACACCCCTTGTATTCTATACAAGAGGGCAGAAGCCGAGGACTAGTCACTTTCAGTGTTAAGCAGTCGCAAAGGAGTCAAAATAAAAAACACATCGAAATATAAGGTTGAAATCATTTAACTTAAAAAGGCTCGTCCTTTTTACATCATTCAAACTTCGGCATCCCAAGTACAAGCTAAAAATACATGGTGTTTTTGCCGCATTGGGGCTCGGTGATTCGGGCACCTTCCATCACCTCGTCTAAGTACTACTCCAGTTCCCGGTCCTTCCCGGCTGGCGGTCCTGAAGCCACTGTCGCGTTGATGCAAGGATAGTGGGTCTTCATGCAGGCATATGCCCGCTGGACGCCCTCCAAGCAGGTGGACCTCTTCCATCGCAGGACCTGAGGGTTGGCATCCTAGAGAGGAGCCACCAAGCCGAATAAACTGGTCGACAGTGGCTTCGCTGGCCAAAGGTTGACGCAGAGATCCTCCATGGCTGGCCTTGCCGTGTGATAAAGCTCCATCAGCTGCTTCATCTGATGGTTGAGTAGCGGTGGATGCGATGGCACCTGCAACTGAAGCCAAAACGCCTTCTCCGTGGCATGACCCTGAAGGGCGCCTTGGTAGCGGCCGGCGTCAGGCCCACCCCACGGCAGGTCCCCGAAGGCACCTGAGGATCGCCATAGCTGTGTAAGCTAGACAAACTTGTTGCAACCAAAAATGCGCTGAAGCAAATGAGGATTACCTGCGGTGATTTGCTTCACTTGTTGAAGCTCCTCGCGATCAGCCTGGTCTTAGGTCTGGGCCTCGGTATAGCCGAGCTCAGCGTCCTTCTTCTTCTGGTCCTCCTACAGGGCGTCGCATTCCACGTACAACCCCTTCAGGTTCTCCTTGACCTCAAGGACATGGGCCTAATCCTTGCTGTAGTCCACCTTCTCCTTGGCCAGCTCCTTGCTGGCCTTTGCCGCTGTAGCTTTTTGCTGCTCGGCCTCTTGTCAAGCATTCCTCATCTCGGCCTTCAAGGCTTCAAGCTCCATAGTCACAGTTTGTATCAAACAACTCGGCATTAGAATAAGCAAAATAAAATAGCATTGGCTAAAACGTCAGCTCTTCATTTACGTTGATCCCTTTCGATCTGTTTTTGCATCAGATCGGGGTCCCCCTCGGAGCGCTTCAGCTTCCAGTCCATCCTCCGCTAACTCCTTGGAGTTAGAGCTTGGACCCGAAGCTGCGGCTTGTGCACAAATTGAACATTAGTCTTCCGGTATCGATTTCGATCCTCTTTTTGTTTTCTCAAACCCAACCACAGTCTCGGGGGCTACTGCATGTTCCCTTTCATATACTCACTAATCGACCCCCAAGTCAGTTTTTTGAAACCAACTTAGGGCTCGGGGGCTACTGCTTGTTACACCCTTGTGAGTACTATGCGCAGTTTTATAGTCTTCGGAAAATTCCTCAATCATGTCTTAAGAGGGCTACTGGATGGGACAAGTGTCGAACTACGATATAGTTAACAAACAAAAGAAAGAGGGGTAAGCAAGGACGCCTCACACTACTGGAATCAGCTAATTTGCCATCTGCCAGCTCTTTGCCGTCTGCTAGCTGACGGCAAAGAAGCTCTTTGCCATCAGCTACCCAAAAGCAGACGGCAAAGAAATGGCAGACGGCAAAGAAGCTCTTTGCCATCTGCGGGCTCTTTGCCGTCCGCTGGCAGATGGCAAAGAGAGAGGTGGCCCCCACCCCCCGCCCGTTTGGAAAAAACTTAACGCCCCACCTCTTTGCCGTCCGCCAGCAGACGGCAAAGAGGCAAAAGGGCGGACGGCAAATAGTGGCGGACGGCAAAGAGGAGACTACCTAACGGCCCGTACCCCCCCCCCCGCCCGTTACTCTCTGTTCTCTCCCTCTCTCTCCTCGCCGACGCGCCCCGCCACCACACATCCCACCCCACCGCCGCCGCCGCCGCCGCCCGCCGCGCGCCGCCTCCCCCAGCACTCGCCGCCGCCCGGCGCCCCGGCCCCACCGCCCCGTCGCCCCCCCCCCGCCCCGCCCCCCCCCCGCGCGTCGCCGCCCCAGGCCGCCCCGCACCTCTCCTCCACCGGCCACCTCCTCCACCGCCCCGCCCCCCTCCTCCACCGGCCACCTCCTCCACCGGCCCTGCCCCAGGTGAGCTCTACCCCCTTTTTCCTTTTTTCTGTTTTTTTTAGTTTTAGGTTTAGTTTTAGTTTAGTTTTAGGTCCGCAAACAACACACTAAAAAAAGTTCGTACATAAAGTCTAGTTCATACGTAAATACTAAAAAAACTACTCGGCGTCGCTATCGAGGTCAATCACGGCCGGGCCGTTGCCGCCGTCATCGTCGCTACTGGACCGGTTCGCGACGTCGTCCCAGTCCACCGGGACGTCGTCCGAATCCTCTTCCTCCTCCGCCGCCGGCTCCTGCTGCCACTCCGGCGGCGCCATCGCCGCCTGCTGCACCGCCATCGCCGCCTGGGCCTCCTCCTGGGCTTCCAGCGCCGCCGCTGCGGCGGCCTCCTCCGCTGACTGTGCCAGGATCGCGAGGAGCCCGGGTGTGTCCTCCGGGTCGCCGTCCTGATGGAGCGCCGCCTGCTCCGGCGGGATCACAACGTCGGCCGGGGCTGCTGGGGCGAGGGTGGGAGCGGGTATGCACCCGCGCGGCTGGGAGGGCCCGGCTGCACCAGAGAGATCACCGACAGGGAGCCCTTGGGCGGGCGCTTGAAGGCGCCGATGACGTCGTCGAACCGCTTGCCCTTCCAAAAATGGCGGCGGCCCTTCCGGTTGTAGCGTCCCCCGGGGTGCGCGCGAAGCTCGGCCTTGGTCGCCGGTACGCCCTGCGTGGGGAATCCGTCCGCGGAGATCCTCCACGGCCGCGGCACCTTCGCCGCCGGCGGCACGTAGAGGCAGAACCGAGCGAGGTCCTCCGTCTGCCCCAACGTGAGGCTCGACGGCCAGTGGCCGCCCGGTGCCGCGCCGTCCGAGTCCGAGTCGCTGGACGCCATCCCGCGAAGAGAACGCGCGTGTGAAGAGGGAGAGGAGGGATGGACGGGCGGTGTGACCAAACTCGCCGCGCAGGGCGGGTTTTATAGCGCCGGGAATTAATGCGCGGCAGATGAGGCACCGTGGCGGGGCGGGGCGGGGCATTAAACTGCCGCAGGGAGGCACCGGTCCGCAGAAGACGAGATGGCGGCGTGCGGAAGACGAGATGGGCGTGCGGAAGACGAGATGGCGGCGCGCGGAAGACGAGATGGCAGCATTGACCGCGAGGCATCGGGGCAGGCGAGGCGGCAGCCGGCAGCGCGGCAGCGGGAAGCGGGGGGCAGGAGGCGTCGGGGCACGCTGGGCAGGCGAGGCGGCAGCGGGCAGCGGGGGGCAGGCGGCAGCGCCTCAGCAGGGGCGGCCGACGTGACGCGACGCGACGCGGCGGCCGAGGCGGAAGTGGCGCCGCAGGCCGAGGCGGAAGCGGGGGCGGCCGAGGCGGCGGCCGAGGCGGAAGCGGGCGAGGCGGAAGCGGACGGCAAAGGCACTAGAAAGTTTGCCGTCCGTGGCGGACGGCAAAGGCCTGCCGTTAGCCACTTAACGGACTGAGAGCACAATTATTGCCGTCTGCTCTCTTTGCCGTCCGCGGCAGACGGCAAAGGGCCTTTGCCGTCAGCCGCCAGGAAGCAGATGGCAAAGTAGCTGTTTACCGTAGCCTACTTTGCCGGAGCCTTTTGCCGTCCGCGGCTGACGGCAAAGGCCTTTGCCGTCCGCCGTTCATGCCTTTGCCGTCCGCCATGGCAGACGGCAAAATAGCTGATTCCTGTAGTGTCATACATACCTCAAAGCCTCTGAAGAGGCCCTTGAAGAGCTCATACATTCCTGCCTCTACGGATCGGAAGCTGCCCAGGGCCATGTCAATAAGGAAACAGTGCTCTTCTACGATGGAGAAACTCGCCAGAGCTACCTCCATCTCCTCAGGCCACCCCTTGTACCTCTGGCCATTGTGGCGGCGTCGGAGTTGCCCGAGCCGAGGACTCAGTTCGGCCAGGTCCGCCTTCTTTTACCAAGGGGATTGCTTCCCCTGTTCCTCGATGGCTGAGGCTTGAACCTCGGCTAAGGAAGGCCCAACGCCCGCCCCGTGTTGTCAAGGTTGGCGCCGGGCGTGATGTCGCTTCCCCCAACCCGACAGGGGCATTGGGGAGCACTGTGTGCTCGGTAGACCCGCTTTCCTCCATGAAAGGCAGAGGGATCTGGTCGTCCTTGGCCACGTCACCGATAAGGACACATTGCGGGTTGAACAAGGATAAATAA
The DNA here is from genome assembly GCF_018294505.1 of Triticum aestivum. NCBI lineage: Eukaryota > Viridiplantae > Streptophyta > Magnoliopsida > Poales > Poaceae > Triticum > Triticum aestivum. The sequence continues at coordinate 390,875,637 of NC_057814.1, read as the reverse complement.
GATATCATGCACTAAAACCTATTTTCATAAGGGAATTGGTGGCGTTCTTTCAAGAATACATCTGGGGCGCCGGCTTCGTCCTGCGCAGTTGTGTGAGGATGTCCTCCGAGGTGTCGGAGAGAGTAACCTGGGCAGGCGCGGCTTGTTGGCCAACGGGTGCAGCCGAGGCCTTGCGCAGCTTCCTGCGGGCCTGAGAGTGCTCATCTTCCTTGGCATCCTCGGACGCCGCCCTCTTCCTCTTTAGAGAAGGTACTTCCTCCTCCGCGTCCCCTTCCTCCTACTCTTCCTCCTCGCCCCCCTCTTGGGTAGAGGAGACGTGGGTGTCTTCGGACCTGGCCTTTGATACGTTTCCAACGTATCTACAATTTTTTATTGTTCCATGCTATTATAGTAGAAATCTTGGATGTTTATATAAAATTACAAGCAACTTTATATCATTTCATGGGACTAACCTACTAACTTAGTGCCCAGTGCCAGTTGCTGTTTTTTTTGCTTGTTTTTGACTTTGCAGAATATCAGTACAAAACAATGTCCAAATACCATGAAATTTTTTGGAGATTTTTTTCTAGCAATAAGAGATCCTGGAAGCTTCGGGAAGGAATGAGAAGACGAAGGAGTGGCCCACTAAGCACCAGGGTGCGCCCTGGTAGGTAGTGGGGCCCACAAGCCTCCTTTTGACCTAACTCCGCCTCTATAAATTCCCAAAAATCAGAAAACCTACCAGGGAGTCCACGAAATACTTTTTCCGCTGTCACAAGCCTCTATTCTCGAGAGATCCCATCTCAGCAGCCTTTCTGGCACTCTGCCGGAGGGGGAATCAATCACAGAGGGGTTCTTCATCATCCTTGCTGCCCCTTCGATGATGCGTGAATAGTTTACAACAGACCTGTGGGTCCATAGTTAGTAGCTAGATGGCTTCTTCTCTCTCGATGTTCTTCAATATAATGTTCTCCTTGATGCTCTTGGAGTTCTATCCAATGTATTTCTTTTTTTTTTGCGGTGTGTTTGTTGGGATCCGATGAATTGTGAGTTTATTTGGGTTTTCTCAGAACTCTTTTATGCATGATTAATATAGCCTTGTATTTCTTCTATGATTTATTGGTTTGGTTTGGCCAACTAGATTGATTTATCTTTCCATGGGAAGAGGTGCTTTGTAATGGGTTCGATCTTGCGGTGCTCAATCCCAGTGACAGAAGGGGACATGACATGTATGTATCGTTGCTAGTAAGGGTAAAAAGATGGAGTTTATTCATATGTGAGTTTATATTTTCTACATCATGTCATCTTGGTTAAAGCATTACTCCGTTTTTTCATGAACTTAATACACTACATGCATGCTGGATAGCAGTCGATGTGTGGAGTAATAGTAGTAGATGCATAATCGTTTCGATCTAATAATCTCGGACGTGATGCCTATGTATGATCATTGCCGTGGATATCATCATAATTATTTGCTTTTCTATCAATTTCCCTACAGTAATTTGTTTACCCAACATATGCTATTTTCTCAAGAGAAGCCTCTAGTGAAAACTATGCCCCGTGGGTCTATCTTTTATCATATATTAAAACTAAAAATACCTTGCTGTAATTTTCTTTTATTTATTTTATTTTGTAATTTTGTCAGATCTATCTATCAAATCCTATACAATTTAATCTTGCTCGTAACCGTTGAGGGATTGACAACCCCTCTACGCGTTGGGTTGCAAGTATTTGTTGTTTGTGTGTAGGTGTTGTTTACAAAGTGTTACTTGGTTCTGCTACTGGATTAATAACCTTGGTTTCATAACTGAGGGAAATACTTATCTCTACTATACAGCATCATCCTCTCCTCTTCGAGGAAATCCCAACGCAACTCATAAGTAGCAACCTTCATAGGATCCCGGATGCGCATGCCACTCTTCCCCTTTGGCAGCTTCGGCTCCTTGGCCGGAACCATGTACGGTTCCTCGTCCAGGAGCACTTCGAGCTGAGGAGACCTCGCCTCTTCCGGCAGTGGTGTTGGGAACAACATGCGATGTGCCTTAGGGATCCACTTTTGAGAAAGAAAGGATAAGATTATGTTATTCTGATAAAAGGGTCTGCGAGGAATAAAAGAAAATGTTTAAACACTGTAAAAGCATAGTTACCTTGTGGGCGTCGTGTGCGGCTTCGAGGCCGCAGTCCCCCCTTTCTCAGGGAATTCATTTTGGGACGGCTTGAAAAGCACCGCCCACATTCTAGCGAGGTCAGAGCGGAAGAAATGTCACATTGTTGGCGCGACCTCAGGCGTATAGGCCTCCGGAGCCATCTTGTGGCACCCCTGGCAGGCCTCCGGAGCCCATGTTCTACTACATGAATCCATTTGACATAGAAAAAATAAAGAGGAAAGTTTTGGGAAGAAGCGCTGCCGTCTCAAGGCTGAACCTGGGCAGGAGCACTTTTGCTCTCCGGCGAAGCAATTCCGCCAGGGAAACTTCCCTCCGAGAGGGGGAAATCGAAGTCGTCGACATCACCAATGATCCTCTCATTGTGGGTGGACCAATCTTCATCAACATCTTCACCAACAACATCTCATCTCAAACCCTAGTTCATCTCTTGTATTCAATCTTTGTCTCAAACCCCCAGATTGGTACATGTGGGTTGCTAGTAGTGTTCATTACATCTTGTAGTTGATGCTAGTTGGTTTATTTGGTGGAAGATTATATGTTTAGATCCTTGATGATATTCAATACCCCTCTTATCTTGAACATGAATATGATTTGTGAGTAGTTACTTTTGTTCCTGAGGACATGGGAGAAGTCTTATTATAAGTAATCACGTGAATTTGGTATCCCTTTGATATTTTGATGATATGTATGTTGTTGCTTCCTTTAGTGGTGTCATGTAAATGTCGACTACATGACACTTCACCATACTTTGGCCTAAGGGAAGGCATCGTAGAGTAGTAATTAGATGATGGGTTGCTAGAGGGAGAGAAGCTCAAACCCTAGTTTATGCGTTATTCTGTAAGGGGAAGATTTGGATCCATATGTTTCATGCTATGGTTAGATTTATCTTAATTATTCTTTCGTAGTTGCGAATGCTTGCGAGAGGGGGTAATCATAAGTGGTAGGCTTGTTCAAGTAAGAACAGAACCCAAGCACCGGTCCACCCACATATCAAATTATCAAAGTACCAAACGCGAATCAAACAAACATGATGATATTGGCTAGACGATAATTCCCATGTGTCCTCAAGAACGCTTTGCTTACTATAAGAGAACGTTCCGGCCTGTTCTTTGCTATAAGAATGATTGGGCTACCTTGCTTAACCTTTTTTACTATTGCTACTTGTCACTTGTTATGAAATACCTTGCTATCAAACTACCTGTTACCAATAATTTCAGTGCTTGCAGAGAATACTGTGTTGAAAACTGCTTGTCATTTCCTTCTGCTCCTCATTGGGTTTGACACTCTTACTTATCAAAAGGACTATGGTTGATCCCCTATACTTGTAGGTCATCAACCAAGAACCTGAAACCGCGGATCACATTTCTCTGCAGTGCTCCTTTGCAAAATAAACTTTGTTTCCATTCCGACAGACTGATGCTACAATGTGCACTGTGGCCGCTGCGATGCAGTCCATTGGTGAATGGTGGGTGATAACCCACAAGTATAGGGGATCTTTTGTAGCCTTTTTTTTATAAATAAGAGTGTCAAACCCAACGAGGAGCTAAAGGTAGAACAAATATTCCCTCAAGTTCTATCGACCACCGATACAACTCTACGCACACTTTATGTTTGCTTTACCTAGAACAAGTATAAAACTATTTGGTAGGTGAAAGGATAAGTTTGCAAGAATAAAACTACAAGTAAATTGTAAGGTTATAAAAGTAGATAGCTTTCGTCAACAAGAAAGTCATTTGTCCCTAGGCAATTGATAACTAGACCGGTAATCATTCTTGCAATTTTACGTGAGGGAGAGGCATGAGCTAACATACTTTCTCTACTTGGATCATATGCACTTATGATTAGAACTCTAGCAAGCATCTGCAACTACTAAAGATCATTAAGGTTGTAAAACCCAACCATAGCATTAAGTATCAAGTCCTCTTTACTCCCATACGCAACAACCCACTTATCCGTGTTTAGGCTTTTGTCACTCCCGCAACCGACAATAAGCAAATCATGAACATATTGCAACACCCTACAACAGGGACCATAGGATAGCACCATAATAAAATATACACTCAAACTGACCACGATCATCAATTAGCCCATAGGACAAAACAGATCTAGTCAAACATCATAGGATAACCACATATCATTGGGAAATAATATATAGTGTTGAACCATGTTTAAGTAGAGATTACAGCGGGTAGAAGGGGTGTTACACCGCTGCATAGAGGGCGAGAAAGTTGGTGTTGACGGTAGCAAGATTGTTGATGTCGATCGCCTTCACGATCCTTGCCCCGGCGGCGCTCCGGCACCACCGGGAGAGAGGGGAGAGAGCCCCCTCCTTCTTCTTCTTCCTTGGTCTCCGCCCTAGATGGGAGGAGAGTTCCCCCTTTGGTCCATGGCCTCCATGGCGGCGGAGGGGCGGGAGCCCCTTCGATATTAGATCTCCCTCTCTGTTCTCTTCTGTTTCGGGTTCCTGTTTTCTGGCCCTTCACCCTTTCTTAAATTGCTGGAGATCCGTAACTCCGATTGCGCAGAAATTTTTACACAATTTTTCCATAAATTATCTTTCTTGCGCACGAAGAAGGGCCCCAACTGACTTACGGGGAGGGCACAAGACACCTGGGCGCGCTAAGGGGGTGCACGACCCGTCCTTGTGGGTTCTGGAGGCCGCGGGCCTCCGTTTGCATTGATTCCACCTCCCAAAATCACATATATTCCAAAATAATTCTCCATAAATTTTTATCCCATTTGGACTTCGTTTGATAAGGATATTCTGCGAAACAAAAAACATGCAACAAATAGGAACTGGCACTGGGCACTGGATCAATAGGTTAGTCCAATAAATCATATAAATTGTTGCCAAAAGTATGTAAAAGTTGTATTATATTGGCATGGAACAATAAAAAATTATAGATACGACGGAGACGTATCAGCATCCCCAAGCTTAATTCATGCTTGTCCTTGAGTAGGTAAATGATAAAAAATATAATTTTTGATGTGGAATGCTACCTTGCATAATCTTGACCGTATATCTAATCGTGGAATGAATATTAAGACATAAGTGATTCAAAGCAATAGTCTATAATTTGACATAAAGACATTAATACTCAGGCATCCCAACAAACAATCGTGTCTTCCAAAATATCAACGCTAAAGAAAGCTATCCCTACAAAATCATATAGTCTTGTCTTGCTCTGTCTTCTTAACACAAAGTATTTATCATGCATAACCTCGATGACAAGCCGAGCAATTGGTTCATACTTTTTAACGCGCTTCAGCTTTTTCAACCTCCATGCAATACATGAGCGCAAGCCATGGATATAGCACTATGGGTGAATAGAGTATGATGATAGGGTAAATACTGAGAAGACAAAAAAGTAAGAAAGTCTCACATCGACGCGGCTAACCAACGGGCTATGGAGATGCCCATCAATTGATATCAATGTGAGGAGTAGGGATTGCCATGCAACGGATGCACTAAGAGCTATAAGTGTATGAAAGCTCAATATGAAAACTAAGTAGGTGTGCATCTAAGTCTATAATGAAAAATTCCAACTAGTATATGAAAGTGACAACATAGGAGACTCTCTATTTGAAAAACATGGTGCTACTTTGAAGCACAAGTGTGGAATTAGCATGCCCTTCTCTCATTTTTTTTCAATTTTTTTCTTTTCTTTTCTTTTTTCCTTTTTTCTCTTTTTTTCTCTTTTTTCTTTTTTTATCTCTTTGCCCGGAGTCTCATCCCAACTTGTGGGGAAATCATAGTCTCCATCATCCATTCCTCACTGGGAAATGCTCTAATAATCAATAATGATCATCTTCACACTTCTATTTACTTACAACTAAAAAGAAATAAAAATTACAACTCGATACCTAGAACAAAATATGACTCTATATGAATGCCTATGGCAGTGTACCGGGATGTGCAATGATCTAGCATAACAACGATATCAAAAATCGGACAAGCCATGGAAATATCATGCTAGCTATCTTACGATCATGCAAAGCAATATGACAATGTATGCTCAAGTCATCAAAACGGAAACGGTGGAAGTTGCATGGAAATATATCTCGGAATGGCTATGGAAGGGCCATAGTACGTAGGTATGGCGGCTGTTTTGAGGAAGATATAATAAGGCTTATGTGTGATAGAGTGTATCGTATCATGGGGTTTGGATGCACCAGCGAAGTTTGCACCGACTCTCAAGGTGAGAAAGGGCAATGCTCGGTACCGAAGAGGCTAGCAAATTGCGGAAAGGAAAGAGTGCATATAATCCATGGACTCACATTAGTCATAAAGAACTCATATACTTATTGCAAAATTTTGTTAGCCCTTGAAGCAAAGTACTACTACGCATGCCCCTAGGGGTATAGATTGGTAGGAAAAGACCATCGCTCGTCCCCGACCGCCACTCATAAGGAAGACGATCAATAATAAATCATTTTCTAACTTCATAGCATAACGAGAGACTATATGTGCATTCTTCGGGAATCACAAATCTTAACACCAATATTCCTACTAACCACAACCATTTACTAGTACCTCCCACATATTATCATCTCTATATCGCAAAACTATTGCAAGGAATCAAACATATCATATTCAGTGATCCACAAGTTTTATGTAGGATTTTATGACTAACCATGCGAATGACCAATTCCGGACGACTCTCTAAACAGATATAAGTGAAGCAAGAGAGTTTAAATCTTTCTACAAAAGACCATGCTCTAACAAATATAAGTGAAGCAAGAGAGCATTCTACAAACAATGGTTTTCTATGTGAAGAGAAACAGGCAATCCAAACTTCAAATGATATAAGTGAATCACATGAAGCATTCTACAAAGCCATACTCAAAAGATATAAGTGAAGTGCAATGAGCATTCTATAAATCAACCATGGACTATCTCATACCAGCATGGTGCATAAAAGAAAAAAGAAAACTAAACACAAAAGACGCTCCAAGATTTACACATATCACATGAACGAAACAAAAACGAAAATATACCGATACTTGTTGAAAAAGATGGGATGAGTTCCGGGGCATCCCCAAGATTAGACGCTTGAGTCTCCTTGGATATTTACTTGGGGAGCCATGGGCATCCCCAAGCTTGAACTCTTTCCTCTCCTCCTTCTCCTCATATCGAGACCTCCTCGCTCTTTGAACACTTCATCCACACGAAACTTAACAGAAAACTGGTGAGATCCGTTAGTATAATAATGCAAATCACTACTTTAAGTACTGTTGCAAACCCGTTCATATTTTGTTTTTTTATTGTGGCTACTGCATTATAACTTCTCCATGGCTAATACCACCGATAAAAATCAATATTTTCATCAAAACAAGCAAAAAAAATGCATCAAAAATAGAATATGTCTTCAACAGGACAATCTGTAGTAATCTGAACATTCTCCATACTTCTGTAATTCCAAAAATTCTGAACAATTAGGAAACAATAAATATTTTGTATAGAAATACTGTGCAAAAAGTTTCATAAACTTTTGACATTCCAGTAAAAAATTTAAAATCATGCACTACAACCAAAGTTTCTGTTTTTGCACCGCACATACCAACAAGCAATCTAATCACCCTAAAGGAAAATCTTGGCACATTACTTTTATAATACAATGGATTTGTACAAGGGGATAATTATTTTTGTGAGAAACTTCCATGAAAAAATTACATTGTTTCCATGAGCATGAACACAAGTGTTCAAGGTCGACCCTCACTTCTCCAATGCACCACCTTTCAATCCCTTCTCTTTTTGAAAAAAAATTAGGTGCCCCTCTATATTTTTTGTTTCTAAACTTTATAAAAGAACACAACATAATAAAATTACTGTCTAAAACTTCCAGTTTGTCTTCCTGGCAGCGCTTTCTTTAAAGCCAGTAAGCTAGGCATAAAGTGCTCAAGTAATGAATCCACCCAGATCCCAAGGTATATCCAAGCCAATTATAATTAACAATGATTTGGCATTTGGTAGTGAGCACAAAGCAACATATATCATGCAATGACGAAGTCTAACTCTCTTCCTATGCATCGGCATGTCATACAAGAACAATTCATGCACATCAAGTAAAGGCCAATACATAGCATAAGCAGTTTCTTGCAATTTTATCATGTTGGAAACATAGAGAGGCGCAAACGTAGTTCCTCTCTCATAATAATTGCAAGTAGGAGCAGCAAGCACATGCATATTTGATACGTGTCCAACGTATCTATAATTTTTTATAGTTCCATGTTATTATATTATCTGTTTTGGATGTTTAATGGGCTTTATTATACACTTTTAAATTATTTTTGGGACTAACCTACTAACCAAAGGCCCAATGCAAATTGCTGTTTTTTTGCCTATTTCAGTGTTTCGCAGAAAAGGAATATCAAACGGAATCCAAACGGAATGAAACTTTCGGGAGAGTTATTTTTGGAACAAACGTGATCCAGGGGACTTGGAGTGGACGTCAAGAAAGAAGCGAGGAGGCCACGAGGCAGGGAGGCGCGCCTGCCCCCTGGGCGCGCCCCCCACCCTTGTGGGCCCCTTGCAGCTCCACCGACCTACTTCTTCCTCCTATATATATATCCATATACCCCAGAAACATCCAGGAGCACCACGAAACCCTATTTCCACCGCCGCAACCTTCTGTACCCGTGAGATCCCATCTTGGGGCCTTATCCGGCGCTCCGCCGGAGGGGGAATCGATCATGGAGGGCTTCTACATCAACACCATAGCCTCTCCGATGATGTGTGAGTAGTTTACCACAGACCTTCGGGTCCATAGTTATTAGCTAGATGGCTTCTTCTCTCTCGTTGGATCTCAATACAAAGTTCTCCTCGATTCTCTTGGAGATCTATTTGATGTAATTCTTTTTGCGGTGTGTTTGTCGAGATCTGATGAATTGTGGGTTTATGATCAAGATTATCTATGAACAATATTTGAATCTCCTCTGAATTCTTTTATGTATAATTTGTTATCTTTGCAAGTCTCTTCAAATTATCAGTTTGGTTTGGCCTACTAGATTGATCTTTCTTGCAATGGGAGAAGTGCTTAGCTTTGGGTTCAATCTTGCGGTGTCCTTTCCCAGTGACAGCAGGGGCAGCAAGGCACGCATTGTATTGTTGCCATCGAGGATAAAAAGATGGGGTTTATATCATATTGCATGAGTTTATCCCTCTACATCATGTCATCTTGCCTAATGCGTTACTCTGTTCTTATGAACTTGACACTCTAGATGCATGCTGGATAGCGGTCGATGTGTGAAGTAATAGTAGTAGATGCAGAATCGTTTCGGTCTACTTGTCGCGGACGTGATGCCTATATACATGATCATGCCTAGATATTCTCATAACTATGCACTTTTCTATCAATTGCTTGACAGTAATTTGTTCACCCACCGTAATACTTATGCTATCTTGAGAGAAGCCACTAGTGAAACCAATGGCCCCGGGGTCTATTTTCCATCATATAAGTTTCCAGTCTATTTTACTTTGCAATCTTTACTTTCAATCTATATCATAAAAAATACCAAAAATATTTATCTTATTATCTCTATCAGATCTCACTTTTGCAAGTGGCCGTGAAGGGATTGACAACCCCTTTATCGCGTTGGTTGCAAGGTTCTTATTTGTTTGTGTAGGTACGAGGCGACTTGCGTGTAGTCTCCTACTGGATTGATACCTTGGTTCTCAAAAACTGAGGGAAATACTTACGCTACTTTGCAGCATCACCCTTTCCTCTTCAAGGGAAAACCAAAGCAGTGCTCAAGATGTAGCAAGAAGGATTTCTGGGGCCGTTGCCGGGGAGACCTACGCCAAGTCAAGACATACCAAGTACCCATCACAACTCTTATCCCTCGCATTACATTATTTGCCATTTGCCTCTCATTTTCCTCTCCCCCACTTCACCTTTGCCTTTTCTTCACCTTCTTCCCGTATGTATCTTTGTTTGTGTTTCCATGTGCCTTCTATTTGCTTGCATCTTTGCTTGCTAAAAATCTATTGATATGGATCCACTTAAAGTGTTCTACTTGGATCATCTTCGATCCGTATGCGCTCGTGCTAAAACCCCAACTAGCCTAATTGATGGGAAACCTTTAGATGAGCATACTCATTTTGTGCGTCACCGTTTGTCTAAAAAAGGGAGACTCTTATGGGATCAAATAAACAGATTGCTATGTTATGCTTGGAATCTTTGTGAAATTCATGATTCTACTTGTTGCTCTAAGAACCCTAAAAAACACCTCCCCTACCTATGTGAGTTTAATGATAATGAAATCTTATCTTCTTATGTAAAGGGTGTTTATAGTTACTATGATATCGAACAAATTGAAGAATTTTTTGCTTTTAAGGGTGCTTATGAAGTTGCTTCTTTGATTGAAAAGTATGATATTACTCTCTACGAATCTGAAAATTTTGACATACTTCAATATTGCTATGAAAACTATGCTCATAATGTCTATGTCAAAGAATTTATTGAGAGAATAACCGTTGCTTTGGAAGAAAATAATGATATGCATGAATATATAGATAATGATGATTCCGATGATTTGATTGAAATTTCACTTGATGAACATGATGCTTGCTATTCTTGTGGCCATGATGCCAATATTTTTGAAGACGAATTTGCTATTGTTCCTTATGTTAAACATGAGATCGTTGCTATTGCGCCCATACTTGATAGTTCCTTGGATGAAAAGCATGATTGCAATGATGTTATTATAAATTCTCTTAATGTCAATTGTGTTAATGATATGCAAAACCTCAAGCTTGGCGACGCTAGTTTTGCTATGACTACTATGTGTTGCAATGATCATGATTGGGGTGATTCCTTTTATGATCTTGAAAATTTATTTAAGCCCCATGATGAATATGAGATTGATAATAGTGTTTGCAATAATATTGAAAGTGGGTTTGGAAGAGTGTCAACTTTAGATCCCACATATTTGGAGAATGTTCAATCTTATGGTATTTTTGATGAAAGTGGGTTTGGAGAGGTCATGACTTTAGTTAATGATAATCCCATGATTTTGGAAGAGTGTCAACTTCGCATGCATGTGGATCGTGTTGAGAATATGTTATGTGATAGCTATTTTGTTGAATTTGCCTATGATCCTACATGTAATTATTATGAGAGAAGAAAATATGGTTGTAGAAATTTTTATCTTACTAAATTACCTCCCGTCATGTTGAGATTGCTATCGTCCCTTTCCTCTTCCTTGCAGATGCTAATTTTTGCTTGCTATGATAATTTGTTTGCTTATAAAATGCCTATGCATAGGAAATATGTTAGACTTAGATGTGTTTATCACGTGTTCTATGATGCTCTCTTTGTGCTTCAATTCTTGTCTTTGATGTGAGCATCATTGAAATTATCAATGCCTAGCTAGGGGCGTTAAACGATAGCGCTTCATGGGAGGCAACCCAATTTTATTTTTGTTTCTCGCTTTTTGGTTCTGTTTAGTAATAAATAATTCATCTAGCTTCTGTTTAGATGTGTTTTTATGTTTTAATTAGTGTTTGTGCCAAGTAGAACCTTTGGGAAGACTTGGGTGAAGTCTTTATGATCTTGCTGTAAAAAAACAGAAACTTTAGCGCTCACGAGATTAGCTGACATTTTTTACTGGAGAGTGATTTTAGGTTGATTCTTTTTTCAGATGATTAATAGATAAATTCCTCACGTCCACCAATTTATTTCAGAATTTTGGGAGTTCCAGAAGTATATGTTTGATACAGATTACTACAGACTGTTCTGTTTTTGGCAGATTCTGTTTTTCGTGTGTTATTTGCTTATTTCGATGAATCTATGGATATATCAGAGGGTATAAACCATAGAGAAGTTGGAATACAGTAGGTTTAACACCAATATAAATAAAGAATGAGTTCATTACAGTACCTTGAATTGTTGGTTTGTTTTCTTTCGCTAACGGAGCTCATGAGATTTTCTGTTGAGTTTTGTGTTGTGAAGTTTTCATGTTTTGGGTAAAGATTTGATGGATTATGGAATAAGGAGTGGCAAGAGCCTAAGCTTGGGGATGCCCAAGGCGCCCCAAGGTAAAATTCAAGGACAACCAAAAGCCTAAGCTTGGGGATGCCCCGGAAGGCATCCCCTCTTTCGTCTTCGTCCATCGGTAACTTTACTTGAGGCTATATTTTTATTCACCACATGATATGTGTTTTGCTTGGAGCGTCTTGTATGATTTGATTCTGTGATATTAGTTTACCACAATCATCCTTGCTGTACACATATTTTTGGGAGAGATACACGTGAATCGGAATTTATTAGAATACTCTATGTGCTTCACTTATATCTTTTGAGCTAGATAATTTTGCTCTAGTGCTTCACTTATATCTTTTAGAGCACGGTGGTGGTTTTATTTTATAGAAGTTATTGATCTCTCATGCTTCACTTATATTATTTTGAGAGTCCTTTGGAACAGCATGGTAATTTGCTTTGGCTATAAAATTAGTCCTAATATGATAGGCATCCAAGATGGGTATAATTAAAAACTTTCATAAAAAGTGCATTGAATACTATGAGAAGTTTGATACTTGATGATTGTTTTGAGATATGAAGATGGTAATATTAGAGTCGTGCTAGTTGAGTATTTGTGAATTTGAGAAATACTTGTGTTGAAGTTTGCAAGTCCCGTAGCATGCATGTATGGTAAACGCTGTGTGACAAATTTGAAACTTGAGGTGTTCTTTGATTGTCGTCCTTATGAGTGGCGGTCGGGGACGAGCGATGGTCTTTTCCTACCAATCTATCCCCCTAGGAGCATGCGCGTAATGCTTGGTTTTTGATGACTTGTAGATTTTTGCAATAAGTATGTGAGTTCTTTATGACTAATGTTGAGTCCATGGATTATACTCACTGTCACCTTTCCATCATTGCTAGCCTCTTCAGTACCGTGCATTGCCCTTTCTCACCTTGAGAGTTGGTGCAAACTTCGCCGGTGCATCCAAACCCCGTGATATGATACGCTCTATCACACATAAACCTCCTTATATCTTCCTCAAAACAGCCACCATACCTACGTATTATGGCATTTCCATAGCCATTCCGAGATATATTGCCATGCAACTTTCCACCGTTTCATTTATTATGACACACTTCATCATTGTCATATTGCCTTGCATGATCATGTAGTTGACATCGTATTTGTGGCAAAGCCACCATGCATAATTTATCATACATGTCACTCTTAATTCATTGCCCATCCCGGTACACCACCGGAGGCATTCATATAGAGTCATATTTTGTTCTAGTATCGAGTTGTAATCATTGAGTTGTAAATAAATAGAAGTGTGATGATCATAATTAATAGAGCATTGTCCCAAATAAAAAAAGAGAGAAAGGCCAAATAAAAAAAGAAAGGCCCAAAAAAGGAGAAAATAAATAAAAAGGGACAATGCTACTATCCTTTTTTCCACACTTGTGCTTCAAAGTAGCACCATGATCTTTCATATACTAGTGGGAATTTTTCATTATAGAACTTGGCTTGTATATTCCAACAATGGGCTTCCTCAAATGCCCTAGGTCTTCGTGAGCAAGCAAGTTGGATGCACACCCACTTAGTTTCTTTTGATGAGCTTTCATACATTCATAGCTCTAGTGCATCCGTTGCATGGCAATCCCTACTCCTTGCATTTACATCAATTGATGGGCATCTCCCTAGCCCGTTGATTAGCCGCGTCAATGTGAGACTTTCTCCTTTTTTGTCTTCTCCACATAACCCCCATCATCATACTCTATTCCACCCATAGTGCTATATCCATGGCTCACGCTCATGTATTGTGTGAAAGTTGAAAAAACTTTGAGATTACTAAAGTATGAAACAATTGCTTGGCTTCTCATCGGGGTTGTGCAAGATGAGAGCATTCTTGTATGACGAAAATGGAGCATGACCAAACTATATGATTTTGTAGGGATGAACTTTCTTTGACCATGTTATTTTGAGAAGACATAATTGCTTAGTTAGTATGCTTGAAGTATTATTATTTTTATGTCAATATTAAACTTTTATCTTGATTCTTTCGGATCTGAACATTCATGCCACAATAAAGAAAATTACATAAAAAATTATGCTAGGTAGTATTCCACATCAAAAATTCTGTTTTTATCATTTACCTACTCGACGACGAGCAGGAATTAAGCTTGGGGATGCTTGATACGTCTCCAACGTATCTATAATTTTTTATTGTTCCATGCTATTATATTATCTGTTTTGGATGTTTAATGGGCTTTATCATACACTTTTATATTATTTTTGGGACTAACCTACTAACCAAAGGCCTAGTGCAAATTGCTGTTTTTTGCCTATTTCAGTGTTTCGCAGAAAAGGAATATCAAACGGAATCCAAACGGAATGAAACATTCTAGAGAGTTATTTTTGGAAAAAACGAGATCCAGGGGACTTGGAGTGTACGTCAAGAAAGAAGCGAGGAGGCGACGAGGCAGGGAGGCGCGCCCCCACCCTCGTGGGCTCCTCGCAGTTCCACCGACCTACTTCTTCCTCCTATATATATCCATATGCCCCAAAAACATCCAGGAGCACCACGAAACCCTATTTCCACCGCCACAACCTTCTGTACCCATGAGATCCCATCTTGGGGCCTTTTCCGGCGCTCCGCCGGAGGGGGAATCAATCACGGAGGGCTTCTACATCAACACCATAGCCTCTCTGATGATGTGTGAGTAGGTTACCACAGACCTTCGGGTCCATGGTTATTAGCTAGATGGCTTCTTCTCTCTCTTTGGATCTCAATACAAAGTTCTCCTCGATTCTCTTGGAGATCTATTCGATGTAATTCTTTTTGCGGTGTGTTTGTCGAGATCCGATGAATTGTGGGTTTATGATCAAGATTATCTATGAACAATATTTGAATCTCCTCTGAATTATTTTATATATGATTTGTTATCTTTGCAAGTCTCTTCGAATTATCAGTTCCGTTTGGCCTACTAGATTGATCTTTCTTGCAATGGGAGAAGTGCTTAGCTTTGGGTTCAATCTTGTGGTGTCCTTTCCCAGTGACAGCAGGGGTAGCAAGGCACGCATTGTATTGTTGCCATCGAGGATAAAAAGTTGGTGTTTATATCATATTGCTTGAGTTTATCCCTCTACATCATGTCATCTTGCCTAATGCGTTACTCTGTTCTTATGAACTTAATACTCTAGATGCATGTTGGATAGTGGTCGATGTGTGGAGTAATAGTAGTAGATGCAGAATCGTTTCGGTCTACTTGTCGCGGACGTGATGCCTATATACATGATCCTGCCTAGATATTCTCATAACTATGCACTTTTCTATCAATTGCTCGACAGTAATTTGTTCACCCACCGTAATACTTCTGCTATCTTGAGAGAAACCACTAGTGAAACCTATGGCCCCTGGGTCTATTTTCCATCATATAAGTTTCCAATCTATTTTACTTTGCAATCTTTACTTTCAATCTGTATCATAAAAAACACCAAAATATTTTTCTTATTATCTCTATCAGATCTCACTTTTGCATGTGGCCGTGAAGGGATTGACAACCCCTTTATCGCGTTGGTTGCAAGGTTCTTATTTGTTTGTGTAGGTACGAGGCGACTTGTGTGTAGTCCCCTACTGGATTGATACCTTGGTTCTCAAAAACGGAGGGAAATACTTACGCTACTTTGCTGCATCACCCTTTCCTCTTCAAAGGAAAACCAACGCAGTGCTTAAGAGGTAGCAATATTATTTCATCATGTGTAGTAGTAAAACGCAACCCATTAACATAATCCTTAATAAGAGCGAAATTCTTCGATATAGTATAGTTGGGAGAATTCAAAAATATAATAGGACTATCATGTGTGGGTGCGATAGCAACAATTTCTTGTTTAACATAAGGAACTATAGCAAGTCCATCTCCATAAGCATCATTAATATTGGCATCATGGTCACAAGCATAGCAAGCATCAAGTTCATCAAAAAGGGATATTTCAAATGAATTAACAGGATCATAGCAATTATCATAGCATTCATCCTTCGGTAAGAACGATGGGATATTAAGCAACGTATGAGTCGAAGAGTTACTCTCATTAGAAGGTGGGCACGGGTAGCTAATCCGTTCTTCCTCCGCTTGTTCTTCGTTCTCCTCATCATCTTTTTTCATCCAATGAGCTCACAGTTACATCAATTTCTTCTTCCATAGACTCCTGCAAAATATTAGTCTCTTGTTGGACAGCGGAGACATTCTCAATAAATACATCAATATCCTAATTGCATTTATAATTCTCATAGCAATATTTAAGTATAGCAGAATTTTCAGGTCTATAAACTGAATCATCAAAATCTTCATACTTTTCAAACAAAGATTCAATTTCATAAGCAGCCTTAAAAGAAACAAATTCTTCAATTTGTTCCACATCATAGTAATCATATATACCATTAGCATAAGAAGCCAAGGTTTCATTATCACTAAATTTGCATGAAAAGGGAAGGTTTGGTGCCTTCATCCTAGAGCAACAAGTATAATCATATCTAGAGCATAAATTCCAAGCATACCAATGCAACATATCAATTTGATCCCATAAGAGTTTCCCTTTTGAGTCAAGCAATAATCCCTAAAGTATTCACGTTGAACCAACATGTCTCCCATTATCAAGTTGAAAGGATCGAGATGGACCTAGAGGGGGGTGAATAGGTACAATTACAAATTTTAATTCTTACTTAGCAATTTTAGGCACTAATGCGGAATATGAGGATGAGCCTAACAATTGCAAGTATGATGCTGAGAGCTAAGCAAAGTAAACAAGTACCACAAGTATATGAGTAAGCAAGCACAATATGAGCAAGTAAATACTTAGAGACAAATAACCACAAGTAGGGAGCTAGGGTTAGGAATAACCACAACTCTGAGAGACGAGGATGTATGCCGATGTTCACTTCCTTGGAGGGAAGCTACGTCACCGTTTAGAGAGGTGGGTGTTACCATGAAGGCACACCGACGCCACAAAGGCTCACCCAATTCTCTCTTTGAGATATCACCACGAAGGCGATTCTCAACCACTAGTGGTAGACCTTGGGGTGGTCTCAACCCTCACCAACTTTCCGGGGGTAATCACAATGAACGATTCCTCGCTGGAGTACTCCTACCGCCTAGGAGTCTCCAACCTCCAAGAGTAATAAGATGCAACACCAAAACGAGGGGGAATCAACTTTCGCGTTGGTGAATGTGGAGATCGGGTACTTCTCCTATGCTCCGCAATGAGAAAAGGGGATCATTCCATTTTGAACACACCCATCTATCTCATCTGACAGATCAAGAGCTTTGGGTGGCTAAGGAGGGAGATCTCCAAGAAATCAAGGTCTAAAAATGGAGGTGAGAGAAATGGCGTCATCACCTTCTTCGTGAGGAAGAAGAAGACTATTTATAGGTGGGGACAGAATCTGGCCATTGGAGGCAGATTTCTGCGTATCCCGAAAGTTCCGTCCATGCACGGAAGTTTCGGACCCCAGAAGTTCCAGCCAGGTTCCGGGCTACACAGAGAGTTTGCATCCACTCTGTAGTACCCCGGAAGATGTTAGAACATGGGACGGAAGTTCCGGCCAAGGTCCGGCATGGTTTCGGGCTACACAGAGAGTTTGCACAAAAGAGCAGTTTCTCTGGGTGGCCCGGAAGCTTCTCGGACCCCTCCCGGACCTTCCGGTCCCCGGAAGTTCCGGCCAGAACAGAAGCTTTTCTCTGTGAGATTCTTCAAATCATGTGAGAGGAGAAGTTGATTCCCAGATGTTTTTATGATGACCCCCTCTTAATAGTGCGGCTGCCCTAAGGACTCATGAAATAAGAAAACACTATGATACTCCGCTTTTCTTGGGCACTCCGCTTTTCCTTTTTCCGATAAGAGGGGAAATAACCATCCATGCTTCACTTTAATTTAATTTGGTGCTTTTTACACTATAGCATGTGGTTAGAAACACAAATGAAGTTGTCATAGATGTCAAAAACAATTTGGTGCAACAATGCACTTTCACAAGTTGAATGGGGTTTTCTCAGGATTATCGAAGTATTGCATAATATTTTTCACATAACGAGCATCGAGGGTTTTAGGAGGTTCCCCATCTCCATGAGTAGCAAGTACAACTATTTTTTTGGTGTTTTGTGTTCCATATCCATAATTAAACTTAGAGAACAACTTAGAACATAAAAGAAAAACTACTTAGTGATAAAGCAAACAAGCACACACGAGAATATTCACCCCACGCTATTGCTCCCCGGGAACGGCCCCAGAAAAAGGTCTTGATAACCCACAAGTATAGAGTATCATTTGTAGTCTTTTTCGATAAATAAGAGTGTCGAACCCAATGAGGAGCTAAAGGTAGAACAAATATTCCCTCAAGTTCTATCGACCACCGATACAACTCTACACACACTTTTTGTTTTCTTTACCTAGAACAAGTATAAAACTATTTGGTAGGTCAAAGGATAAGTTTACAAGAATAAAACTACAAGTAAATTGTAAGGTTATAAAAGTAGATAGCTTTCGTCAACAAGAAAGTCATTTGTCCCTAGGCAATTGATAACTAGACCGGTAATCATTCTTGCAATTTTACATGAGGGAGAGGCATGAGCTAACATACTTTCTCTACTTGGATTGTATGCACTTATGATTGGAACTCTAGCAAGCATCTGCAACTACTAAAGATCATTAAGGTCATAAAACCCAACCATAGCATTACGTATCAAGTCCTCTTTACTCCCATACGCAGCAACCCACTTATTCGTGTTTAGGCTTATGTCACTCCCGCAACCGACAATAAGCGAATAATGAACATACTGCAACACCCTACAGCAGGAACCCCTCACGTTTGCGTGAGACGAAGGGCACCGTAGGACAGCACCATAATAAAATATACACTCAAACCAACCACGATCATCAATTAGCCCATAGGACAAAACGGATCTACTCAAACATTATAGGATAACCACATATCATTGGGAAATAATATATAGTGTTGAGAACCATGTTTAAGTAGAGATTACAGTGGGGAGAAGGGGTGTTACACCGCTGCATAGAGGGGGAGAAAGTTGGTGTTGACGGTAGCAAGATTGTTGATGTAGGTCGCCGTCATGATCCTTGCCCCGGCGGCGCTTCGGCACCACCGGGACAGAGGGGGAGAGAGCCCCCTCCTACTTCTTCTTCTTCCTTGGCCTCCCCCCCTAGATGGGCGGAGATTTCCCCCTTTGGTCCATGGCTTCCATGGCGGCAGAGGGGTGGGAGCCCCTCTAAGATTGGATATCCCTCTCTATTCTCTTCTGTTTCGCGTTCCTGTTTTCTAGCCCTTCACCGTTTCTTAAATTTCTGGAGATCCGTAACTCCGATTGCGCTGAAATTTACATGATTTTTTCTCATAAATTATCTTTCTTGCACCCAAAGAAGGGCCCCAACCGACTTACGGGGAGGGCACAAGACTCCTGCGCGCGTCAGGGGGTTCCCAGCGCGCCCTAGTGGGTTGTGGAGGCCGTGGGCCTTCGTTTAAGTTGATTCCATCTCCCAAAAAACACATATATTCCAAAATAATTCTCCGTAAATTTTATCACGTTTGGACTTTGTTTGATATGGATATTCTGTGAAACAAAAACATGCAACAAACAGGAACTGGCACTGGGCACTGGATCAATAGGTTAGTCCGATAAATCATATAAATTGTTGCCAAAACTATGTAAAAGTTATATAATATTGGCATGGAACAATAAAAAATTATAGATACGACGGAGATGTATCAGCGGGGGTGTTTATGCATTGCTAGCGGGTAGAGAAAAAAATCAAGGAGGAGATCACCCTGGCAGCATACATTGCATGGAACTTGTGGAAAGAAAGGAATCAGAGAGTGTTTGAGTACAAGGAATTGACGGCTCTTGCACTGGCAAGATTAATCAAAGAAGATGTAAAGTGTTTCAACGAGGCTATGAGAGGGATAATGATACGTCTCCCTCATATCTATAATTTTTTATTGTTCCATGCCAATATTCTACAACTTTTACATACTTTTGGCAACTTTTTATACTATTTTTGGGACTAATATATTGATCTAGTACCCAGTGCCAGTTCCTGTTTGTTGCATGTTTTTTGATTCGCAGAATACCCATATCAAACGGAGTCCAAACGCGATAAAAACTTAGGGAGAATTTTTTGGAATATATGTAATTTTTGGGAAAAAGAATCAACGCGAGACGATGCCTGAGGGGCCCACAAGGACGGAGGGCGCGCCCTTGGTCCTTGTGGTGACCCCGTAAGGTGGTTGGTGCCCTTCTTCTGGCGCGAGAAAGCTAATATCCGGATAAAAATCGTGTTAAAATTTCAGCCCAGTCCAAGTTACGGATCTCCGGGAATTTAAGAAGCGGTGAAAGGCCAGAATCTGGGAGCACAGAAACAGAAGGAAACACACACACACAGAGAGAGAGAGAGAGAGAGAGAGAGATCCAATCTCAGAGGGGCTCTCGCCCCTCCACCATGATGGAAGCCAAGGACCAGAGGGGTAAGCCTTCTCCCATCTAGGGGGAAGGTCGAAGAAGAAGAAGAAGAAGAAGAAGAAGAAGCGGGGCTCTCTCCCCTTGTCTCCCGGTGGAGCCGGAACGCCGCCGGGGCCATCATCGCAACGACAATCTACACCAACAACTTCGCCGCCATCATCACCAACTCTCTCCCCCTCTATGCAGCGGTGTAACACCCCTTCTCCCCGCTGTAATCTCTACTTGAACATGGTGCTCAACGCTATATATTATTTCCCAATGATGTATGGCTATCCTATGATGTTTGAGTAGATCCGTTTTGTCCTATGGGTTGATTGATGATCGTGATTGGTTTGAGTTGCATGTTTTATTATTGGTGCTGTCCTATGGTGCTCTCTGTGTCGCACAAGCATGAGGGATCCCTGTTGTAGGGTTTGCAATATGTTCATGGTTTGCTTATTGTTAGTGTTGCGTGAGTGACTGAAACACAAACACGGAGAAGTGGGTCATGGCGTATGGGAATAAAGAGGACTTGATACTTTAATGCTATGGTTGGGTTTTAACTTAATGCTCTTTAGTAGTTGCGGATGCTTGCTAGAGTTCCAATCATAAGTGTATATGATCCAAGAAGAGAAAGTATGTTAGCTTATGCCTCTCCCTCATATAAAATTGCAATAATGATTACCGGTCTAGTTATCGATTCCCTAGAGACAAATAAATTTCTCGTGACAAAAAGCTCTCTACTAAAACTAACTTAGTTGTGTCTTTATCTAAATAGCCCCTAGTTTTTATTTAAGTACTCTTTATTATCTTCCAAACCTATCCTACAACACCTACAAAGTACTTCTAGTTTCATACTTGTTCTAGGTAAAGTGAACGTTAAGCGTGTGTAGAGTTGTATCGCTGGTCGATAGAACTTGAGGGAATATTTGTTCTACCTTTAGCTCCTCGTTGGGTTCGACACTCTTACTTATCGAAAGAGGCAACAATTGATCCCCTATACTTGTGGGTTATCAAGACCTTTTTCTGGCGCCGTTGCAGGGGAGTGATAACCCACAAGTATAGGGGATCGCAACAGTTTTCGAGGGTAGAGTATTCAACCCAAATTTATTGATTCGACACAAGGGGAGCCAAAGAATATTCTCAAGTATTAGCAGTTGAGTTGTCAATTCAACCACACCTGGAAAACTTAATATCTGCAGCAAAGTATTTAGTAGCAAAGTAGTATGGAAGTAATGGTAACGATGGCAAAGGTAGTAGTAGCAGCTTTGTAGTAATTGTAACAGTGGCAACGGTAGAGTTACTAAGCAAAGATCAATATGTGAAAAGCTCGTAGGCATTGGATCAGTGATGGATAATTATGTTGGATGCGATTCCTCATGCAACAGTTATAACATAGGGTGACACAGAACTAGCTCCAGTTCATCAATGTAATGTAGGCATGTATTCCGAATATAGTCATACGTGCTTATGGAAAAGAACTTGCATGACATCTTTTGTCCTACCCTCCCGTGGCAGCGGGGTCCTATTGGAAACTAAGGGATATTAAGGCCTCCTTTTAATAGAGTACCGGACCAAAGCATTAACACTTAGTGAATACACGAACTCCTCAAACTATGGTCATCACCGGGAGTGCTCCCGATTATTGTCACTTCGGGGTTACCGGATCATAACACATAGTAGGTGACTATTGACTTGCAGA
Organism: Triticum aestivum; assembly: GCF_018294505.1. Classification (NCBI taxonomy): domain Eukaryota; kingdom Viridiplantae; phylum Streptophyta; class Magnoliopsida; order Poales; family Poaceae; genus Triticum; species Triticum aestivum. Next base: position 390,853,321 of record NC_057814.1, on the reverse strand, counting down.
ATAGGATCAAGAACTCACATATATTCATGAAAACATAATAGGTTCAGATCTGAAATCATGGCACTCGGGCCCTAGTGACAAGCATTAAGCATAGCAAAGTCATAGCAACATCAATCTCAGAACATAATGGATACTAGGGATCAAACCCTAACAAAACTAACTCGATTACATGATAAATCTCATCCAACCCATCACCGTCCAGCAAGCCTACGATGGAATTACTCACGCACGGCGGTGAGCATCATGAAATTGGTGATGGAGGAAGGTTGATGATGACGACGGCGACGGATTCCCCTCTCCGGAGCCCCGAACGGACTCCAGATCAGCCCTCCCGAGAGAGATTAGGGCTTGGCGGCGGCTCCGTATCGTAAAACGCGATGAATCCTTCTCTCTGATTTTTTCTCCCCGAACGTGAATATATAGAGTTGGAGTTGAGGTCGGTGGAGCCTCAGGGGGCCCACGAGGCAGGGGGCGCGCCCCCACCCTCGTGGACAGGGTGTGGGCCCCCTGGTGTTGATTCTTTCGCCAGTATTTTTTATATATTCCAAAAATATTCTCCGTGAAGTTTCAGGTCATTCCGAGAACTTTTATTTCTGCACAAAAATAACACCATGGCAATTCTGCTGAAAACAGCGTCAGTCCGGGTTAGTTCCATTCAAATCATGCAAGTTAGAGTCCAAAACAAGGGCGAAAGTGTTTGGAAAAGTAGATACGATGGAGACGCATCAACTCCCCCAAGCTTAAACCTTTGCTTGTCCTCAAGCAATTCAGTTGACAAACTGAAAGTGATAAAGAAAAACTTTTACAAACTCTGTTTGCTCTTGTTGTTGTAAATATGTAAAGCCAGCATTCAAGTTTTCAGCAAAGATTATGAACTAACCATATTCACAATAACACTTAGGTCTCATGTTTACCCATATCAATGACATAATCAACTAGCGAGCAAAAATAATAAATCTCGGATGACAACACTTTCTCAAAACAATCATAATATGATATAACAAGATGGTATCTCGCTAGCCCTTTCTGAGACCGCAAAACATAAATGCAGAGCACCTCTGAAGATCAAGGACTGACTAAACATTGTAATTCATGGTAAAAGAGATCCAGTCAGACTCAATGTAAACTAATAGTAATGCATGCAAATGACAGTGTTGCTCTCCAATTGGTGCTTTTAATAAGAGGATGATGACTCAACATAAAAGTAAATAGATAGGCCCTTCGCAGAGGGAAGCGGGGATTTGTAGCGGTGCTAGAGCTCGATTTTTGGAATAGAGATAAATAATATTTTGAGTGGCATACTTTCATTGTCAACATAACAACCAAGAGATCTCGATATCTTCCATGCTACACACATTATAGGCGGTTCCCAAACAGAATGGTAAAGTTTATACTCCCCCACCACCAACAAGCATCAATCCATGGCTTGCCCGAAAAAACGGGTGCCTCCAACTAACAACAGTCCTGGGGGAGTTTTGTTTGCAATTATTTTGATTTGAGCATGGGACTGGGCATCCCGGTGATCGGCCATTTTCTCGTGAGTGAGGATCGGAGTCCAGACCTCGTGAGAATAACCCACCTAGCATGGAAGATATAGACAGCCCTAGTTGATACATGAGCTATTCAATCATACAATACATAATTTCATTTGAAGGTTTAGAGTTTGGCACATAAAAATTTACTTGGAACGGCAGGTAGATACCGCATATAGGAAGGTATGGTGGACTCATATGGAATAACTTTGGGGTTTATGGAAGTGGATGCACAAGCAGTATTCCCGCTTAGTACAAGTGAAGGCTAGAAAGAGACTGGGAAGCGACCAACTAGAGAGCTACAACAGTCATGAACATGCATTAAAATTAATCAACACTGAGTGCAAGCATGAGTAGGATAAAATTCACCATAACATAAATATCGTGGAGGCTATGTTGATTTTGTTTCAACTACATGCGTGAACATGTGCCAAGTCAAGCCACTCGAATCGTTCAAAGGAGGATACCACCCTATCATACCACATCACAACCATTTTAATAGCATGTTGGCATGCAAGGTAAACCATTATAAACTCCTAGCAAATTAAGCATGGCATGAGCAACTATAATCTCTAATTGTCATTGCAAACATGTTTCATTCATAATAGGCTGAATCAGGAACGATGAACTAATCATATTTACAAAAACAAGATAGGTCGAGTTCATACCAGCTTTTCTCATCTCAATCAGTCCATCATATATCGTCATTATTGCCTTTCACTTGCACGACAGAACGGTGTGGATAACAATAATAGTGCACGTGCATTGGACTAAGCTAGAATCTGTAAGCATTTAATACACAGGAGAAGACATGGTAATATGGGCTCTTGGTTAAATCAACAATAATGAATATAAGAGCAACTCAACATTTTCATCATGGTCTTCTCCTCTCGACCCCCAAAGGAAAGAAATAAAACTATTTACACGGGAAAGCGCCCAACAAGTAAAAGAAGAACGATAAATCTTTTTGGGTTTTCTTTTAATTATTACTACTACAGGCATGGAAAGTAAACTAGCTAAAAGCTACAAATTGTTTTTGGTTTTTCTTAAGGTTAGTCAAACACACAAGCAGAAGGCTTAAAAGAGAAAATAAACTAGCATGTATATTACAATGAAAAAGTATGAGCACTGACAACTAGCATGAGTGTGTGAACATGAATGCAATATCAGTGTGAAATACGTACCCCCCCCCAAGCTTAGGCTTTTGTCCTAAGTTGGTCTATGCCCACGGATGGCATGGTGGATATCCAAAGTTGTAGCTGGGGTCGTACTGAGATGCAGCGGCTACTGCCTGACGAGCTGCAGCTTGGAGGCAAGCTGCCTCCGTCCTCCTTTCGTACTCGTTCGCCTCCTCACTGGTTATAACATATCTCCTTTTTGCCTGAAAGTCAAAGAAAGTAGGGGCAGGGAGAGCAACATGGACAGTGCGACGTCTGTCGAAGATTAGTCGGTACTGGAGGAACTGTTCATTCCTCTCAACAAACTGATGGTGGACCATAGCATTATAATCTAGATAAGCAGGAGGCAATTCCAAATCATTTCTACGTATGGGTATATCAAGATAATTAGCTACACGAGTTGCATAAATTCCACCAAACAAATATCCACTTGTACCGTTATGATGCAACCTTCGCGTAACAATAGCCCCCCAAGTTATATTGTTTATCACCTAATACCGCACTTTTAAGGACACAAAGATCTGGAACGCACATGTGACAAGCTTCATCTTTACCGTTAATGCATCTACCTATAAAGAGAGCAAAATAAGGTATGGAAGGAAAATGAATGCTCCCTATGGTAGCTTGTGTGATTTCTCTAGATTCCCCCACAATGATACTAGCAAGAAAGTCTTTATATTCAGATTTGCGAGGTTCACTAACATTGCCCCACTACGGGAGTTTACCAGCAATATTAAAATCTTCTAAATCCATGGTATATGATTTATCATAAAGATCAAATAAAACAGTGTGAGAATTGCGCGAGGATGTAAATTTAAACCTTCTCACAAAGGAATCAGTTAGGTAACGGTATTGCGGGCACTTATCTGACACGAAACCCTCAAGATCAGCGTTACGCACATACGCGTCAAATTCATCCTTGATATCTGCTACGACCATAAACTCCTCTGACGGCCATTCACAAGGCCGCACTTGAACTTCCCTTGGTAGTTCATTGTCCGGCTCACGTATCGCAAGCCTTGGGCCTTGCTTCCTTGAGGAACCACCTTGGTACATTTTTCTAAACATATTTCTTCCTCTGAATTTTTTTTGAAATTTTTAGTGACTCAAAATAAAAGTGAACCAAACTCAACAAGATTGATAGCAACTACTCCCACAAGTGCCTAGAGGCTATATCATGCATTAGAACTACTTGGGACCATATAAATTTGACATGCAAGCTCAAGAACAGGGTCACCTAAGCAGCAAATTTTTTGCAATAAATAAAGCACTAGAACAAAAACTAATTGGACCATTGGAGGAGTCACATACCGAAGAACAATCCCCCAAAGCAGTTTTGTGAATGGAGCTTTGAGCAAGGAGATCGAAAATCGTAGCAAGATGAGCTAGAACACAGGTTTGAGCTATGGGAGGATTTTTTCTAGAGGAAGAAGAAGTGTGTGGGTGCTGGAATAAGTGGAGGGGGCCACGTGGGGCCCACGAGGCAGGGGGCGCGCCCCGGGGGGTGGGCACCCTGTGCCCTTGTGGCCAGGTGGTGGCTCCCCCTGGTGTGTTCTCAGTGCCAGATATTCTTAAATATTCTAAAAAATCATATTTCATTTTCGGGACATTTGGACAACTTTTATTTTCGGGGTATTTTTTTATTGCAAGGATAATTCAGAAAACAGACAGAAAATACTATTTTTCTTTTATTTAATCTAAATAACATAAAGTAAAAGGAGGGTACAGAGAGTTGTGCTTTCTAACTTCATCCATCTCATGCTCATCAAAAGTAATCTACTAACAAGGTTGATCAAGTCTTGTTAACAAACTCATTCCGAATCACATGAAATCGGAGAATTTTCGAATAGCACTAGGTTACCTCAACGGGGATATGTACGTCCCCAACAATAAGAATATCATATTTCCTCTTGATAGTAGGAAGAGGAAATTCAAAACCTCCAATAGTAATCATTGGAATTTTTTCAATAGAATTGATACTATGGACTTCAGGTTGTTTCCTAGGAAAGTGTACCGTATGCTCATTACCATTAACATGAAAAGTGACATTGCCTTTGTTGCAATCAATAACATCCCCTGTAGTATTCAAAAATGGTCTACCAAGAATAATAGACATACTATCGTCCTCGAGAATATCAAGAATAACAAAGTCCATTAAAATAGTAACGTTTGCAACCACAACAGGCACATCCTCACAAATACCGACAGGTATAGCAGTTGATTTATCGGCCATTTGCAAGATATTTCAGTAGGTGTCAACTTATTCAAATCAAGTCTACGATATAAAGAGAGAGGCATAACACTAACACCGGCTCCAAGATCACATAAAGCAGTTTTAACATAGTTTCTTTTAATGGAGCATGGTATAGTTGGTACTCCTGGATCTCCTAGTTTCTTAGGTATTCCACCTTTAAAAGTATAATTAGCAAGCATGGTGGAAATTTCAGCTTCCGGTATCTTTCTTTTATTTGTAACAATATCTTTCATATACTTAGCATAAGGATTCATTTTAAGCATATCAGTCAAACGCATACGCAAAAAGATAGGTCTAATCATTTCAGCAAAGCGCTCAAAATCCTCATCATCCTTTTTCTTGGATGGTTTAGGAGGAAAAGGCATGGGTTTCTGAACCCATGGTTCTCTTTCTTTACCGTGCTTCCTAGCAACAAAGTCTCTCTTATCATAACGTTGATTCTTTGATTGTGGGTTATCAAGATCAACAGCAGGTTCAATCTCTACATCATTGTTATTGCTAGGTTGAGCATCAACATGAACATCATCATTAACATTATCACTAGGTTCATGTTCATTACCAGATTGTGTTTCAGCATCAGAAATAGAAATATCATTGGGATTCTCAGGTGTGTCAACAACAGGTTCACTAGAAGCATGCAAAGTCCTATCATTTTTCTTTTTCTTCTTCTTAGAAGGACTAGGTGCATCAACATTAGTTCTCTGAGAATCTTGCTCAATTCTCTTAGGGTGGCCCTCAGGATACAAAGGTTCCTGAGTCATTTTACCCCCTCTAGTCATAACTCTAACAACATTATCATTTTTCTTATTATTTAATTCATTGAGCAAATCATTTTGAGCTTTAAGCACTTGTTCTACTTGAGTGGTAACCATAGAAGCATGTTTACTAATAAGTTTAAGTTCACCTTTAACTCTAGACATATAATCACTCAAGTGTTCAATCATATAAGCATTACGTTTCAATTGTCTACCAACATAAGCATTGAAGTTTTCTTGTTTAACAATAAAATCATCAAACTCATCCAAGCATTGGCTAGCAAACTTAGTAGATGGGATTTCACCCTTATCAAATCTATAGAGAGAATTTACCTTTACTACCTGTGTCGGGTTATCAAGACCATGTATTTCTTCAATAGGTGGTAAATTCTTAACATCTTCAGCTTTAATACCCTTTTCTTTCATAGATTTCTTTGCCTCTTGCATATCTTCAGGACTGAGAAATAGAATACCCCTTTTCTTCGGAGTTGGCTTAGGAGTTGGTTCAGGAAGTGTCCAATCATTTTCATTACTCAACATATTATTCAATAGCAATTCAGCTTGATCAACAGTTCTTTCCCTGAAAACACAACCAGCACAACTATCCAGGTGGTCTCTGAAAGCATCGGTTAGTCCATTATAAAAGATATCAAGTATTTCATTTTTCTTGAGAGGATGATTAGGCAAAGCATTAAGTAATTGGAGAAGCCTCCCCCAAGCTTGTGGGAGACTCTCTTCTTTAATTTGCACAAAATTATATATTTCCCTTAAGGCAGCTTGTTTCTTATCAGCGGGGAAATATTTAGCAGAGAAGTAATAAATCATATCCTGGGGACTATGCACACAACCAGGATCAAGAGAATTAAACCATGCTTTAGCATCACCCTTTAATGAGAACGGAAATAACTTAAGATATAGTAGTAACGAATTTTTTCCTCATGAGTGAATAGGGTGGCTATATCATTCAATTTAGTAAGATGTGCCACAACAGTTTCAGATTCATAGCCATAAAAAGGATCAGATTCAACGAAAGTAATTAACTCAGGGTCGACAGAGAAATCATAATCCTTATCAGAAATACAGATAGGTGAAGTAGCAAAAGCAGGGTCATATTTCATTCTAGCATTCGGAGATTTTTCTTTCAGCTTAGCTCACAGTTTCTTAAGATCATATCTATCTTTGCAAGCAAAAAAGTCTCTAGCAGTTTCTTCATCCATAACATAACCCTCAGGTACATCAGGCAATTCATATCTAGGGGGAGAATCTTCACCATCACTTTCATCAATATAATCAGTTTCAATAATTTCATTCTCTCTTACCCTAGCAAGTTGTTCATCAAGAAATTCACCTAGTGGCACAGTATCATTAAGCATAGAAGTACTTTCATCGTAAGTATCATGCAAAGCAGAAGTGGCATCATCAATAACATGCGACATATCAGATTCAATAGCAGGAGTAGGTGTCGCAAATTTACTCATAACAGAAGGTGAATCAAGTGCAGAGCTAGATGGAAGATTTTTACCTCCCCTCGTAGTTGAGGGATAAATCTTGGTTTTTTTGTCTTTCAAGTTCTTCATAGTGATCAACAGATATAAATCCCAAGTGACTCAAAGAATAGAGCTATGCTCCCCGTCAACGGCGCCAGAAAATAGTCTTGATAACCCACAAGTATAAGGGATCGCAACAGTTTTCAAGGGTAGAGTATTCAACCCAAATTTATTTATTCGACACAAGGGGAGCCAAAGAATATTCTCAAGTATTAGCAGTTGAGTTGTCAATTCAACCACACCTGGAAAACTTAATATCTACATCAAAGTATTTAGTAGCAAAGTAGTATGGAAGTAATGGTAATGGTGGCAAAGGTAACAATAGCAGCTTTGTAGTAATTGTAACACTAGCAACGGTAAAGTAACTAAGCAAAGATCAATATGTGAAAAGCTCGTAGGCAATGGATCAGTGATGGATAATTATGCCGGATGCGATTCCTCATGCAACAGTTATAACATAGGGTGACACAGAACTAGCTCCAGTTCATCAATGTAATGTAGGCATGTATTCCGAATATAGTCATACGCACTTATGGAAAAGAACTTGCATGACATCTTTTGTCCTACCCTCCCGTGGCAGCGGGGTCCTATTGGAAACTAAGGGATATTAAGGCCTCCTTTTAATAGAGTACCGGACCAAAGCATTAACACTTAGTGAATACACGAACTCCTCAAACTATGCTCATCCCCGGGAGTGGTCCCAATTATTGTCACTTCGGGGTTACCGGATCATAACACATAGTAGGTGACTATTGACTTGCAGAATAGGATCAAGAACTCACATATATTCATGAAAACATAATAGGTTCAGATCTGAAATCATGGCACTCGGGCCCTAGGGACAAACATTAAGCATAGCAAAGTCATAGCAACATCAATCTCAGAACATAATGGATACTAGGGATCATACCCTAACAAAACTAACTCGATTACATGATAAATCTCATCCAACCCATCACCGTCCAGCAAGCCTACGATGGAATTACTCACGCACGGCGGTGAGCATCATGAAATTGGTGATGGAGGAAGGTTGATGATGACGATGGCGACGGATTCCCCTCTCGGAACGCCGAACAGACTCCAGATCAGCCCTCCCGAGAGAGATTAGGGCTTGGCGGCGGCTCCGTATCATAAAATGCGGTGAATCCTTCTCTCTGATTTTTTTCTCCCCGGACGTGAATATATAGAGTTGGAGTTGAGGTCGGTGGAGCCTCAGGGGGCCCACGAGGCAGGGGGCGCGCCCTAGGGGGGTGGGCGCGCCCCCACCCTCATGGACAGGGTGTGGGCCCCTGGTGTTGATTCTTTCGCCAATATTTTTTATATATTCCAAAAATATTCTCCGTGAAGTTTCAGGTCATTCCAAGAACTTTTATTTTTGCACAAAAATAACACCATGGCAATTCTGCTGAAAACAGCATCAGTCCGGGTTAGTTCCATTCAAATCATGCAAGTTAGAGTCCAAAACAAGGGCAAAAGTGTTTGGAAAAGTAGATACGATGGAGACGTATCAGGGAGCAATAGCGTGGGGTGAATATTCTCGTGTGTGCTTGTTTGCTTTATCACTAAGTAGTTTTTATTTTCTTTTCTAAGTTGTTTTCTATCTTTAGTTATGGGTAGGAAACGCAAAATACCAAAAACAATAGTTGTACCTACTAAACCAATGGTTGAAGAACCACCCAAAATCTATCATACTACTGAAGCTTTCTACTTGGATCATCATCGAACCCTATGTGCTCGTGCTGAAACCCCAACTAGCTTAGTTGAGGGCAAAAATCTTTAGATGAGCATGCTTGTTATGTGCGACACCGCTTATCTCAAAAAGGGGAACTTTTACCGGATCAGATTCATCGTTTGCAATGTTATGCTTGGAATTTATGTGAAATATATGATTTTACTTGTTGTTTTGAAGACCCTAAGAAACACCTCCCCTACTAATGTGAGTTTAGTGATAATGGAATCATATCTTCGTATGCTAAGGGTGTTTACAATTACTATGATGTTCAACAAATTGAAGAATTTGTTGCTTTTAAGGGTGCTACTCTTTACAAACCTGAAAATTATGATTGAAAAGTATGATGCTACTCTTTACAAACCTGAAAATTATGCCATACTTAATTATTGTTATGATAATTATGCTTCTAATGCCTAATGTTAAACCATATATTGAGGACTCCTCTGTTGTCCAAGAAGAGACTAATATTTTGCAGGAGTCTATGGAAGAAGAAATTGATGAAACTTTGAGCTCATTGGATGAAAGAGATGATGAGGAGAGCGAAGAACAAAAGGAGGAAGAGCGGATTAGCTACCCGTGCCCACCTTCTAATGAGAGTAACCCTCCAACTCATACATTGTTTAATGTCCCTTCGTTCTTACTGAAGGATGAATGCTATGATAATTGCTATGATCCCATTGATTCATTTGAAATATCCCTTTTTGATGAACTTGATAATTGTTATGCTTGTGGCCAAGATGCCAATATGAATTATGCTTATGGAGATGAACTTGCTATAGTTCCTTATGTTAAGAATGAAATTGTTGCTATTGCACCCACACATGATAGTCCTATTATCTTTTTGAATTCTCCAAACAACACTATATCGGAGAAGTTTGTTCTTATTAAGGATTATATTGATGGGTTGCCTTTTACCGTTGCACATGATAATTTTGATGAATGTAATATGCATGTGCTTGCTGCTCCTACTTGCAATTATTATGAGAGAGGAACTACATCTCCACCTCTTCCAACATGATAAAATTGCAAGAAACTACTTATGCTATGTATTGGCCTTTACTTGATGTGCATGAATTGTTCTTGTATGACATGTCGATGCATAGGAAGAGAGTTAGACTTCGTCATTGCATGATTTATGTTGCTTTGTGCTCACTATTAAATGCTAAACCATTGTTAATTAAAATTGGCTTTGATATACCTTGGGATCCAGGTGGATCCATTACTTGAGCACTATATGCCTAGCTTAATGGATTTAAAGAAAGCGCTGCCAGGGAGACAACCCGGAAGTTTTAGAGAGTCATTTTATTTCTGTTGAGTGCTTTTAAATAGATTAAAAACAAAAAATAAAGTAGGGAACTTCAAAACTTCTTCAAAAAGAAAAGTAAAAGTGAGAAAGACGAGCATTGTTAAAGTGGGAGCTAGCCTTGAACCTTGTTCATGCCCATGGAAACTTTGTGAATCTTAATGACAGAAACTTTTCAACAAAAATAATTATCGCCTTGTATAAATCCATTGTATTATAAAAATAATGTGCTAAGATTTGCCTTTAGGATGATTAGAATTCTTGTTTGGTTTGTGCGATGCAAAAACAGAAACTTTGGCTGTAGTGCGTGATTTTACATTTTTTTACTGGAAATTCAAACGGTTCTGAAACTTTTTGCACAGTACTATTATACAAATTTTTTATTTTTTCCTATTTTTCAGAGTTGTTGGAGTTACAGAAGTATGGTTGATGTTCAGATTACTACAGACTGTCCTGTTTAAGACAGATTCTGTTTTTGATGCATTGTTTTGCTAGTTTTGATGAAACTATCGATTTTATCGGCGGTATAAGCCATAGAGAAGTTATAATACAGTAGCTACAATGAAAAATAAAATATGAATGAGTTTGCAATAGTACTTGAAGTGGTGATTTGTTTTATTATACTAACGGATCTCATGAGGGTTTTGTTAAGTTTTGTGTGATTGAAGAAGTTTTCAAGTTTTGGGTGAGATCATGATATCTGTATGATTTCCTCAGTGACATTATCTTAATATTATTGTAAAATGCTACCACCTCGTCATACATAGGTCTTTGTGCATTTGAAGTCAATGTGTTTCGGAGACCAGCAACATCTAAAAGAAACTTGATACAAAAAGGGTAACATAGATGTGCATCTGTTTAGCATGTCATTGTTCACTTCTCTCCATATTATGAAGACACTAGTGTTTAATATCTCGCACACCGGGGATCCCAACAAAGCTAACACCATTAGCAACCCTCAACTTTCTAGTGACGATGTTGCCGAGAAGGTACATTTTTATGCAATAGGTTATGTATCACTTCTATTATCTTAATTTTTTATATATTATCTATTCATAGTTTTTATCCTTATTAGGGCCTTTAGTTTCCAAAAGTTATCGAAAATTCCAAAAAGACTTCATTTTCAGCCCCTAGTTAGTTTCTTATCTAGTAGTTGTAACAGAACCATTACCTGGCTTAAACAGGTTGATAGTTGGTACTGGTAATATTATGGGTGAAAATATCTTGATTGCTTTCTAACTTTTTCTAGTTATATGGAGGATCCACCAATAGGTTCAATTGGTAGAACTATACGGTCTTATTGGGATGCAATGGTTTAAATTGTCGGTGACTTAGAACATACTTTCATGTATCTTCTCCCTACTCTGCAAAGAAAGTTATTGGAACTAAAAACTATGAAAGAGGGTGGTAATAAAAATTTTGGTCTAGAAATCGTACTTAGGGTCTTTGCACTTACTATAAGGGAATCTAGGGAAGTATTTGGTATTATAAAATACCGATAGGAAATCCTGGAGTTGGTGATATTATGAGGGGAGGAAGATATTTTTTGGGCATGTTATGATGAGATAAATAAAGAGAATTTTTACAAGATCCCATTAGCTACGGTTACAACCAAAGGTAAAATAGAATATATAGGGAAATCCATAGATGAAATTTTAGTTGTTTATTTTTGGAGAACTCTACGAAAAGGTAAGATGTCCTCCAGGCAAAGATGGGGAGCCTTGATGCATGCAGTTGTCAATGTTTTTGATATCTCGAATATCCCAAACGCTTCATCCTTGCTACTCGTTTGTGCTCGCATTGCCATTGCAGTCGGTATTCTGTGGTGCTACGTTTACGATGTGCGACCCATCACAAACAGTTCACGATTATAGAACGTGTATGGTAAGCAGACAATCAAACACATTCACTTTTCCCGATCCATATGCGATAACTAATTGAGAAGATTAGCTAATCATCATACGAGTCGGATAGGATTACAAAACGTCGGACCGTCGTAACATCGTCGTACATGATAATTATCGCACCCGCTATTCTGTGGTGCAACGTTTATGATGTGTACCACATCAGAAACAGTTCATGATTGCAAATCGTGTATGATAAGGCAACTATCACAAACGTTTAGTTTACCCACACCATTTGTGATATTGTCTGACATCACACATGCTTTGCAAATGGCAACTATGTGGATGATCGCACATGTTTCCTCTCTGTGAACCATATCGAATTATGGTGTATATCACAAAAGTTTGTGTTTTACCGACCATGTGCGCTGTAACGACCTGCAGAGCATAATTTCACCGTAATTTTATTGCTGCTATTTAAATTTGTACCGGATTTGAATTTGAAAGTATGCTATAGCTTTATTTATATCCATCAGGTTCAAACAATCAATGCATTATTTGATTCACAGGTACATATGTTCAAGATTTACATAAGCACCAAATAAAGAATGATGAAGCACGGTTGTATACTTGTACTATTAAAGACGGTAAAGAAAGAAGTGGAATACATACTGGTTGCTAAACAAGGTGAAGCGAAATGCCCATATTGTGCCCTCCTCCATGCAGAAGGCACGCACAACTCTAGTCCAACCCCTTGTGATGGCCGACCGCCCATCCTTCACTGTCTTCATGAACACATCTAGATAGTCCTCGCGTTCCGGTAGAAATACCTTAAACTTTGCATGCCCACCAATCATGTACTTTGAGAGGTAATCTTGAGTAAACTACTTTGGGAATCACTACAAAGGAAAAAGGTTCATACATTGTCATCTAACACAACTCATTATGGGCAGTAAAAAGAAGGCTCCATAGATCTTACTTACCATCCTGCATTTCAATGTTGTCTTGGATAAAGTGTAAACAAATAGTTTAATTGCCATCTTTTGACCCATTTTACTAACAATCTTTCAACTTCCTCACTTGATACTAGTTCATCAATATCTCATTGCCCCATACACAGAAAGGGTCGAAGCACGGGTCTTTACCAATGACATACGTACCTAAAAGCACCAAGTTAATATTAGAAGCTAAACAGCAATTGCACAATGATGTAGTACAACACTCCCTCTGTCCCATTATATAATATATTATAACATCCAATATACTCATATATTGGATGAATTAACATCTTATATTATGGACTGGAGGGAGTTTATTGCTTTTTTACAAATTATCAGCTGATTAACTGATGTTGTGTTGTTGTTGTTGTTGTTGTTGATGCTGCTGCTGCTCTTCTACGTATATCTAGACATCATCAGAACATTAAGGTAACACTCTTCCTTGTTGCTATGCAGCCTAGGATTGCATATTTAGACATTCAGTACAGTGCATGTTTCTATGTAGCCTCAGATATATTAGATATGGCCCTAGTATATTCGCAAAAAAAAAGATATGACCCTAGTTAACCAACCGATAAATGGGTTACAGATATATTCAGTTAAAAGTCTGATTCACCGATTAGTCCCTTATCAGACCCCGGCCTATATGGTACTAGCTACCGATATCCTGAACAGTGAGTATATACAAGCCATGGGATGAAACTAACCTCGATGGAAAACAGCAGTCGTTCCCAAAATTGTCCTGTGTAAGTACATCGAGAATCATGTTAAGCACAACAGGCTAAACATCAACCAAATATATCCATGGAAGACAAAATAATCTCCAAACGATAGCTTCGGTGTGCAGATTTAAGCACGCTAGTTAAGCAAAACAAGAAGTGGAAAGGTGTGTTAACTGCAACAGGCCTAACATTTAACAACACGCAAATATAGTCATTCAAACTGGTATTGTGCCGGTCTAAGTACACTGGTTATTATTAAATAAATATGGAAATGCGTGTTAACTACAACATGCTTAACATCAACCAAATGTAGCCATTCATAGTGGTATTGTTGAAACTGGTATCGATGAAATTCAAATGCACAGTTCATACTCGCACATATAGAAAATCACGTTGTGAATAACTGGAATAAACAAGGCATACTACGAACAGCCAAAGATAGCATTTGAAACTGGACATGTGCTAACTACAAACAACCAAACAACCAAAAAACTTTAAAAGAGCCATATGCTAGCTATAACAACAAGCAAATATAAGCATTCCTATCGGTATGTTTAAAACAGGTATTGATGAAAATGTACTGCATAGTAAATAGTTGCACATATAGAGCATCACATTGTGAACAACTGAAATAAACAAGGCATACTGCAAACAACCAAATATAGCAATTAAAACCGGACATATTCTCACGACACTACAAAAGGGACTCGACAAAACAAATCATGGGTTCCCCCTGTGAAGAGGCACGGCAAAACAAATCATGGGTTTCCTCACTTGTCACAGATGGGCTCATTCCCGTGGGAAGAGCATGGACCCTGGGTGCGCTCCATGTTGTCCCAAATGGGCTCCTTTCCCTTGGAAGAGCAAGGCTGTAGGGTGCCCTCCCTAATGTTGCAGATGGGATCTTTCCCCTTGGAAGAGCAAGAAAGGGTGCCCTCCTCGTGGTCGCCATCGATGAGGTCTGACTTGGAAGCTGTGGATCCCAAGCCAGCGTTGCAGAACGTGTCTTTCAGAAATGACAAAAGGGGCTCGATGGCGATATAGGATGGAAAATTCTTGACAACGAGCCAGAGGATATTAGCGGCAGGGCCATAGATGAGATCGATGGCGGTTGAATCCAATGGGTTGGGGGTGGGCAAATAACCTGTGACATAGCCCGCATCAGGTCGTCGCTGTCGATGACCTCGATGTCGTAGGCGGCGTCCGCGACATACCCGCATACTCTAGCCCGCTGATTGAGAGCCAGCGGCCAGTAATGGTCGTCAGCTTCCTCGGTGGTCACCTCAGCAACGTCAGACGAAGAGGCCGTGATACACCTCTTTTGGGCCAATCGCTCCTCGAGCTCCACGGGAAGCATAGCCGGGCTTAGGTTGCGTCGCTCTAGAGTGGGGGTGGGGATGGGGATCTGTGGGAAAGGGGGCATTTGGCAGGCGTCATCTAAGAAACTCAGGGTGGCTAGGGTATGGAGATCTGTGGGTAAGCTGCACGGGCAAACCGGCTGATGTTGACAATGGAGGCCTTGCGGCAGTGGTGGGGCAGATCTTGCTAGGGTTTCGAGCGAGGGAGGGGTTGTGGTGGGGGTGTGTGTGTGCGCGCGTGCGCGCGCGCCCAAGGAGTATTTGGGGGGGTGTGTGGAGGGGGTGTTTGAGGAAATGACACGGCTACTAAAAACTTTACTACGCGGGAGTAAAATGCCGGTGCTATTGAAAATTTGGATGATGGTGCATCGCACAAGGTCCCGAAATAACAACCTTGTGTTATGAAACAAAAAAAACCTCGAGTCGGGCAGATATTTTCGAGGGATGCAGGCGGGAGCAGGAACAACAAACATCACACATAGTCAAAACATAACAATTGTGTGTTATCAAACAAAAAAACTCTGAGGCGGGTAGATATTTTTGAAAGGGGAAGCCTCGTGGAGCCCAATGTACTGTGCTGATGTGCGTGATAGGGGCACCGGCGTGGCACACAGTTAGTGTGAGTGAATCGTGTCTGTTGCGTCATCCGACTAGTCTAATGTTCATAAATTTGGCGAAAATGATGCGGGAAAGGGTCAGAACACGAACACACTTGCATGTCGACCAAATATATGTATGAAGGGTGGTTTGATGTTCAAATACCAAATGCACAACTTTGATGTGGCACCTATCTCACAAAGCGCACGGTATTGCTTGGCCCCCCCCTGTGTCGGCGGGAGGGGAATCCTAAGCTATGAACGCATGCCCGCCCCCATGGAGGTTCACCTAGCAAAGTGCGAAGTAGCATTCTCCCCATCACACACACACACACACACACAAACACACACAAACACACAAACACACACACACACGCACACACACTTTCAGTCGGCGGGAGAGGACATCTTACCAAGATGTATCATAAAACAGACCAAGAAGAATCCACCTTGGTCGTACAACCTCTCTCTTGTTGTTGGTCAAAGTGATGGACGTCCATGCAACCCCAAAGATGGCCTAGCTCGCAAATAATCACGCAAGTAGCTAGTCCCCGAAGACAACCACTTCCTGCATGTGCCCAAACATATGTATGGAGTGTTGATGTTTGAATATACAATGGAACAACTTTGTTGTGGGACCGTGCTTTGGAACCAGAAATCCCCACACAAAGCGAGGGTTAGTTGGCGACGCATTGTATGCATGTATGTCACACCAAGCGCACGGTATTGCTTCCCCCCCCCTATGTCGGCGGGAGGGGAATCCTAAGCTATGAACGCATGCCCGCCCCGCGGAGGTTCACCTAGAAAAGTGTGAAGTAGCAGTCCCCCCCCCATCACACACACACACACACACACACACTTTCAGTCAGCGGGAGAGAGCATCTCACCAAGATGTATCATAAAATATACCAAGAATAATCCACCTTGGTCGTACAACCTCTCTCTTGTTGTTGGTTAAAGTGATGGACGTCCATGCGACCCCAGAGATGGGCTAGCTCGCCAATAATCACGCAAGTAGCTAGTCCCCGAAGAGAGGACAACCGCCATCGCTTTGCATGTGGCCAAACATATTTATGGAGAGGTGTGTGTGGTTGTGATGTTTGAATACCCAAAATGCACAACTTAGATGTGGCACATGCCTAAAAAACCATAAAGTCCCCACACAGAGCGAGGTTCATGAAGGGTACTACATATGCTGGTCCCCTTCACCCTCTTCGACGCATACTATATATATGCTCCTACTGTAATACAAAACAAAATGAATCCTCCTTGATGGTGAAAATAATTAACCTCTCCCGATGTAGGTCAAAGTGATGCATGCATGGACGATGACCTCGCGGGCCCATAGATGGAAGCGTCACACGTGAGTATCCTAGGATAACCACCGTCTGCATATGCATGTGGCCCAAAGAGGTGTTATGTGATGTTTGAATAGCCAATTCACAACTTTGATGTGGCACGTGCCTCAGAAACTGAAAATTCCTGGCACTAAGGGAGGTGTGTTCATAGACGTGTACGTAGTATATATATGTTGGTCCCCTCCCACCTCTTCGACGCGTACTATATACTCCCACCGTAACACACACTAAAAAGAATCAACCTTGCTAGTCAAATTAACATCTCTGTCGGCTGTTGGTCGAAGTGATGGAGGTCAACCTCCCGGGCCCAGAGAAAGCGTCACACACGAGTAAGTGTCATGTAGGACAACCACCGACTGCATGTGGCCCAAACATGTATGTATGAAAGGGTTGTGTAATGTTTTAAATAACGAATTCGCGATTTTGATGTGGGACCTGCCTCACAAAATGGCCAACCCACACTATGGCTCACGACACGTAGTGTACTGCCGCCCCCCACCCCAGACGCACACACACACACACCGCACATCCACCGCAACTACCACGGATGTTAAATTTTCCCGCGGTGAACATGTGTTACCAAAGGAGGGACGTTTTAATTTTGAAAAAAACCAGATATCATTAAGACGTTTTAGTACATTGATTGATTTTCTAGGCTATAATGTGCAAAAATCAAATTTGAGCTACATGCACATGTGATAGTGCACCTAAATGGATTGGAAAAACACATGTGTCTCACTGGGTGCATGTTTACTCCCCGTGCAAGAAATTTCAAACATTGAGAATCTTGATTTTTTAAATCTAGTACATCCAAAACTTATTTGAAATTCATGAAACTTATCGTGTTGTCATATGGACACCAATACACTGTGCTATGGTACTTTTTGTCAAATTTGAGTCAAATTTTGATGTAATTTTTTATCTTCTTACAAATGGGAGATTATTAATTATTGGGAACTAAAATCACAAACGGATTATTTATTTGAACCGTGGGTGTTAGACCAACAATGGATACATGCCATGCTTCGGTTAAGCAATAAAGCGGTAGAATTAATCATCAAAATAGAAAAACAATATATGTGCGCCACGCGACCCCTATGCCATGCGAGCAGGCGTGAGTTGACGGGACGCATGTGACCAGTCCGCCGCGCAGGCAGACTGGGGGGCGTGCGTGCAGGTGTGTGAATTGACGGGAGGCGTGCTCGCTGCGCAGTGTCATCGAGAGGTGTGTGAGTAGCTATGTCAAATGACGGTAGGCATGCCAGCAATCCAGTGCACAGGCTCACTGGGAGGCGAGCTAGCGGTTTGACCGCCCCCGCCTCTCTCCCACTACTCCATATTAATCGCACACCCGGGGGCGGCACCCCCATCTTCGCCGCACACACAATCCTCTCTCTCCGCCTGCATCCTCGACGCCGCTCTCAGTCCTCACTGTCGTCTGTGCGTGAGGATGCCGCTGAAGAGCCCCATCGGAGGGAGTGCCGATGCCAGCGCTGCGGAAGCACCGGAGCACGGCGTGAAGATGGAGACAAAGGTTGTTGCCGCGGCCGAGGTCTCACTGCACCTTGATGTCGTCGATGGCGTCGTGCTTCCACAACCGGAGCCGGAGGTCCACACCGACTCCGGCGACGACCTCGGTGACGATTCCGCCGACGACTCCGGGACGACTCCGACGACCACTCCAACGATGACTCTGACGACGAAGGACAATCGGTTAGTCATCTATACTCATTTATGTGTTAAATATATCCTAGGGTTTCTCTGGTTACTCCTGCCTCTCCCTTTTTGAAATAGAAATCCTATGGTTATGTTCTCTCAATGCATGAAATCTGAGTAAGTTTCGTTAGATCTGTGTAGTGTATTGATTGTTTCAATGATAGAAATGATAACTGATTAATTATTTCATCTGTACAAATGATTTTTCCTAATAATCCGACTAGGGTTGGTGTTTCGTGCTAATAATTCCTAGCCCGGGCTTGACAATTGATTTTGGAATTACCTAAATATATGTTTTTGCCATTTTTTCAAGATTGGTTTGTAAATAGACGATTGTGCTTAAAAATCAAACCATAGTCTTTGGATATGTCTAAAAAATAGCCATAAATTCGTAATCCTACTTTACGGCATGTAAAAATGATTTGATGCCAAATTTTTGCAACTGCCAAACGTTCGTAGAGATCAAATCCTCAGAGGAGGTATTCCAAATTTGACGCCACATTTTTTTACTATATGTATATAGGTGCTATCTAACGATGTCGACAATGAGGATGAAGATGCCCAGAGGAGGTATGAGAGGCAAATCCTCATGGAGCTTGATGTGGGAATTCATAACAAGCGTATTAGGACCTGGGACTGGGCTTTCGATGCCCATTTTGCAACCAAAAGTTTCATGACGCGTATGAAAGTGTCCTGGCGCATGCAAGAGGACGAGCCATTGGCTCCTTCAGGCATAAGTATTCTTACAGGGTGGCGCACGCCGCGTACGCAGAGTACCTGGAGAAGCTTCACGATCGTGCCGGCAGATGAGATTGAACTATGTATGACTATGTGGTGTCTTAATTATAAATGTGCTTGAGTATGCTTAATGACGATTGAACTATGTATGGTCGAACTATGCTTGTGTACGTTTATTATCTATGTTTGAGTATGTTTAATCTATGTTTACTTATGTCTAAATGTGGGATATGCATGCAATCAGTTCGGTTGATGGAATCTACATTCGTCCTGGTTTATTGGTCCCATTTGTAATTTGTGTTAAATTTTGACCAAATATTTAACAGACAAAATGTTAGTGCATGTCAGCAAAAATTATATCATTGGATTCGTATTTGAACATAGTATTCAATGATATAATTTTTTGGTGACATGCATAAACATTTGTTAGTTAAATCTAGGGTCAAAATTTGGCACAAATTACAAAGGGGACCAATAAACCAGGACGGAGGTAGTACGTCAATCACACATGGTTCCCAAATTGGAACCGTGTGCAATGACTTTCATTTCCCCAGTTACGTCAATCACACACAGTTGGCTCTAGAAAACCATTGACTCTGAAACTCTTTGTGGGACAGAAAACACTCACCAGCCAATTCAAAAAAGAAAAAAGAGAACCCTCGCCATCCCCACGTCACAAAAACCCTCAATCTGCCCGCCACCCCCTCCGGTCCCCATTCACACCTGCACAAGCTCCTCCGTGACTCTGCATGGCACCGCCTATTGCCGCGGCAACCACTTAGCTCGATGCCTATCGCTGCCGCCAGGCTTCCGGCAAACCCCACCGCATTTTGCCACACCCGCTTGCCGCGGCCTATCGCCATCGACTTTCTCGACGCTGCTCGCGGTTGACCCAGCTCCACCCGATTGGGGAATCCGCGGTATTGAGGGTTTTTTTCTCATGGACAACAAGGTAACTAATTTACTGAGATATTCTCTCATCTCTTATCCCAGTTCATCTACCTCCTTTACTCACCCGGCCGAAATCGCCGTGAATTCATTTTTATTCGAGTTGATTTGAGGGTTTTCATTCATTCATAGAGTCTATAGTGCGCGGAAACATCAGGACTTTGCGGCCTCGACGAGACATCCGTGAAGTTCCATCTCACCGTACCAGATGACCTCAGGATGCGCACGGTATGTTCAATCTCACCCTACATCAGTTGGCATGGCCTACTTTCCTGAACATATACTATATATTGGTACATCTGGATAAAAGGCGTCACATGCAGCATATATGTCAAAGGGGATTTTTTCCTCTTCTTTCTATATTAGACAAATTAATGATGTATTGTTCTTTTGATTACTCTCATATTTCCATGACATCATGGTTACCCTATCTGTTTAATTATAGTTTTTTATCCTTTGATTTCAACTGCTATACTTTTCTTTCAATTTAGCCCATATTTGCATTTTACCATATTCTTTAACAATCCTAACATTTCTGCAGCACATCCCTTGCTATGCAATAGCATCTCTAGTACACAATCTTGCCCTTTACATAACTCAAGACTGCAAGGACGTCATACTGAATACAAACCATGGATTTACAATCGTTGCTACTGTAATACTTGATGAATGTGGTGACTCGTATTTTGGCAGGGGCCTTTGGACAGAAATTTCTAAGTTTTATGTACTGAAAGCTGGCACTAAAATTGCACTGCACATAAAAGAGCCTGGTAATGAGATATATGCTAACTTCCCCGATGATATCATCCGTCCAGACTTTGTTCGAAGTAAGTGTTCTTTTCAAGTATCTGCATGTTGACTTACGCAGCAATATCAAAGGAATTGTGTAGTATTTAAGCAACCAATTGTTATTCCATTTTCTTACTATATTCCTACCAACTAACTTCTAGTTACCAATACACTTTTCTTTTGCCCTGTTTTAACTAAATATCCCATGTACTCCCACTTCTATCAGAAAGCACCGCTGACAAGGAGACTCCAGAGGTGGAGAACGGGGCTGCCAACAAGCGGAGGCGGGTCGAGCAAGAACCGCAGGCGACTCCAGCAGACCTAGACTTCATCAGCAGCCTCCCCGATGATATGTTGATAGTCATCATCTCCCTCCCCCAATCAAATATGGGGTGTGGACGAACGTCCTTTCCCGGCGGTGGCGCCCCCTGTGGCACTCCACCCCTCTCGACCTCATCGACACCCACAAGCTCTACCATGCCTATCGCAAAAGCTTGGATGCGTTCTCCTAGATCCTCGGCAGTCACCATGGCCCAACTAGAGGCCTTAGCATGGGAAAGTTCCATTCCAATGGGAAGGTCCGAGACAAGCTTGACGAGTGGTTCCGATCCCCCGCCCTAGATCAGCTCGAGGAGCTCACTTTTGATGATGGGCATATGCGCTCACTGCCAACGTCCGCGCTCCGCCTCGCACCCACGTTGCGCGTCGCCAAGTTCATGAACTACCACCACCACCCTAATGACGCGCCCGCTCTTATTCTACCACAACTGAAGCACCTTGAGCTCGTCGTCGTCTGCCTCCCAAATGGTGACATTGAGCACCTGCTCTGCGGCTGTACTCTACTCGAGTACCTTCGTCTTCAGGCGATCAATGGGTTGAGTAGCTTCCACATCACCTCCATGACTCTCCGGACTATTTATGTGTGTTGTTGGTGCTGCAACAAGACATCACAAAATGGGTACCATGGTATGGTCATTGAGGACACACCTTCACTTGAGAGATTACTTGTAGTTTATCAAGAAGGTCCAGCAAGAATCAGTGTCATTTCTGCGCCAAAATTGACAGTGGTGGGCTACTCGTCTGGCAAATACTCCTAAATTGTTATTGGATCCACACCCGTTCAGGTACAACAGTCGCCTTCTACCTTTCCTTCTTGAAATTAACATTATTTCTAATTTTGAAGATGTGTGTTCGTCTGTCATCCAGAAAATGATTCCGACAAGCTTGACCCCGAAACTGCACACAGTGAAGGTCTTGGCACTAGAATCTATCGGCCCCAACCTGCACCAAGTTGTCAGTTTCCTGAGATGCTTTACATGCCTAGAGAAGCTATATATCGAGGTGATGTTCCTTCCTTGTTAAATGTTAACCATAAGGGAGTTCAATTTTTGACACCTTTTCGCAAGTTTACAATGACAATGTACTGCGATTTTTGAAGGAATTTTGGAGGATTTCAGTACATACATGTTCCCCCCCCCACACATATTGGTTGCTTAATCCATCACTTTAAAAAAAGACACATCCGTGACATTTTGGGCCGAACGAATTTTTTCTGTCATACATATGACACTTCTATGACGATAATTGTGACAAAACCTGGTATCATCATAGATGTGGTGGGCTCCTACTTCTATGACAAAAAATCATGACAGAAAATGGGCTTTTTGTCCTGGGTGGGCTAGAGACGCAGCTGCATGACATTCTTTGGGCCGTCCATGATGGAAAAAACCGTGGTAGAAGCGAGGGCGAGGAAAATTTCGAGGAGTTCCTGATTACGGTGGGAGGTCGGGGGCCGAGCGATGCGGGTTTCTCTCGTACACGTACGCGCATGTGTGCGAGGCATTGGCTCTAACTGAATCTGAGTGAGGCGTTGGGCTCTAACTGAACCCGAGCGATTGCACTGCAGGCTACACGTTACTGAACCCAAGCGATCAATTGATGGCTGTTAACTGAACCCGATCGAGTGATTCCTTCGCTACTGCTGCTAACTGAAGCCGATCAATGCTGCCTCTGGATGAACAGTGAGCGTTGCTGGGGGGTTTGGATGAACAGTTCCCGGTGGGGGTGGATGAACAGGACCCCGTGGTGTTGCCTCTGGATGAACAGGACCCCGATCGATCGAGTCGGTTGGGGCTGGATGAACAGGACCCCGTGGAGGGCAGGATGAACAGGACCACCCCGTGGAGGGCAGAATGAACAGTAGACGGTGGAGGGCTGGATGAACAGTAGCCCGTGGAGGGGTGGTGGAACAGGAGCCCGTGGAGAGGGCTGGTTGAATAGTAGTCGGTGGAGTAGCGCGTGGTGGAGGCTGGATGAACAGGAGCCCGTGGATGAACAGTCGCAGGTGGACACTGGAGGAGGTCGACGGTGGATGAACAGTAGCCCGTGGAGGCTGGAGGGGGTCGACGGTGGAGATGAACAGTATCCCGTGGAGTCCCGTTTTGCGGTACGCCACACCCCTCCCGATGAACAGGACCCCCGTTTCGACCGTAGCGCTCCAACACAAGTCTGTTTCCTCCGTTTTGCGGTACGCCACACCCCTCCCGATCAACAGGACCCCCGTTTCGACCGTAGGAGGTCCATTTCCTCCGTTTTGCGGTACGCCAGACCCCTCCCGATGAACAGGATCCCGTTTCAAACGTGGCCGGTCGAACACAAGGCCGTTTCCTCCGTTCTGCGGTACGCCAGGCCTCGTTTCCATCGGCTGTTCTGTCCAAGCCCTCCCGATGAACACGACGACGCATTCCGTTCCGACCCAGTCGGTTGGCTCCCCATGAACAAGACGACGACGCTGTTTCTCCGTTCCGACCCAGCCATGTACACGAGCCCTGGCCGTACGTATGTGCGAGTAGGCATTCGAGACCCCGCCCGTATGTACACATACGTGGCCGTATTTTCTTTCTTGCACCCTGGCCGCTGTACGTACGTGTATATGCTACGTGCGTGCCTCTACTACGACACGTACGCGCCTCTACTACGACACGTGCGCGCCTCTACATCCACCAGTATATATGTACGTACACATTCGCGACCAGAATGACAACGCTACGTACGCTTCGACCAGGTGGGTCCCGACTGTCAGGCACTTCCTTGCCTGCGAAGATGTAGCTGGTGGGTCCCAACAGTCAGGGGGGCGAATCGTTTTTTTTTGCCCCGACGCACTTCCTTGCGTGCGAAGATGTAGCTGGTGGGTCCCAGCAGTCAGGGGGAAACGTTTTTTTCGCGAAATACAGTGGCCCGTCCGGTGGGTCCCAGCTGTCGGGTGGAGGAATAATTATTTTCTGCGTAATAAGGAGGCACTTCCTTGTTGCGGCCGTGGACCCAGCTGTCGGCCTCTCCACGTACAGTCCACGTCCGATGGAAGTAGTTCCTTGACCACGTTGACCACGCCGCGCCGAGAGCACCAGGGCGGTGGATGACGGCGAGGCCTAGGAAGGGGACGACGGGGAGCCGAGGAAGACGCGGCAGTGGAAGCCCGCGCGGAGAGGAGTACGAGGGTTCACTGGTCGGCTGCGGTGTGAGGCTGCTGTCACCGCAGGGCCTGGCCAGCGGTGGGAATAGTAGGGGGTGGTGAGGCCTCCGCGGCAGCACAGCCGGCCACGGGAGGCAGGAGCATGCAGCACGACTGGCGCTGCTTTGGGCGGCTGGAGCAAGAAGACCAGAGGTTGAAGAAGCACTACGGCCATTGGATGGACATTGTACGGTCACTGGAGCTAGAATCGTGCATATTGACTAAGTTGATAAAGCCCTCCGTCCCCGTCAACTTAGTAGGCCCACAAGTCAGCCTGCCACTATACTGGGTCCCAGCTAACAGGGGGAGTATTCATTTTTTTTGTGCGTAATAAGGAGGCACTTCCTTGCGTGCGAAGATATAACTGGTGGGTCTGAGCTGTCAGTGGCGGTAACGTTTTTTTTTGCGAAATACAGAGGCCCTTTCGGTGGGTCCCTAATGTCAGGTGGAGGAATCATTATTTTGCGGTAATAAGGAGGCATTTCCTTGCGTGCGGCCGTGGACCCAGCTGTCGGCCTCTCCACGTATAGTCCACTTCAGATGCATGTCAGTCGTTGACCACGTTGACCAGGCCGCGCCAAGAGCACCAGGGCGGTGGACGACGGCGAGGCCTAGGAAGGGAACGACACGGAGGCAGGGAAGACTCGGCAGTTGTTTCCCACGCGGAGGGGAGTACGACTGTACGAGGGTTTACTGGTTCGTCTGCCGTCGCCGGAGAATAACAACAGGTGTGGGTGAGTAGAGGGATGGCTAGGCCAGCGATGGGAGTATGGTGGGGCGGTGAGGCCTGCGCGGTAGCAGAGCCGGCCACGGGGAGGAGGGAGCAGGCAGTCCCGCCGGCGCTTGTTTGAGCGGCTGGAGAAGGAAGAGCAGAGATTGAAGAAGCACGACGGCCGTTGGATGGACATCCAACAGTCAGTGCTTGTGCGTCAACCTTTTTTTTAGGAAAGCCTCAAATCTGTGGAAAACAGCATACAGCCCATCTGCCATTATTTATAATAATTTACAGCCCATTTGCTAATTATTAAGGTGTTTTTTGGAGCCCATATTCTTTTTGTTAGCATTACAGGCCATATTGTGGCCACGGTTAAAAAATTATACGAAATTTTGCATATTTCGGTGTGGTTCGAACTGTTTTTAATCCCAAAATTTCGACTCACATTCAAACTAATTTTAAAAATAAATGTATATCAATATAAAATCCAACAAATTCTCCACGCATAAAAATTAATGTAATTTAAAATCTCGAAATGAAAAAAAAAGATATTTGAAACTAATTGCCGGTTTGATGTGTTTTAAAAATGTACAGCCCATTTCTCATTACTGATGGGCCATTTTCTCGGCCAGCCGAATGAAAGCTCTGCTCGTCTTGAAAGATTTGCAGCCCAACAGGCCTGACAAAGCGACTTACTTGGCAAATCACCAAAAAAAACTGGGTTGTGGCCGTGGACCCAGCTGTCAGCCTCTCCACATACAGTACTCTTCCGATGGAATGTCGTTGACCACGTTGACCACGCCGCGCCGAGAGCACCAAGGCGGTGGACGACGGCGAGGCCTAGGAAGGGGACGACGCGGAGCCGGGGAAGACGCGGCAGTGGATGCCCACGCGGAGAGGAGTACGAGGGTTCACTGGTTCGGCTGCGGTGTGAGGCTGCCGTCGCAGCAGGGCCTGGCTAGCGGTGGGAGTAGTAGGGGGCGATGAGGCCTCAACAGCAGCACAGCCGGCCACTGGAGGCAGGAGCAGGCGGTCTCCCCGGCGCTGGTTTGGGCGGCTGGTGCAAGAAGAGCAGCGATTAAAGAAGCAGCAGGACTGTTCGATTCAAATCCAACGGTTACTGCTGCTAGAATCGTTTGTTGACTAAGTTGACAAGCCCTGCATACACGTCAACTTAGTAGGCTCACAGGTCAGCCTCCCAACCGGTGCGCCCCAGATGTCAGTGGGAGGAATCATTTTTTCGCGTAATAAGGAGGCAGTTGATTGCGTGCGGCCAAGCCAGCGGAGGGAGTAGGGTGGGCCGGGGAAGCCTGCGCGGCATCACAGCGCGCCACAAGAGGAGGGAGCAGGCAGTCCCGCCGGCGCTAGTTTAGGCGGCTGGAGCAGGAAGATCAGAGATTGAAGAAGCACATCGGCTGTTGGATGGACATCCAACAGTCACTGCTGCTAGAATCGTGTGTTCACTGACAAAGCCTTGCGTAAACAAGTCAGCCTCGAAATCTGTGGCGTGTACAGCCCATTTGCTATTATTTTTATAATTTTTACTCATTTTCTCATTCATATGGAATTTATTGCAGCCCTTTTTCCATTTTTAGAATTGCTGGCCATTTTCTGGTCAGTACCAGGGTCAAAAAATTAACTAAATATGTGGGAAATTTTGAAAATTCGCAAATTTTTGCTGGGGAACGAAATATTCTTAATCCAAAAATTAATAGCCATACTAAAACAAATTTAAAAATAAATTAGTACTATGTCATGTTAAATCCAATGAAATACGTATAAGATATCAGTGAAGAACAAAAACAAAAAAGGAAACTTATATCCCATTTGCTATAATTTTTTTGGAATTTTCAACCCCTTTTGATATTACTTTTAACAAACATTGACCATACTATTAAGCCAGGCCGGAATGCATCCCTCCTCGTCTTGAAAGATTTGCAGCCCAGTCATTCGGAGAAAACAAATAGGCCTAGCTTGGGTATTCTTCAAAAAGAAATACTGGGCTACCTATTTTCCCAAAGAACTGGTGCATGAGCATTTAGCTTTATTTATTTATTTACTTATTTATGTTTAGGGGACCATGAGCATGTACCTGGGCCGGATTCATGTGAGAGCCTCCCTTCCAGTTAATTATGGGCTTCTCTATTGGGCCTTCATCAGTGGGCTGCATGTTATCAACAAGTGGAAAATGTGTTCCGTACGAAAAATAGTATGCGCTACGTACGGTACGGGGCACTAAAGGATTGAGCAGTGCAACGACTTCCAAAACATTGTGTTTGTCGTTCTAACAACACATTTATTCAACCAACAGACGAAATATACTACTGATTGTACATTGAAAATAGCAGCAGCAGCAACCAGGGTTGGGTGTGCAACAGAAGCAGTAAGCAGGCCAGAAGACTGAAGACGCAGCTCTCTCTTCCAAACCAAACATCAGCCATCATTACAAAAGGGCTACCAAAAAAGAACAAGTGTATGCATCAAACTAAATAAAGATCCTACTACACCAAGTGTACGCATCTAACTCACTGGCTCAGTTAGACGTTACTATTTATTAGGCTGTGGAGATTGGCTGACGGCTTGAACCAGATGGGTGCCTGACGGGGGAAACTCCAGCCAGCAGGTCGAAGTCTGATACTTGCGACCCTCTCTCCTACTTTGGGCTGCAGAGCGTGGCGACACATATCAGGGTATGGTGCATGCAGAGACGCATGGTACGCTGTGTACACACAGTTTGCCTGATGAACGAAACCGCGCTGCCATCATGATCCTTGCCGTCGATTATCTCCTGGTTAATCGGATAATTCAGTCCGACAAACAGAGAGCGTGTACCAAGGCTACTTACCAGCCTCCAGTCAAAAATTCCTGAAGGCCCAGAGAAGCTGGGATCCTGCTCAAAGACCTTGCAATGACTGTGATTGTATTCCGCGAAACAACACGTCCGGTACGTGCGAACGATCATCAATCTTTTGCCGTCGTCTGATCAAGCCAGGAACCACCTGCAACTGCCATGCCACTTTTCTTTGAAAGGTTCTGGGATTAGGAAGGGTAGGGACACCAGGCGGCCTACAACATCATATCAAGTTGGAGTCAAATAAAAAAGGGCTCTTGATTTAGTCAATCTTAAGAACAGCATGTTATGAGCATGAATATTTTTTCAGCAAATGTTGACAGTAATATAAGCAAGCCATCATGATATCATAGGAAAGTAACATACTGCTGTAACAGCCATTTGTAGCGATGAATGGAGTAGGCCAGCAATACGTCCAGCCATAGAAGGAGTCGACAGCGTAAATGAAGCCCTTGTGTTCAATGGCATCAGAGAACCATGGAGGATGTATGATCCTGCGATGGACGTGCAGATTTATCCACTTACCGCAGTGACCTGTCAGATAGGCGAGACCGCGGTTGAAGAACGCAATTAGCCTGAAGTCTTTATAATTCGCAGATCTTGTGGGCACTTGGCAGATTACAACCTTGAGCAAATCAAACTTGGTATCATGTTGGCTACTGTAAGATTCCGAGTATTCTGGGCCGCGGTGCCAAAGCAGTGCAGTGTTAATCGAAGGAAGGGGGATCAATCGCCGGGTGTAGACCTCCACGAGCATCCAGCTGCCGCGACCGTCGACGAGCACCATCCAAGACGTGTTCATGCCGACCCAGTACATACCGTTAATGTAGTTGAGGCTGACGGGGATCGGATCGCAGTCAAGGGGGTTGATGCTCGCCACCCTACGATCGTTATGCTGCGTGACACGCCGTTTCTGAAGATCAGGCGGCATCAGCAAGCAAGGAGCTGGCTTAAAAAGCTCCGGCCTGAGGGCTTTGAGTAAACGGTACAGCCCCGACGAGCACGCGGCGAGCGGCATGGTACTGAGATTGTCCACACGCGAAACAATGAGCTTGATTACCTCTGTGGGGAGCGAATTCCAGCCACTCTTTCGGCGGACGCTGCTCGGTTCTGCCATTGTTAGTGCTTGGGTTTCGGACGAGGGGGGAGGCGCCTTAGCGGGGATGGAAGATTGGACGAGATTATGTGCGGACAAAGATGGAGAAGCGAATATGTGCTGCGGGAAGTGGACAGGTGATGATGACTACAGCACGCCGCTTGACTTACGAGACACATACCAGCAGCGTAGGGTCATGTCGATGCCAGACAACTTGCTTGAGTGATCACAGTACTGGTACTCCCTACAGTGCTATGCCCTAACTTGCTTGAGTAGAGTAGTAGAGTAGGACTCTGCTCTACTACTAGCACCGGAGGAGTAGTATATTCTAATCTAAAATAGTTACAAACTTCAATGCCCGAGCGTGGAACGACTACGAACCGTGCTCAAAGACCGTGTCTACGTGGTGTTTGGACATGGGCGACAACCTCAACGCCAACGGTGCTGCTCCCGTTGCACCGTATGTGTTTCTGTCCTTCCTGTTCGAAATCGTGGTAGAATTCATGATTTATTTTGTGCTTATTCGGATTAAATCTCGTAGTAACTTGCTCATATATTCAACTGGCGCAACGTCCCCTACAGCCACTCCCGTTTCATGGACGGCCTGGTCGATGCCTCCAAGGAGCCCTTCGTCCACTGCTATGAGTGCCCGATGCCGTTTTGTGGCTCGCCGGCGGACATGGTGCATCACCTCACGGATGCGTGCAGCGGTCACTGTGGCCCTTGGCGGAGAACATCAAGTACGAGACGTGCTACCCGTTCACCATGCCGGAGTCGCTGGAGGATCACCGCGCCTGCTAGTCTCGGAGGAGGACGGCAGCGTCTTCCTCTTGATCGTGGGCACCGGCGAGGCCCGCGCAGGCGCCGCCCCGTCTCTGTAATGTGCGTCAGGGGCGACGCCGCTGACGCTGACACTGACACGAGGCCGATGTACGGGTGCGTGGTCAGTGTTACTACCCCTCCGGGTCGCGTGGGCGGCGACACCGGCCTCATCGAACGGACTTGGACTCTGGGGAGTTGGGACTATCCCGCCAATGTGGACTTGGAAAACTCATGGCATCCTTTACCCGCCGACGCGGTGCACGGGGACTCCAAGGAGGTTCACCTAGACATACGCATTATCAAGTTAAATGTTGATCATTAGTCTTCGCTCAATGTAATCCGCTGTCTAAGCATGTGGAGACTTCCATGCAGGATCTTGCTCTATTGGAGTATCGCGCATGAATAAAAGTGTATCCGTTTATGGTTTAGTCTAGAATCTTCCATGTATGAATTTTTACTACAGTACTGGTGAAAGACTTACGATGAACCATTTCTTACATCTCCTCTGCCCGCTTGCAAGTCATCCTGATTTAATCCCTCCGTCTAGGTGTATAAGGGCATGGTTAATATTACTTAATAGTATAGCCAACTGTTGACTATAAGAAAGTGCCATGTCATCTGTAGCCAACATGTATAACAATCGATACTCAAAAACTAATTCTTAAAGATCATTTCTTGCAAAGCACAATAAGTGTTATTTCTTCACAAGTTTTGGATGCAGGTTGAACAGTTGAACGCTTTTGTTTGCAAAAGATACCTTTTTATCTATTTCACCCGGATGTTTGTGAGCTCTAGAGATGAAATAATATCCGAAGAAACCTATCGATACCCGTTACACATGAGATGACCCCCACATCCTTTGTCAAAATAAACAACTCCCCGATCAATGCATTTCACTCTTCGGTGCAACGCACGGGCACCTTACTACTATAGATTAGTACGACCAAAAATTGAACTAACATTATATATAGTACGATAAATGCTGATGCATGTCACCTAAAATTATATCATTCAAAACTATGTTCAAATACGAATCCAACGATATAGTTTTTGTTGACATGCACTAACATTTTGTCAGTTAAATCTTCAGTCAAATTCAATGGGGGACTAATAAACCACGACCGATGTAGTACAAGTGTAGAGGGCGGCGCTGCACGGGAGTCTCACCTCTCACCCCGCTCGTGGCGCGGCAGTAAAGCCGTCATATCACAAAACCCAACCACTCCCAGTAATAAGTGGCCTGGTAAAATAAACGGACAAGCAACCATCACATCCCTCCGTCTTTTTTGCATTTCATCTCTCTGCATTTACTTTCTCCGGTTCATCTCGCACACTCGATCCCTAGCTACTACTCCTAGGGCCAGTTCTTTTGGCGGCTTCCCCAGCTTTTCCCACAAGACTAGTCACAGTGGAGAGTAACAATAAGGCGCCTCACTCATTTATTTGGGCTTCTAAACTACTACTCCGTCCTGGTTTATTCCTCACCATTGTAATTTGTGCTAAATTTTGACCAAAGATTTAACTGGTTTATTCCTCACCATTGTAATCCCTCCGTCTAGGTGTGTAAGTCATCTTACGAAAACCAAATAATCCCAAAACACTTAGGCGCGGTGCATTAACTTCTACCTCGTTTCTTGTTTCTTGACATATCAACCAATAAGAGATAAAGAGTGTGCATGCTTTTAATGACTTGAGATATCAAACACGACATGCAGTGGTTAGTTCATTGCATGCAATACTATTAATTAGCAAATAAACATTAACGTTTCTCGTTTTCTCCTCCTCCTTGGTCACGGTGCACAGCCTAAGATGACTTACTCACCTAGACGGATGGAGTAGTGCATGTGACATGCACTAACATTTCATTAGTTAAATTTATGATCAAAATTTGACACAGATTACAATGGGGACCAATAAACCAGGACGGAGGTAGTAGTTATGGGATTACTAATCTAGAAGCCTAAAAGAACTGGCCCCTGGTACTCCTACTAGTAGTAGTACTCAAGTTGGAATTCCAATTGCACGGCACAACTTGTTAGGCAAAAAATTCGATACAGGGTGTAGGAAGCGGTTTGGGAATTTGCATGCCTTTCCAACCAGTGAGATACTCCGTACAAAGTACGACAGAGAAATAACCACAGAGAAGGAAGCTAAAAGTAAACAATCAAACGAGCATTTTTGCATTTGTTTTGCATTGAATCGTTTCACAAGCTTGACTAGTGTTGTTTTTCTACTTTTACAAAAACCGCATCGTAATGTTAAAACGTGCATTTGCACGTACATAAGTAATAGTAGTACTCCCTCCGTCTAGGTGTATAAGTCTTCCCTCCTTCTTGGTCACGGTGCACAACCAAAGATGACTTATTGACCTGGACGGAGGGAGTAGCACAGTCTGCAAGCATATATCGAGAGAGACGTGTAGTGCGATAGTATATAGTAAAGTTTGTGCTATATGCACGTACTTGCAAAATGCGTACGAATACACAAGGTTTCCAAACTTTCCCTTTTACATACTTAATTAAGGACGCTAAAAATTCCTGAACGTTCGGGATTTATCATTTGCGTCCCAAAACTAATGAGATCGCCTTACGAAACAAAAATTATACTCCTCCTAAAAGCCACGGCGCTCGCAGGAGCGCTTGCGGCGCGCCACGAGTGCCCTGGTGCGCGGCCGTTTCCCAGCGCGCCGACACAACGCCTCTTCCTCAGCCTCGCAACTCGCGAGGTGCTGATTGGCGGCTTGCCGGCGGGCGAGCGCGATCTCACCGGTGTGGTGATCCGGCGCCAACAGGTACTCCTCCTGCTGGAAGCGTGCACCCGGTCCACGTACCGCCAAGCGTAGATGAGGCGCTTGGGCCCGACTGCACTCAGGGCGTCGGCACGGGCGTCCTCCACCACCCTCACGGGCCCTCGCACGAGCCTTCTGCCAAAGAGCCCAATTGCCTGACTCTCTCGGACGCGACATAGGCCTCCCAGGCAGCTTGTTCCGCGGTGCGCTTCTCTTCCTCGGCCTTCTTCTCCGCCTCTATTTTGGCGCGCTCTGCTGGAGGCAAAGCCTCCCACAAGGCGACATCCATTTCTTTCCAAAGCTCCTCAAGGCTGGGGGGCTCGGCGGGCGGCGCGGCGTTCTCCTCGTAGCGGGGAGCCGACGAGTCCTCCGGCGCGCGTGCTGGCGAGATTGGGAACGCCGCCGCGTTCCCACCTCGACGCGTCGCGGCGAGGAGCGGAACACCACGTCCTCCTCGACTAGTGGCGGCGAGGAACGGAACGGCGACGCGTCGGCATCGCGGCGAGGAGCGGAACGCCGACGCGTCCTCCTCGACTAGTGGCGGCGAGGAACGGAACGGCGACGCGTCGCGTAGCGGCGAGGAGCGGAACACCGACGCGTCCTCCTCGACTAGTGGCGCGAGGAACGGAACGGCGACGCGTGACCGTCCGCGCGGTGCAGCGAGGGGCTCCTAGGGCTTGGGAGGGGCGATGCCATGGTGGTCGACGTGAGAGGGAGGGGAGGAGATAGCGATGAACGTGAACGTGAGGGGAGGAGATAGCGATGTCGTGGGAGGCGCAGTATTTATAGCGAGCAATGGCACACCTACGTAAGATATGGACTGAGCTGCACTGACTTAACTGCAGGTCCAGTTGCGTCACTGACATGTGGGCCAGACCCCTGTTGGGCCCATATGTCAGTGACCCAATGCACCTGCAGTTAAGTAACAGCTACGTGGGCATATTTGTTGGAGTAAATTACGGGGGAGCGAAGGGGTGGAAATATTGCTGGTCACAACGGATTGGACGAGCGTGGGGGGAGGAGAGTCATGCATGCAGATTTTTTCACACGGGGTGGAGTGGTGGGACCGCCGGAGGGAGAAGGAGAGTTTGGCAGGCATATTGTTTCCACACATGGAGAGGAAAAGATTTGGAGACGAACGGGCTTCCTGCAGGTATGGGGAACGGTGCATAATAAGTCATCTTGCATGCCGGGCTAGGTATAGTCTCAAGTCATTAAAAACATACACGCCCCACACATGTTCATATTTCAAGGTGCACTAAATTATTGCATGCGATGATTAAGGCTGGCCATAATGGTGGTATCTTAGCTGGTATCATGCACACGGGAATAGCAAACATGCTGATGTGGCAAAGAATTAAAGAAGAGAGGGGGTTAGAGTAACTAGTGTTCATGCATGCATTGGTAAACACATTTTTTGTGAAGAACGACACACTAGTTGAGTACTTTTGCAGACTTCAAAAACTATTCCACCGCCTCTACTATCTTGCTAAGAGTAGGTGAAATTTTTGAATCGAGCCCTTTAAACTAGAAGGGAGGTAGTGGTACTCTAATAGCTAACCTTGTTGTGATGACAAGATAGGACATGGCACGCACCTGGACGGAGGAACTAGTCTGCATTGTGCATTTAAGTTTTGTCTGAAGTCAATGTACCTCTACTTTCACCAGACTTATAGAAAAATGTGTCAACATTCACAATGTCAAATCAATATTTTTACACTCATTATAAAACGTAGTTCTTATACTCATTATAATCAGTATTGTAGATATTGATATTTTTAGTATAAATTTGGTCGTGGGATTTCATTGATGCCTGTCAAAGCATGGAGGAAGCGGAGCTTAGGGCTTGCATTGCCGGTCTCTACATAGGTATTTCTCTTCATAATCCTGTAATTTTAGAGACTGATTGCGCTTTTGTGGTAGCGTCTCTTGCATCGGGGGACTATGACAGGTCTGCTATGCGTGACCTGAAGATGAAAGCGTTGAGCATCTCGAAGTTGATCAACAATCTTCAATTGTCAAAGATTAGCCGTTCGGCCAATAAGGTGGCACACTTAATCGCTAAGTATAGCTTTGACAATAGATTAGATGGTATTCTTGTAAATAACGTACCGCCCTGTGTGGTGAATATTGTATCGAATGAGTGTACTGGTGTGGCTGGTTAATTAATATAAGGTGGTGTTCAAAAAAAGTATAAATTTGGTCAAACACTTTGCAAACGGTTGACGGGAGTAAAAAGGACCAGAGGGAGTATCATGCATGCGGAGTAGGCAAAAAAATTGCTTGTCTAAAAAAGGCAAAAAAATTGCTCATTTATAGCCGGTCGAAGTCTCAAAGGGCGCGACCGCGCGAGGGAGGCGAAGGTCGTGGGAGGCGCGACGTTTGACGGAATTAAGTGAAGTTACATCCACGCGCCGGCATGGCGTGCGAACAGGCAGAAGCTATACCGTCAGGCCTACGATATGGGTCTAGTAGACATGACATCTAGTGGGTCCCGCATAGTTCTCGAGAACTCTTTGGGGGCTTGCAGCCGTTTATCCACCGGGCAAGCCAGCAACCCCACGCCGTTCGCACGCCCTACTCGTCCCCGTCTTCTACCTTACAACAGTTCGCTCCCAGTCGTCCCGTCCTTTCACATTAGTTCGCTCCCAGTTTTTTTGCGGGGTACAACAGTTCAACTTCTCCTAACCCTCCTCCAAAATCCATGGCCTCCCAAATCTCCATGGTCGCCGCTGAGTACCAGGTTAGAGCCATCACCGGCGATCAGTTCATCGTCATCTACACACGTGGATCCGAGACGGTGAAAGCATGGCTTGCTCGCTTCCTACGCATGTTCAACAGTTCAACGGATGAGTGGGTCGCTGGGCTAGATGTTGAGTACACCACAGTCCTGGGACGAGAGAAGGATCTAAAGGACGAAGAGAGGAAGAAGCCCGCCGTGATCCAGGTTTGCGTACATAACGTTTGCTTGGTCTACCACATATGCCATGCCGACGTTGAGTGCCAGGATTTTAAGAACTTCCTCAAGGACAAAAGAGTGAAATTCGTTACTGTAGGCTTTAAGAACGACAGGGATGTCCTGCGTCGGATAGGTCTCGTTGTAGGCCAGCCCTTCGATCTCCAGAAGGCAAGCCTGGTGTCCTCCTCTCAACCTTCAATGCTGACCCTGGCAGCAGCCATGATTGATCCTTCGTACGCTAAACTGAAGAAACCTCATCACGAGTTTCATCATGCATGGGAGTCGAAGACATTAGATGAAGATCACATCCTGTACGCAGCAATGGATGCCTACCTTTGTTTAAATATCTACAAGGGTTGGATGAAGAAGCAGAGCCCAGTGTCCGGTTCAAGCAAAGAAGCGTCGGCGAAGAGGAAGAGGAAGAGGGACGAGGACGAAGTCGAGGACGTGGACTCGGACTCCGAGTAGGTGGCAGTGCCGTCGCTCATGCTGGTTCTACTGCAGTGTCAAGCGGACTAGTTGCTTAGTTTATTTTCAAGGGTGTGTTGTGCTGAGGCCCCAGCAGAACTATGTTTATGTTCTTTCTCGTTATTTGAACTCTTTAGTACGTACAGTAGTACTAGTACTATGTCTTACTACTGTTCTTCTTGCAGTTGGTACTACTGCTCGTATCTTCGTGTTCCTACTGTACTTAATACGTTCGTACTAGTAGTATAATTTGGGTCAGTCGATTTGTGAAAGAAGTTCGACGGAGCGAAGGAAGAAGACGGCAGAAGAGGTGGAAGAAGCCCTTCTAGCCATCCATGTTGCATCAAACGGCTCACATGAGTCGACTGACCCAAATTGCTCCTTCAGATTGCAGGATCCACGTGGCATTCAAGGTCTCGAAGGTAGATTCCGCGTCCGCACCCGGTTTGCGGGCTCGACGCGCGCGCGACCGGCTTCCGCCGCGACAGCCACCATGCGCGCCTCCTCCGCGCGGGCGGAGACGACAATGACACGCTAGTTCCTCCTCGCCGGCGTGCTGGAGCACGCGCTCGTCCTCCTCTTCGTACGCTGCGTGCATAGACGCGGCTCCACCAGCTGCTCGCGTGCTTGGCAGCGCGGCGGCATCGCGAGGAGGGACTGCAGACGACGTGAGCGGGCGAGCCTTCGGCTTCATGGCACAGGGATGGCGGCGACACGGCGGTGATGGGCGAGAAATTGTTGGCCGGAGCAGGCGGGCGCCGGCATGCGCAACGGCGGCGGCGGCATATTGATGAGTGCGCGTGTGGGAGCTTACTTTAGTTTTATATATAAGGTTGGTCAAACTTAAAAGAAAACCGTACTAGTACACGTAAACATTAGACTTAGGCATCGCTTTTATTAGTTAGTACCACAGCCACGATACGGAATCCTGTGCAAGCGCATGAACCGCGGCCGCGCGGTCGATCGAACGGTGCTTCACCGTGTCGCGCTCGAAGGACATCCACCGACCCTTTTGTGTGTGTGAAAACAATCCTCGAATATTACTCAACTTTTTTTCCTGTGAAAGTTCTTGACGCTGCAATATTTCCATATATTTGAATTTAGCTCCAGTTCGTGTTTATTTGGATTTGGACGTTTTAGGTGCGCCCTAGTTTTTTTTAATACTGATTTTGTGTGTGTGACTGAGGGAGAACGTGTGTATGTGTCCATATGTGTGTTCTGGCGGAAGGGCAATGTGGAGACGGTGTGCGTGTGATACAGACATAGAGAGGTGTGAATGTGCAAATGATCATGCATGTGTGAGACATAGACAGATGTCGATACGTTGTGTATACATGAGAGAACGGTCTTCTAGTTTACTTGTGTGTGTGTGTGTGTGTGTGTGTGTGAGGGAGAGAGAGAGACAGAAGAGGAGCATCCGTAACACAACAACCATCTCTCTCGATTCGTCCGTCCTCGCACGGTTGCATGCAACACATGCATCAACGCGCACATTTTGACACCCTCACCCGGCCCCTGCCCACCTCAAGGCCCGCACAATCTCTTTCGTGAATACCCATTTCTCTCCTTAGGTTGTTTTCTCTCAATATCTGACACACACACACATCACACAGACACACGCAGCACAACACACACACACACACTCCCCCGAGCACACAATTCATCCCCATCCAAGGTTATACGGCGACCACTCTCGCTTGTGCTTCTTTGCACCCCAACATGCACAACACCTCAATCTTCAAAGAGGGCATTGAGTAGATCGAAGACGGCGACCACACCGCGCTAGAGAATGCGGGGTCATTTGGAAGCAGGGTGATGTGACGACGGCTGACTGACTCCTCCCCCCACCCTCTCTCTCTCTTGCACAAAATTACCAATCCCTCTCTCCCCCGCACAAAATTGTCAATCCCTCAACCCACGAGATCCTTCCCCTCTCGTCCATGTTTTTCCAGCTCTCTCATCAAACATGTTGTCTCTTCTCCTTCCACGTATACAGAATCCAGATGCACACGCATCTCATGTATATTACATGTATCCATCTTTCTCACAGACCTAACTTCTTCCTCTCTCTTTCTCTCTCTATCTCTCTCTCTGTCTCGTTAGGTTTGTCTCCTACTCTCTCGTCCACATACATACAATCTTTCCCGCCCTATCTGCTCCATCTTCAAAAGCTCTCTCTGCACGTTTCATTCACACATTGGGATATGTCAAAATGTTGCTTCTATAATGGCTGATGTAGAGTTATGGTTGTTTTTGTTGCATCCTACAAAGTAATAACTATGAAATGCATTTAGATTCTCATTTGACTGGGATTATGTGAGTTTGAGCATGTTGTGAAGTACTATAGACCTTGTATACATCTTGGGATTCGACAATGATTGTAACTATTGAATTGTATAGACCATTACATTCGAAGTCAATAGCCTAATATATTTATTTCACAATTTCAACAAATGATTAGTTCACTACAAACTAAGAAAACAAATGTGTACTCCCTCCGTTTTTATTTAAGTCCGCGTATTAGCATTGGTCAAAGTCAAGTTTTGTAAACTCTCAGAAAGCTTATAACAAAAAATATTAACATATACAATAACAAATAAATACCATTAGATTCATTATTGAATGTACTTTCACATCATACATATTTGTTATGGTAAATGTTTATATTTTTCTATAAACTTGGTCAAACTTTAGGAAGTTTGACTTCGGTCAAACCTAATATGCAGAGTTTACTACTACTACTCGCTAGTTGCTTAGCCGAATCACTCAACACGCCACACGGGGAGTCCAGTGTCACAAAATTTTGAGGTCGGCGGGAAAATCTCCCGCGACCCTGATTCGAGCAGTGGGAAGTTACCATCATAGCCTTCGGAACAGGCCTACGGATGACGCTTGGTAGGGGGCTGTTTTCGTAACTTCAGGTTCACCCTACCCAGCCAACCCCACCCCGGCACCCAGAGTAGTACACCTGAATACTCCCCATTTTCTATCCCCACCGCAAAATAGACTTCTCCACGGCACCGCAGCCTTCGTGCTCCTCCCCTTTACATCGGCGCACTCGTCCACCGCAGCGCATCTGCCTCATCGACGACCTCGTACGCCGCACTGGAGCCGGTCCACCGTCGTCGTCGTACACGGAGCCTCTTCCCCGGCATCGTCTTCCACGGTCTCGGATCTGCTTCCCGGAAGCCGACGCCAAGCGCAGAAGTACCACCGTCGTGGACAATGAACTGACTCCCGTTGCCGACCATGACTCACAGAGGCCGCCGCGACCATCGTTCTCCTCCTCGATTGGTAATGTGTGTATTGAATCACTTAGCAGTACATGTGCAGTTCCAATTTTGTTCATACCTACCCTTCAAATTTCCTGGGTGCTATTGTTCCCGTAAAAGTAATTGGTTATAGCCTCCATTGTCCAACAGAATATCAGCTTGTAATTGTGCGTCGCTCCTGTATCGCGCTGTGCTTGGGTAGGTTTTTCATCTGCAACCAGTAGTGTGGCAAATGATGGAAAGGTTTTTAGAACTAGCAAGATGCCCATGCGTTGCACGCATCAAGATGCATTTGTATGAGTAGTTTATCTTGTGGGAGAAAAGGATGAACGAGGGAAGGCCTTATTTGCAAATCTGGAGAGGGGTATGGGTATCTTTTTGCAAAATTCCCATTTGTTTCCTTCCTATCTGTCAGATATAAATCGGACGGCCTATATTGCAAGAAAAAAAGTATAGAGAAAAAAAGTAGACAGTAAAGGAAGTAGAGATAAATATTAAATATAAAATAAATATAACAGTAGAGAAGAGAGTAGAGATAGCATGTTGAGATTTTTAAAGCGCCGCCGTTGCGATTCTGTTGGAGATGCTCTAACATGGCAGACGAGTGCTTTAATGTTGCCCACAAGATGCGCGAGTATTACTAGTAGTATATTTTTCTTGCCATGTTGAGATTTTAAAACCACGAGTGCGAACATGCAGAGGAGCAATGAAGACCAAACACGGGATATTCGGGACATCTTCAAGGAGCGTGGCAAGTTAAAGAGGAGCTGCACCGAACCTGTAAAACGAGCTTTGGTAAGTAACACCCTTTCAATTACTTTCGTGTAGCCTCGTGTTCTTCGATGTGTATATGTTGTAGTTTCTGTTTCTCTTAAGCGTGGTGTTCTTCGATGTGTAATAAGAAGAGTCTTAATCGTCCTAATGCTTTCGTTTTTAGCTTGATGTAGGAAGTGGGTGTTCTCACCTTGTAGTCTGTTTTTATTTTTTTTCCTTTTGAATTCACTTCTCCGAGTTCTGTTTATCTGGCTTCTACTAAATGGATCTAGGTTGCTCTGAGTATTGATCTAAAAAAGAAGTAACTTCATGTCAGGATGCAGTTCCTGCGAGGAGGGAAGTATGGTCAACCTCGAGATCATGTTTCCAAAATGAGGCTGGATTACACACAAGGTGCCAGTTCCCTAATGATGCTGGATTAGACACAAGGTGCAAATTCCCAGATGATGCTGGATTACACACAAGCCAGGTGGAGTCGTCAGCTGTTCGTGTCCTCGTGGCATTAGTAAAGGCTGAAAGAAAGCGTGCAGCAGCCCTTGAGAATGTAGCTGAGTTCCTGAAGAAGCGAAAAGAGCAATCAGATGCTCTCTTCACCCAAGCCAAAGAAGAGATGGAAGAAGCCAGAAATAAGCTAGCAGAGGCAGAGCAGGCTAGGCGTCTCCTGCTATCTAAAACTGTTGTCAATACAAAATTTCCTTCATAATAGCTAGGTTCAAATGTTTATCCAGTCAGCATGCCTGTTGTGATGTCCGTGCATCTACTGATGTGGCACAAAATGTTTTTTTCGGGTCATGTAATAACAGCAATTACTTTCCAAACAATAACAGACGAAGCATTGGACATGGTATAGTTCACGCGCAAGCCCGACATTCCAAGTTCAACTTCCACATCAAACTCATGTTCACAGATATCTGCACATTCATACATAATGTCCACAACCATGATTCACTTCAAAGCCAAAAAAATGTGAGGAGAGTTATAAATAAAGAAAATCCTCTACTAGTTCCTGCTACCAGTGCGAGCACAACAAGTCAAGACCATGCGTAAATTAATTATATTTTAGTCATTTTTTGTGTTCTAAAATGCCTGCCGGCTCGCGAAGGACGTGTTGCCGGCACACGCGCGGATTCAATGAAGGCAGGCGGGGCAGTCTTAAGCTGGTTGCACGCGGCGAGGAGGCGTGCTCAGCCGGGCCTGCAGCGAGTGCGGCCCTCTTGGCCGGCGCGCCGGTTCAATGCCTGCGCTATGAGAGGTCGCGTCCGTGTCAGAGCAATCACTCCCTCCAGTCCTTTTTTGTTTGGGTATAACAAAATCTCGTTTTCCATTCACATTTTACAAGTAAAATTCGTGGACAAACTTTGACCCAAAGTACGATGGGGACTAGTAAACCAGAATGGAGGTAGTAGTTTTTTAATCAAAGAATCAAAGAAGGGTTTCCCCTTCCGATTTTCATTACTGAAAACCAGCATCTAAATCTAAACCATAGTATTTGCCCTAGAACTACCAGGTTCAACATCTCGCAACATAAACCCATACAACCTCCATCGCAAAAAAACCATACAACCATACGCCAAGGAGGTACGTAGTACTATGAATTCCATTTTCGCTCCATACCAATCGTTCTAAAAACTACTTACTACTTATAACGCGCCATTGAAAATCGGAACTCTTAACCCCGCTAAAAAACGATATTTTAAACGTGGCTACTCGATCTGTGGCAACTGGCGAGCCACCGCGCTCCAAGTCGTTCACCTGTGGTCCCGACCATCAACTCCTACGGATCAAATTATCACGCGAGCTGACTATTCCTACAAAGGTGCTCCACCACGTACCCGGTACCCGCGAATGCAGCAATCGTGCACCTAGGGTTTTAGGGTTTATTTGTTAACGTCGCCTTTACGTAACACTCATGTGTGCGAGACAGCGAGAGGCCGACTGCGTGCGTGCGCCTCTTCTCTTCGTATATGTACTCCACCGTTTGTCTGGTGTCCAAAAAATTATAATAACTACTAGCAATGTGCCAATGCGTTGCCACACGATCAAAGTAGATTAATACATATTCACCGATTTGATAGAAAAAAGTCTAGTTTTGAAATACGTATATCACTAAAAATATGTTATGTTTCACTCAAAATATATTCCTTTGGCGGTTTTGATGAGATAAGGGAGGAATGTTGTTGGTTTCAAGATTCGAGAAGTGGTATATGTCTAATTTCTACTCTTACTAGCAAGATGCCCGTGCGTTGCACGGAACATCAAGATCTTGTGGGAGAAAAGGATGAACGAGGGAAGGCCTTATCTGCAAATGTGGTGAAGAGTGCGGGTAAATTGCCATATTTTCCTTCCTATCCGTCAGATATAAATCGGACGACCTACATTGCAGGATGGCAGGCCCACCATCATCACCAACTCTATTTTTTATCCCTACTCTTATAAAAAGCATTGTCGGTGATGATCGTGTGCCTGCCATCCTGCAATATAGGCCGTCCGATCTATATCTGACGGATAGGAAGGAAACTATGGCAATTTTGCAAAAAGATACCCACACCCCTCTCCACATTTGCAAATAAGGCCTTCCCTCGTTCATCCTTTTCCCCCACAAGATAAACTACTCATACAAATGCATCTTGATGTTCCGTGCAACGCATGGGCATCTTGCTAGTTGTTGCAAAAAGCCCATGTGTGTGTGAGAGAGAGGGAGAGTGGAGGAGGACGGAGTGCATGTGTGACAAAGACACAAGGAGTGTGTGTGCGATAGGTATCAGCTTAAAATGAGGCGATAGTGTGTGTGTGCACGATCGAGAGGGCGTGTCTCAAGAAGGGAAGAAAAATCTACATAGATACAAGGAGCGGGAGAGAGACATGTATGCGATGGTGGAAGCACGAGTGTGCGGGTGTATAAACCTATCTAGAGGCTAGCTAGTCGATAAATGTTTGTGAGAGAAATACGAGTCGGGGTGCGAAAGCGAGAGTTTTGTGTGTGTGAGAGAGAGAGACGGTAGTCGGGAAGGGGAGTGGAAGCAGGAGTTGTGTGTGTGTGTCTGTGAGAGAGAGAGAGAGGAGACGGTAGTCGGGGTTGTCTGATCGGTAAACAAATGAATAATGTCAGTCTGGGATGGAGACGAAAAGGAGACCGCAACAAATGTTGTGTCTACAGGAGAGAGAGAGAGAGTAATTTTAGTGGTATGAGTCATATGTAGAGACATATAGGGTGTGTGAGAGAATCCCATAGAGAGAAAGACAAAGTGAAAGACGAGTGGAGACTGTGTGTGTGGCGGTGAAAAAGAAAGCTTAGGTACCGAGTGATACCAGAGAACAGTAGAGACGTGAGAGATAATGAAAACCGTGTAATGTATAATGATAGGGAGAGTGTGACACTTCTCAAGGGAGACGTCGAGAGACCATGTTTGCGAGGATAGGAGAAACATGAAGTGAGCGTGCGGGTGAGCTGGAGAAAAGAGAGTGATAGCTACCTGAAGGAGCATGCATGCGAGAGAGATGGGCGTGAAAGGAGTGAACAAAAAAGGGATTCAAATATTTGAATTCGAGATGATGATACATGTAATCCATACTCGAACCAAAATTGATCTATCAAACATGCATACTCATATGAATTCACGCACATCTATGTTATTTAATATGTAGATATTACTGATCCATACATTTTAGTAGAACATAATTTGGTTAAATTTTTTCGAATTCAACCTTAAGATTTCGAGATCGTTGTATTTGTAAATCATATTATACATATAAAGGAGCAGAATTCTTTGTTGTGCTTTTGAAAGTATATATAAAAAATGATGTATATAGAATGTAATTCCAATTGAAAATGGATCCCGCCCGAAAAAAATAGAATACAAACGGGATTCGAATTGAGTTGGCACGGTAAACGTGCACTCTGCAAAATTTGAACGAAGCGGGGAAAGTCGCAGTAACCGCCCGAAACCAAAATCTGCGAGATGGAAATCACTACTGCCTATCC
Organism: Triticum aestivum; assembly: GCF_018294505.1. Classification (NCBI taxonomy): domain Eukaryota; kingdom Viridiplantae; phylum Streptophyta; class Magnoliopsida; order Poales; family Poaceae; genus Triticum; species Triticum aestivum. Next base: position 390,808,715 of record NC_057814.1, on the reverse strand, counting down.
CTGCCACGCAAAGCCTATCTGCTGGATTTCTATAGGTTTCGATAGGGGTAGGTTTGTAATTTCACCCAAACGTGACGTAACCGCCTCTCACCCGGATTCATACACGGTGGGCGCCAAAACACAGTGTGTCCTCGGCCGAAATCGACTCCCTCCCCGATTCATATTCATATACGGTGGGCGCCAAAAACAAACTCTCGTCGGCAAATATTCGGTGTATGCGAGATTACCGTCCTATCCCCAACCGACTAATGTTGTTGTGATGTAGTAGAAATTTGAAACGGGGCTAAGTTTGTAAATTTCCTCGCATTTGAGACAAGCGCGCCCTGAATACATGGTTCCCCCTTCCTCTCTACCTCCCTTTTCCCCATTCGTACTCCGTGGGCGCCAAAACACCCTCTCCACCCCACCCTCCTCCGTCCGCCGCCGTCCGCCACCCCATCCCCTCCTCCACCATGCCGGAGCTGATACCCCGACGCCGCCGTCCATTACAAGAGATCGACCTCTCTCATCCACGGCTTCGGACCGGGATCCTTGCATCCCGTCCTCTCGCTTCATCCCCGCCGTCGTCCACCTTGCCGGCGCCGCTCCTACGACCGTCTCGTCCACCGCGCCCCGCCGCCACCGTCTACCCTCCTAGATCTGCTTCCACGCCGCCGACAGCCATCGCTACCGCAGCACCGTCAAATTCTCAGCAGATGCGTACACGGCGCCGCACCAGAGGCGGTACTCTTTCGTATCTGCTCAACTTATTTATCGCAGCAAGAAAATAGATCGCCACTGCTTTACTCTGATTTCTTGTCTTGGTTGCGAAGTTGCCTTTGTCCGGTTTGCACCTTCAGATCCGCCATGGCACGCTCAACACTATACTCCCAATGCTTATGGTTTTCCCCTTTTATATTCCACACTAGTTAAATCACAGTAGACTAAATTTCAAAATTGGGTCAGTCGATTTTTCAGAGCTCGCCGGAGTTCGCCGGTGCGATCGAAGGGGCTCGGGTGGTTGTGGGGCCTCGCCGAACGAAGAAAACTCGACGCGGGTGGGGGTTGGGGCGGGGGTGGGGGTGGGGGTGGCGGAGGAACACAGGCGGTGGGGGCCGGTGGTCCGGCCGGCGGCCCGTGCGGTGTTCTGTATGGGAAGAATCAGAGACGAGGAAGAAGAAGGGTTAGGAGACGTAGGATCTTCATCCAACCGCCTGAAATGGTCGAGAGACAGCTGGGAGTTGCATTCTTAATGCGCTCTGGTTCATCATGTGTGGGCACTGCGCAACCAACATTTTATTATCCAAAATCTGCTTGCTCTTCTTTACCATGTTCCTCTTCCGTTCTTCTTTAATATGTACTCTCTCCGTTCCTAAATACAAGTCTTTGTATAGATTCCACCATGGACTACATATGGAGCAAAATGAGTGAATCTACACTCTAAAATGTATCTGGATACATCTGTATGTGATCCATAGTGGAAATCTCTACCAAGACTTATATTTTGGAACGGAGGGAGTATGATAGTAGTACAGTATGTTCCTTGTACTGAAGATGAGCAGGGACATTTGCAGTGTAGAGGTCTATACGGTCGGTTGTGATGGACACTTTGAGCCTCTTTGATTCGTAGGATCTTGTAAACATAGGAATAGGATTTGTAGTGGCCTGCCCACTTGAATCCTATAAGAATAGCAAGGAAATGCGGGGAGCTGTGTCGCCTTTGAGAGTTACACTGATATTAACAGTACCGCACCTTCACTTGAAGAGAGCTGGTATCCGAAGCCTTTCTAGCCGTACCGGCAATACTAGCACATATATTCCAGCAAGTTCCACTTTGCTGATTTTACTCTGATGCTTAAGGTTTTCCCGTTATATCTACACTATGATCTGTGTAGCTGCTTTGTGTCGCACTAGCAGCAGTCCACTCTTGAAGCTAAACACTGCAATGACTTACAAAATTGGCACCAAGGCATTGAGTGCCATTCTGGATGCAATGAAACTCATACGCTCCCCACCTGTTGATTCTTGTTCAGAATATGATCCTAATGACTATTCTAACCTCGAGGAGTCAAAGGCAGATGGCCTGTCCTGTTCACCCATCAAGGTGCCTGTTCTAATTTGGCAATGTTTTATTGATTGCGGGTATCTTGCATATGTTGTCTTGCATTTCTTCTACTTTGTTGCACCGCCATCTGCTTAGTTTACTCATCATATATGTCGAGATGCCATGCCCATCCATTATCAATACATATTCCATCTGTCATCATACCATGTTTTTCCACTCAAATGTTGTTCTTGTGCATCAGACATCAAAAAGGAAGAGGGTGATTGCCGAACCTGAAGGAGCACCAGCAAAGTCCTTGAAAAACGTGGTGGTGCCGGAGAAATCAGACAGCACCCCACTTATATTGGCTGTACAACCAGTGACACAAAACGTAGGACCGACTCCAGCAGACTGTACCCATACTTCACTGGCCACACCACTAGCCCCACCACACAGGACCTGCACTCCAGCAAAAGGTATACCGATTTCATTTGCCATAGCACCAGCTGTACCACAGAAAAATCCCACTCCAGCAAAAAGTACAGCAAGTCCACCGGCCGAAGACCTATCCCAACTGCAGAGACGGCCAATTCCTGCAGATTGGAACCCCATTCCATTTATTCCCAGTTTAAAAGACAATGCTTTCAATGTTGTTAGGGACTACGTGCATATATTCCCATCATGGGAAGATTATTGTGAAGACAAACACCATTTTCACATCTTCCTGTCCAACTTACGTGTAAGTGCTATTATTCATGGTTATTATTTTCCTGTTTTCTGCTGATTGAACACATCAATGATTTACATTACATTGTTGTAACTAGGCGAGGGTCAATCTGGATAGTCATGACGAGCAAAGCTTGCTTGTGCTTTTCAAGGAAGCATTGCAGCAGTATCGGTGTTACCTGAGGAAATCACACTTTGATGGCAAGTCTATAAACGAATTTCCGGTGAAGTCTCCTGTGCTAAATTTAGAAGACATTGAATGGAAAAACCTTGTTATGCACTGGTCTCGTTCCCAGGATGAGGTACTGTCTATGAAATCACATGACAATTTGAACTTCTACTTTTCCGCATGTGCCTTACGGATCTTTTTTGCAGGAAATCTGCTCGAAGAAGAATTCCGGTTTGACAAGAACGACAGGATATCGCAAATATGCTGCCCGCTGCTTTGCTCTTGTTAGTACCTGTTGTCCTGTATCACTGTACTTGCATACATACCTGGTTCATTATGTGACAGCAGTATGCATGATAGCTTGCTTATCAATTGTTCGCTCCAAATTATCTGATCTGTATGAATGGTTACATTAGTGTAGAATATATCCAATGCCAATGTTTTTTTAGCTCTGCATTGTTCTTGTAAGTACATGCTGTCCTTTATCAGTGTACTTATAATGACAGGTAGTTGTTCATGTACCATCACTCTGCAGCTTATTTTCCTTTGCCCTCCATTTTCTACACATCAGATCTATATTTACTCTTACCATAAGGTTGGTACTGAAGAAGTTTAGCTGTGCATTGCTCTTGGCTGTACCTTTTGCCTGTATCGCTGCACTTACATTTATAGCTACTTGGTTATGTAGCATCACTCTTCATCTTATCTTAAATATTCTCCATTTTTTCGTATATTATCACATCTATATTTACTCTTAACAAAATGTAGAATAAAGGCAATGCTTTTGAAGAAGATTCTGTGGTAAACTTCTTGAATTGCCCCCCCCCATCAGCATGGACAAGGCCTTTATAGAGCCTGTCTTCACCAATAATGTAAGTTTGTCCATCTCAAGCCTTCAAACTTTGTTGTATATATTTGGTTAGGCATGACTGCAACAGCTGTTTATTTTTGGTGTTTGCATCAAATTGCTTGTTTAAAGTTTATTATGTAGTTCATAAACAAAAGTTTGTCCTTTCTCAATTTAAGTTTTCAGTTGTACAACCAAGTTCCTTCTTCATACCATGTAAATTAAACTATACAGAGCAAGTGATCTTCTTTTGCACTGCATGTATGCTTCTGTTCTTCATCCGTAATCCAGTGGTGTGGTGAACCTACCCACTACAGCACAATGTCATATTCTGCAATGTCTTAACTATGAACAATGTCATATCATTCTACTATTATTTAAACCGTCTCTTTATTTGCCAATCTGAAATGGTATAAATTGACAGCACACTAACCATTGATACTTATGAGTTCTTGATCTGTAATCCAGTGGTGTCATGAAGCTGCCAACTCCTTCACAATGTCATTTCCTGCCATGTCTTGACCTGAACAATACCATATTGTGTTAATGCAATTTTAAACTGTGTCACTTTATTCGTCAGTAAGAAATGTGATGAATTGTCAGCACTGATACTTTTATGTGCAAAACCTGTCATCTGTCTGCTTGTTTATCTTTCAGAGTGAGGAAGATATAAGTGTTGAACAAGCGCAGTCTCATCATCTTGCTCAGCTGCTTGCGCTGCAGCTCCCCAGCAGGGCTAACCTTTCTTGAACTCTATTGAAGTGCTGTCGGTTTTGTATATTATTTTGTCAGCGTGTTTATTTGCACTGGTGGCGATCTTTGATGCCCAGTGTATGTAATCTGCTGTCTGCTTGTGCTTTATTATCATAGTGGCGAACTTTGATGCCCAGTGGATGTAATATGCCGTAATTTCTTTATTGTATAGTCTAGGTTTTTTCTTATTCACGATGCTGCAGTTATTTTACTGTATATATATATCCTGTCTTCGCAGTAAACCGGCCAAACCGTAAAATTACGGTACATAATCGGGCCGTCATGCAATCACGATGTAGGTTGGGCCTGAAACGTGCCGAACAGCTCACGGGCCGGCAGCAGCCCGAAATGAACCCCGGCCCATGATTGTGCGAATCAAATCACGGGCTTTTAACAGGCCAAAATTGTCTCGGTCCTTGTTTGGCCCAATCAGATATCGGCTGCGAGCAGGCCGGATGCAAACCGGGCCGTAGTTAGGCCCAACTATATGACGGGCTTTTAACAGGCCGAAATTAATATAGGGCCGAAATGTTAAACGGGCCCTTAACAGGCCAAAACTAATATCAGGCCGAATTACTAAGTGGGCCTTTAGCAAGTGGGCCCAAAAGCATAGTGTCCAGTTGACGGGCCGAATCTGATATGGGCCATAATTGAGCCCAAAGCCTCTTAAAGGGACGGACCTGATCTGGGCCGTAATTTGGCCCAGAACGTGGTAGGCTTTTAACGGGCCGGATCTCATATGGGCCACTATTAGGCCCGGAGCGTGGCAGGCCATTAATGGACCGGATCAAATATGGGCCGACATTTGGCCCAAAACATGGCAGCCAGTTAATGGGCTGGCCTACTAGGGTCCTCAAAATCTTGTGGGCCTACAGCTGGGCCGGCCCATTAATGTCGGCGAAATCTCGTGGGCCTTTAGCTAGGCGGCCCATTACGATGCGCAAGAATCTTGTGGGCCTTTACCTGGGCCGGCCCATTATGGCACACAAAAAATCTTGTGGGCCTTTACCTGGGCCGGCCCATTATGGCCCGCAAAATCTTGTGGGCCTTTAGCTGGGCAGCCCATTATGGTCCGCAAAATCTCGTGGGCCTTTAGCTGGGCCGGCCCATTATGGTCCGCAAAATCTTGTGGGCCTTCAGTTGGGCCGGCCCATTTAAACTTGATGGGCCGGTCCACGTGTCAACATATCATAGGCGCGTCTCGCCCATTGGATGAGTGACACCTGTGCCAACGCGGACCTGACACGTGTCTCCTCCAGCCAATGATGATTTTACACGTGGAAAATCCCCATTGGTCGGAGCTGTTAACGGGTTATCAGATCCAAAACCCGACCCGATAGCTTAACGGCGTTCCGTTACGGTGGATGCCACGTGTCGGTCACCCTTGACGAAAGCACTTCTATGACGCGTGATTTATCGTCATGGAAGTGGACACTTCTGTGATGATAATTTTGGTAATGTCATGGAACACTTCTACGACAGCACAAGTATGACTATCTTGATTCTGTCATAAATTTGTCATGGATGTACATGCATGACAAAAAACGCGACCTACTGTGACAAACACGTATCATCACGAAAGTGTTTTTTTGTAGTGCATATGGTTACAATCCATAAGTATTTCTCCTTTGGATTCATCTGTACTAGTTTTCTTAGAGAACTTTTCATCCACTCCAACCTCTTGTGAAGAAGGCTACATTTTTTTAAATTGTAATTAAATGCCCATGTTAATCATGTCGGATCGAAGATGGCACGTTAGTGCATTTTACAAATCCTGCCAAGCAAATAGGCTTGTAGTAGTGTTCAAAACTGCATGTAGGCACTAAAACATTTTCTTCTTTTGCAGATAAGATTAGGCCCGGTGGTGGATAATTGATACAATATAACAATCAAATCGAATGCCAAGATCTGCATCTCTCATAAATTACTTTGAACTCATATCGAGGGACCTCACCGGAGATTATATTCGCCAGGTTCTTTGTTGTGAGAGCAAGGGTGCTGAAGGTAATGAAGTTTACCCTATATTTATTTTGCAAAAATGAATGGTTTGCTGATCAGCGCCGGCGGCTGCGGCAGAATGGAAAAGGCTTCGAAAAAGCTGAATTTCATTTTGGAACTTCAGATGACAGAGTAATCGGAAGTCATTGTGTCAACCCCATACATGACTTCTTAGTGGCTGATCCCTTTGCAAAAATGATGAGGTTTCGAAACCAACCTAACAGGTGGTAATATTAGTTTGAACCTCTCTTATATCCATGTTCAGCGGATCAGCGCGGGCGTTCGCAGCTAATGAGCTGGATTGCATTTCTATGAACCTTGTAATCTTCGGATTTGAGCCATATAACTTTGGAATTTGAACCTTGTAATATTTCGAGCTTTCGTGGTACAATCGTTGAAATGGCATCATATGAGACTCGTATATTGGTAGTACTATTTTGATCTTAATATGCAATGGACTTAGATTTTATTAACCATTCTTGAATGTGTTTCCCTTGTCGATCTCATAGCAAACATCTGTATAGCTAACACGACTGTAATCTTCGACATTATGGCACACAGTTGGTTTCTTCAACCGTATGCCCTGTAGAGCGCATAATTAATTATCGCACTCGAGTGTCCATCATCACCCTTCTGTGTAACTTTGACCTCATCAGCTGATGACCCACAAGTATAGGGGATCTATTGTAGTCCTTTCGATAAGTAAGAGTGTCGAACCCAACGAGGAGCAGAAGGAAATGATAAGCGGTTTTCAGCAAGGTATTCTCTACAAACACTGAAATTATAGGTAACAGATAGTTTTGTGATAAGGTAATTTGTAACGAGCAACAAGTAACAAAAGTAAATAAAGTGCAGCAAGGTGCCTGATCCTTTTTGTAGCAAAGGACAAGCCTGGACAATTTCTTATATGAAGGAAAATGCTCCCGAGGACACATGGGAATTATCGTCAAGCTAGTTTTCATCATGTTCATATGATTCGCGTTCGGTACGTTGATAATCTGATATGTGGGTGGACCGGTGCTTGGGTGCTGTCCTTACTTGGACAAGGATCCCACTTATGATTAACTCCTATTGCAAGCATCCGCAACTACAAAAGAAGTATTAAGGTAAACCTAACCATAGCATGAAACATATGGATCCAAATCAGCCCCTTACGAAGCAACGCATAAACTAGGGTTTAAGCTTCTGTCACTCTAGCAACCCATCATCTACTTATTACTTCCCAATGCCTTCCTCTAGGCCCAAATAATGGTGAAGTGTCATGTAGTCGACATTCACATAACACCACTAGAGGAGAGACAACATACATCTCATCAAAATATCAAATGAATAACAAATTCACATGATTACTAATAGCAAGACTTCTCCCATGTCCTCAGGAACAAACGTAACTACTCACAAAGCATATTCATGTTCATAATCAGAGGAGTATTAATATGCATATAGGATCTGAACATATGATCTTCCACCAAATAAACCAACTAGCATCAACTACAAGGAGTAATCAACACTACTAGCAACCTACAGGTACAATCCCAGACTTAGAGACAAGAATTGGATACAAGAGATGAACTAGGGTTTGAGAGGAGATGGTGCTGGTGAAGATGTTGATGGAGATTGGCCCCCTCCCGATGAGAGGAGCGTTGGTGATGACGATGGCGATGATTTCCCCCTCCCGGAGGGAAGTGTCCCCGGCAGAACAGCTCTGCCGGAGCCCTAGATTGGTTCCGCCAAGGTTCCGCCTCGTGGCGGCGGAGTCTCGTCCCGAAAGCTTGCTTATGATTTTTCTCGGACGAAAGACTTCATATAGCAGAAGATGGGCACCGGAGGGCCACCAGGGGGCCCACGAGGCAGGGGGCGTGCCCAGGGGGTAGGGCGCGCCCCCCACCCTCGTGCCCAGGGTGTGGGTCCCCTCTGGTATTTTCTTCGCTCAGTATTTTTTATTATTTCCAAAAATAACTTCCGTGGAGTTTTAGGACTTTTGGAGTTGTGCAGAATAGGTCTCTAATATTTGCTCCTTTTCCAGCCCAGAATTCCAGCTGCCGGCATTCTCCCTCTTTATGTAAACCTTGTAAAATAAGAGAGAATAGGCATAAGTATTGTGACATAATGTGTAATAACAGCCCATAATGCAATAAATATCGATATAAAGGCATGATGCAAAATGGACGTATCAACTCCCCCAAGGTTAGACCTCGCTTGTCCTCAAGTGGAAGCCGATAATGATAAATATGTCCACATGTTTAGAGGTAGAGGTGTCGATAAAATAAAATATGGACATGAGGGCATCATGATCATTCTTATAACAACAACATATATGGATATTGTCATATGATTTCTTATGCTCAAGTAATAATCTATTCACAATGTCAAGTATGAATCAGAAACTTCATTGAGAACCAACAAACTATAATCTCAGTCATTGAAGCAATTGCAATTTATCATAACATCAGAAAGAGTCTATGTCAGAGCTTTTCAGCAAGCCCACATACTCAACTATCATTTAGTCTTTCACAATTGCTAACACTCACGCAATACTTGTGGTTACGGAGTTTTAATCGGACACAGAGGAAGATAGGGGCTTATAGTTTCGCCTCCCAACCTTTTACCTCAAGGGTAATGTCAACAATAATAGTTCATGCTAACTTACATCCAATTAGATATATATATCAGGATCTTTCCAACATACTGTTCTTGCCAAAGGATAAAATGTAAAAAGGAAAGGTGAAGATCACCATGACACTTGCATAAGGTAGAAGATAAAAGTAAAAGATAGGCCCTTCGCAGAGGGAAGCAGAGGTTGTCATGCGCTTTCAGGGTTGGATGCACAACATCTTAATGCGAAAGAACGTCACTTTATATTGCCACTTGTGATATGGACCTTTATTATGCAGTCCGTCGCTTTTATTTCTTCCACATCACAAGATCGTATAAAGCTTATTTCCTCCACACTAATCAAGTCATACATATTTAGAGAGCAATTTTTATTGCTTGCACCGATGACAACTTACTTGAAGGATCTTACTCAATCCATAGGTAGATATGGTGGACTCTTATGGCAAAACTGGGTTAAGGGTATTTGGAAGCACAAGTAGTATCTCTACTTGGTGCAAAGAATTTGGCTAGCATGAGGGAGAAAGGCAAGCTCAACATGTTGGATGATCCATGACAATATACTTTATCTCAGATATAAGAAAACATAACCCATTACGTTGTCTTCCTTGTCCAACATCAACTCTTTAGCATGTCATATTTTAATGAGTGCTCACAATCATAAAAGATGTCCAAGATAGTATATTTATATGTGAAACCTCTCTTTCTTTATTACTTCCTATTAATTGCAACGATGACCAAAGCTATGTTTGTCAACTCTCAACAACTTTTAATCATCATACTCTTTCAATGTGAAGCCATTACTCTCCATAAGATCAATATGATCTCTTTTTATTTCTTTTTATTCTTTCTTTTTCTTCTATTCACTCAAGATCATAGCAAGATAATCAAGCCCTTGACTCAACACTAATCTTTATTATATAGCTCACGGACTCGATTACATAGAGGGATCATAAAGCAAAACTCAAAACTAAATCATACTAAAATTTTATTCTACTAGATCGAGATATTACTAAAAGGATCAAACTAAGAAAAAACGGTAAAGATAGCGATGTGATGGTGATACGATACCGAGGCACCTCCCCCAAGCTTGGAAGTTGCCAAGGGGAGTGCCCATACCCATGTGATTATATCTCCTTTGCTGGTGAAGGGGTTGTTGATGACGTAGGCTTTTCGTCCATCTTCCAAGGCATAGGCTCACCATCATAGAAGGATGATTGAGTCTCCGGGATCCTTAAATCTGCAGCCAAACTCATCCTCTTGAATCTATATTCATACTCACAGTTTTGATTTTGCAGGTCATAGATTTGGGCTTGGAGGTGCTCGATTTTCTCGTGGAGCTTGAAGATGGCCTCCCCAATGTCCTTGGCATCCAGCTTGTGGTTGTTGGTGAACTCCGTGATCATTATGTGATTGGATTCAAGTCCACGCTCCACCATCTCCTGGCACTTGAAAACTTGTTGCTCCATTGCCTTGAGCCTTGTCTCCACGCTTCCGGTCCTCCTTGGTCCCTCAACATCGCAGATGTGCAGCAACCCATCACGCATCTCAATGGTTTGAGGGTGTTGCAGCACCTCCGCGAGGTAAGGGTTGATGACCTTCTCGAAGAACTTGTCCTTGGGGGCGCTAGGAGACGTCATGATGATCTAGTCCTATCAGAAAAACAGCTCAAAATGAAAACAGAAGATATTTGCGTGATACAGGAGTCAAAACCTTCGGGAGATTATATAATGAATTTTTGCCGACCAAAATATGTATCGTGCAAGAAAACGGAGTCCGGAGAGCGCACGAGGTGCCCACGAGGCAGGGGGCGCGCCTAGGGGGTAGGGCGCGCTCTCCACCCTCGTGGAGGCCTCGTGTCCTTCCCGGACTGCTTCTTATTTTCCTATTTTTCTAAATATTCCAAAACGGAGAAAAATTGCCATTAGAACTGTTTTGGAGTCGGTTTACTTACCGTACCACATACCTATTCCTTTTCGGAGTCTGAAACGTTCTGGGAAGTGTCCCTTATGTATTCCTCCGGCGTTACTATTTCAATAACGTTGGTTTCAACATTTATAGGATTACCTGAGATATAATGTTTGATTCTTTGACCGTTCACCACCTTCGGATTTGTGCCTTCGAAGTTGTTGATTTTTATGGCACCAGAACGATAGACCTCCTCGATAACGTAAGGGCCTTCCCATTTAGAGAGATTTTTTCCTGCAAAAAATCTTAAACGAGAGTTGTATAATAATACATAATCACCTACATTAAACTCACGCTTTTGTATCCTTTTGTCATGCCATCTTTTAACTTTCTCTTTAAACAGCTTGGCATTTTCATAGGCTTGGGTTCTCCATTCATCAAGTGAGCTAATGTCAAATAACCTCTTCTCACCGGCAAGTTTGAAATCATAGTTGAGCTCTTTAATGGCCCAATATGCCTTATGTTCTAGTTCGAGAGGTAAGTGACATGCTTTTCCATAAACCATTTTATACGGAGACATACCCATAGGATTTTTATATGCAGTTCTATAGGCCCATAATGCATCATCAAGTTTCTTGGACCAATTCTTCCTGGATCTATTAACAGTCTTTTGCAAAATTAATTTGAGCTCTCTATTACTCAATTCTACTTGACCACTAGACTGTGGGTGATAAGGAGATGCAACTCTATGATTAACATCATACTTAGCAAGCATTTTACAAAAAGCACCATGAATAAAATGTGAACCACCATCAGTCATTAAATATCTAGGGACTCCAAACCTCGGAAAAATAACTTCTTTAAGCATCTTAATAGAGGTGTTATGATCAGCACTACTAGTTGGAATAGCTTCTACCCACTTAGTAACGTAATCAACAGCAACTAAAATATGAGTATATCCATTAGAGGCAGGAAACGGTCCCATATAATCAAAGCCCCAAACATCAAATGGTTCAATAACAAGTGAATAATTCATAGGCATTTCTTGACGTCTACTAATATTACCAATTCTTTGACATTCATCACAAGATAAGACAAACTTACGGGCATCCTTGAAGAGAGTAGGCCAATAAAAACCGGATTGCAATACCTTATGTGCAGTTCTATCTCCAGCGTGGTGTCCTCCATAAGCCTCGAAGTGACACTTGCGTAGGATCTGTTCCTGTTCATGCTCAGGTACACAACGTCTAATAACACCATCTACTCCTTCTTTATAAAGATGTGGGTCATCCCAGAAGTAATGTCTTAAATCATAGAAAAACTTTTTCTTTTGCTGGTATGTGAAACTAGGTGGTATAAATTTAGCAACAATGTAATTAGCATAATCAGCATACCATGGAGCAGTACGAGAAGCATTTATGACATTTAATTGTTCATCAGGAAAGCTATCATCAATAGGTAGTGGGTCATCAAGAACATTTTCTAACCTAGACAAGTTGTCTGCAACGGGGTTCTCAGCTCCCTTTCTATCAATAATATGCAAATCAAATTCTTGTAGCAAGAGAACCCATCTAATAAGTCTAGGTTTAGCATCTTTCTTTTCCATAAGATATTTAATAGCAGCATGATCGGTGTGAATAGTTACTTTAGAATCAGCAATATAAGGTCTGAACTTATCACAAGCAAATACAACTGCTAAGAATTCTTTTTCAGTAGTGGCATAATTTCTCTGGGCATTGTCTAGAGTTTTACTAGCATATTGAATAACATTTAATTTCTTATCAACTCTTTGCCCTAGAACAGCACCTACAGCATAATCACTAGCATCACACATAATTTCAAAGGGTAAATTCCAATCAGGTGGCTGAACAATAGGTGCAGAAATCAATGCTTTCTTAAGTATTTCAAATGCTTCTACACAATCATCATCAAAGACAAATGGTATATCTTTTTGTAATAAATTAGTCAGAGGCCGAGAAATTTTTGAGAAGTCCTTAATGAACCTCCTATAAAACCCGGCATGACCAAGGAAACTTCTTATACCTTTGATGTCCTTGGGACATGGCATCTTTTCAATAGCATCAACTTTAGCTTTATCAACTTCAATACCTCTTTCAGAAATTTTATGCCCCAAGACAATACCTTCATTAACCATAAAGTGGCACTTCTCCCAATTCAAGACAAGGTTAGTTTCTTCACATCTCTGCAAAACTCGATCAAGGTTGCTCAAGCAATCATCAAAAGAGGATCCATAAACGGAGAAATCGTCCATGAAAACCTCACAAATCTTTTCACAAAAATCAGAGAATATAGCCATCATGCATCTTTGAAAGGTAGCAGGTGCATTACATAAACCAAAAGGCATACGTCTATAAGCAAAAGTACCGAAAGGGCAAGTAAACGTGGTCTTAGCTTGATCATCAGCTGACACAGGTATTTGAGAGAAACCAGAATAACCATCTAGAAAGCAAAAATGTGTATGTTTGGATAATCTTTCTAGCATTTGATCAATGAATGGCAAGGGGTAATGATCTTTTTTAGTAGCTTTATTTAATTTGCAGAAATCAATTACCATCCTATAACCTGTAATAATTCTTTGCGGAATCAATTCATCTTTATCATTAGGAACGACAGTAATACCTCCCTTCTTAGGGACACAATGGACAGGACTTACCCACTGACTATCAGCAACGGGATAAATTATACCTGCCTCAAGGAGCTTTAATATTTCCTTTCTTACCACTTCTTTCATCTTAGGATTCAGCCGTCGTTGATGATCAATAACTGGTTTGGCGTCTTTCTCCAAATTTATTTTGTGTTGACATAGAGTGGGACTAATGCCCTTAAGATCATCAAGAGTATATCCAATAGCAGCATGGTGCTTCTTCAGAGTTTTCAATAATTTTTCTTCCTCCTTCTCTGAAAGGTTAGCACTAATAATAACAGGATATATCTTCTTTTCATCAAGATAAGCATATTTAAGAGTATCAGGTAACGGTTTAAGTTCAAACACGGGATCACCCTTGGGTGGAGGAGGATCCCCTAAGATTTCCACAGGCAAGTTGTGTTTCAGAATAGGCCCCTGTTTAAAGAACACTTCATCTATTTCCCTTCTTTCATTCATAAACATATCATTTTCATGATCTAGCAAATATTGTTCTAAAGGATCGCTAGGAGGTACGGCAATAGAAGCAAGACCAATAATTTCATCTTTACTAGGCAATTCCTCTTCACGGTGTTGTCTACGAAATTTACAGAAATTAAACTCATGAGACATATCACCTAGACCAATAGTAACAACATCCTTTTTGCAGTCTATCTTAGCATTAACAGTGTTTAAGAAGGGTCTACCAAATATAATGGGACAAAAGCTATCTTGTGGGGAACCAACAACAAGAAAATCAGTGGGATATTTAGTTTTCCCACACAAGACTTCAACATCTCTATTCCAATTGGTGATATAGTATCCCTATTGCCAAGCTTAATTGTGACATCAATTTCTTCTAATTCAGTAGGTGCAATATCATGCATAATTTCTTTGTATAAGTCAATAGGTATTGCACTAGCACTAGCACCCATGTCACATAAGCCATGATAACAATGATATCCTATTTTAACAGAAATAACAGGCATGCCTACCACAGGTCTATGTTTATCTTTAGCACAAGGTTTAGCAATTCTAGCAGTTTCATCACAGAAATAAATAACATGCCCATCAATATTATCAGCCAAGAGATCTTTAACAATAGCAATATTAGGTTCAACTTTAACTTGCTCAGGAGGTGTATAGGTTCTAATATTGCTTTTACGAACTACAGTTGAAGCTTTAGCATGATCCTTTATTCTAACAGGGAAAGGTGGTTTCTCAACATAAGCAGTAGGAACAATAGGATCATTATAAGTGATAGTCTTTTCTTCAACTTTAATAGGTGCAACTACTTTTACTTCTATGGGAGGATGATATTTAAACCACTTCTCCTTAGGGAGATCAACGTGAGCAGCAAAAGATTCACAAAAAGAAGCTACTATCTCATAGTCAAGTCCATATTTAGTGCTAAATTTACGGAAAACATCGGTATCCATAAAAGATTTAACACAATCAAACTTAGGTGTTATACCTGACTCCTTACCTTCGTCGAGATCCCAATCTTCAGAGTCGCGTTTAATTCTTTCCAATAAATCCCATTTGAATTCAATAGTCTTCATCATAAAAGAACCAGTACAAGAAGTATCGAGCATGGTGCGATTATTGTCAGAAAGCCGAGCATAAAAATTTTGAATAATCATTTCTCTTGAGAGCTCATGATTGGGGCATGAATATAACATTGACTTAAGCCTCCCCCAAGCTTGAGCGATGCTTTCTCCTTCGCGAGGCCAAAAATTATATATATAATTACGATCACTATGAACAAGATGCATAGGATAAAACTTCTGATGAAATTCCAATTTCAATCGCTTATAGTCCCACGATCCCATATCATCACATAGCATGTACCATGTCAATGCATCTCCCTTCAAAGATAAAGGGAAGACCTTCTTCTTGATAACATCATCGGGCATACCTACAAGCTTAAATAATCCACAAACTTCATCCACATAGATTAGGTGCTCATCAGGATGTAATGTTCCGTCTCCTGCAAAAGGATTAGCTAGCAGCTTTTCTATCATACCCGAAGGAATTTCAAAGTACACATTTTCATTTTCAGTAGGTTCAGTAGGTTGAGGAGCAACTCTTTGCTCTACTAGACGGGGTGAAGATACCCCGAACAAGCCCCTCAGAGGATTACTTTCCATAGTAACAAGTGACAGTAAATTTCAGCACACTATATAAATTTTTCCTTACCAAATTCCACCTACCAAAGGCGCTTCACTCCCCGGCAACGGCGCCAGAAAAGAGTCTTGATGACCCACAAGTATAGGGGATCTATCGTAGTCCTTTCGATAAGTAAGAGTGTCGAACCCAACGAGGAGCAGAAGGAAATGATAAGCGGTTTTCAGCAAGGTATTCTCTGCAAGCACTGAAATTATAGGTAACAGATAGTTTTGTGATAAGGATAATTTGTAACGAGCAACAAGTAACAAAAGTAAATAAAGTGCAGCAAGGTGGCCCAATCCTTTTTGTAGCAAAGGACAAGCCTGGACAATTCTTATATAAGGAAAAGCGCTCCCGAGGACACATGGGAATTATCGTCAAGCTAGTTTTCATCACGTTCATATGATTCGCGTTCGGTACTTTGATAATTTGATATGTGGGTGGACCGGTGCTTGGGTGTTGTCCTTACTTGGACAAGCATCCCACTTATGATTAACTCCTATTGCAAGCATCCGCAACTACAAAAGAAGTATTAAGGTAAACCTAACCATAGCATGAAACATATGGATCCAAATCAGCCCCTTACGAAGCAACGCATAAACTAGGGTTTAAGCTTCTGTCACTCTAGCAACCCATCATCTACTTATTACTTTCCAATGCCTTCCTCTAGGCCCAAATAATGGTGAAGTGTCATGTAGTCGACGTTCACATAACACCACTAGAGGAGAGACAACATACATCTCATCAAAATATCGAACGAATACCAAATTCACATGATTACTAATAGCAAGACTTCTCCCATGTCCTCAGGAACAAACGTAACTACTCACAAAGCATATTCATGTTCATAATCAAAGGAGTATTAATATGCATATAGGATCTGAACATATGATCTTCCACCAAATAAACCAACTAGCATCAACTACAAGGAGTAATCAACACTACTAGCAACCTACAGGTACCAATCCCAGACTTAGAGACAAGAATTGGATACAAGAGATGAGCTAGGACTTGAGAGGAGATGGTGCTGGTGAAGATGTTGATGGAGATTGGCCCCCTCCCGATGAGAGGAGCGTTGGTGATGACGATGGTGATGATTTCCCCCTCCCGGAGGGAAGTGTCCCTGGCAGAACAGCTCTGCCGGAGCCCTAGATTGGTTCCGCCAAGGTTCCGCCTCGTGGCGGCGGAGTCTCTTCCCGAAAGCTTGCTTATGTTTTTTTTCTCGGACGAAAGACTTCATATAGCAGAAGATGGGCACCGGAGGGCCACCAGGGGGCCCACGAGGCAGCGGGGCGCGCCTAGGGGGTAGGGCGCACCCCCCACCCTCGTGCCCAGGGTGTGGGTCCCCTCTGGTATTTTCTTCGCTCAGTATTTTTTATTATTTCCAAAAATAACTTCCGTGGAGTTTTAGGACTTTTGGAGTTGTGCAGAATATATAGGTCTCTAATATGTGCTCCTTTTCCAGCCCAGAATTCCAGCTGCCGGCATTCTCCCTCTTTATGTAAACCTTGTAAAATAAGAGAGAATAGGCATAAGTATTGTGACATAATGTGTAATAACAGCCCATAATGCAATAAATATCGATATAAAAGCATGATGCAAAATGGACATATCATCAGCCACGGGTAAACTTATGATCAAAGTCATTCCACACACTTCGTTTTTACAAAGCTTTTTGCCAATAAACACCCACGATTTGCCCCTCTTCTAGCCGACGCGTGGCCAAACTAGCCGGGCGGGAAGCTTGCATGGTAAACTGCGCGGTCGCGCGGGAACAGGCTTACCAACGATACATTTGACGCCTCTTCAAGCCCACGCGTGGTCAAACGAAACGCGTGGGGTGCTCAAGCGTGCACTCGAATCCTCCGCCATGAACGCGGTGACAAGACGTGACAATTACAGGCCGGCCGACCCCCATTTATTGTAGCGGCCATTTAACCCTTGTGCCTCTTCAACCTTTCGATCGCGCCCCAGTATTGCAAGAAGCACATCCACCATGACAAATTCTTAGAGGGTCGTGTATCCTGCGCGGCTCCCATGGCGCTCCGAGCGGCTGACGACGACGAGCAGCAGTTCACCATGCATGCCATGGTGGACTCCCACAGAAGGTTCACGGTGCTCTCGGTGGTGTACACCAACAACCTGGTCTGGGTGGAGCACTCCATCCACATCATGGAGTTGTTGCTTGCCGATGAGAAGTACAAGGTGGTCGGGTTCGACCCCAAGTACACCCGCGCTCGTGTCGGGTCTTGTCCCAAGGTCGCCATCGCCCAGATGTGCGTGCGCAATCACGTCCTCATCTACCACCATTGCCTGGCCATAAGGCCTTGCGAGCGTTTCGTCAGGTTTGTCGACAGCCCCCACTACTTGTTCGCTATGGTGGACATCACCAACAATGTAAAGGTGCTCAAGAATTCAGGCACCGCCTGCCAGAATCTTGTCGACATCCAGGTCCAATACAAGATCTGGGGCAGCAAGGAGCATGAGAAGGACTCACTAGTTCACCTCGCCGAGGCCATCATCGACCCCTACTACAGAGACATGAAGGATTCCTGGAACAAGGACAAGTGTGCCTGGCACTCGGCCTGGATGCAGAAACTCGACAAAGCTCACGTCGTGTACGCGGCCAAGGAGGCGTACACGAGCTACAAGATTTACAGGCGGATCATTGACATGAGGAAGTGCCTCCTTCCCCAAAACGACCAGGGATCCAGCTGGAAGTAGAGCGATGGCAAGCGTCATCGCAACAAGATGTAGATGATTAGATGCCCGTTTCTCCTAGTTTAGTATGCATGTAATTGCTTACTTTGGTGTGTGGAAATGTTATGTGTGTAGTCACTTATGTAATTGTATGCTTAGTTTGGTTATGCAATGTTGTTCTTATAAGTATATATGTTGATGTTCTGTAGACAGAGCAAATCACATCGCACACGGACTAAACAATGGAACCCGTCGGTGATGATTTCATCAATCACTCACAATTGTATACCGGCAATCATTTGCTCACAACACACACGGCTTGGTAACAGGAATCGTCTGTGTTGTTATCGGTCTTCCCACACATTTTCGATTACGGACCTGTTTGCCGCGTATCACATCCTGTTAAATTGAACCGTTTCTGTTCTCTTGTCTCAACGCAAACAGTTCATCCGAGTGAACTGTATGTCGTATATCGCACACACCTTCATCTGGCTGACCGTTTCTTTTGTGTTGCCTAATCACAAACAGTTCATCCTAATGAACTGTATGCCGTATATCGCACACACCTTCATCTGGCTACCCGTTTCTGTTGTTCTGCCTCATCACAAACAGTTTATCGGGGTGAAGTATATGCCATATATCACACATACCTTGATCTGGTTGCCCGTTTCTGTTGTTCTGTCTCATCGCAAACATTTTGTATGGATCAACCGTATGCCCCGCATCGCGCACGCAACTAAAATCTAAACCGTGTTTGATGTATCCACCATCAAACATTTTGCATCTTTTTTGATGGGCTTTTTACATCACCGTTTGCGATTAATGCATCGCACATAGTTTCGTCAAAGGGTCTCTGATTGTAGTGTCGCGTTAGCAGCATCCTGCAGTAGTGTACCGTTCCTAGCTCAAAGGCATGAAAGAAAGCGCTTCTGGGAAGCAACCCGGAATTAGACTTTAGTTTGGTTTGAGTAAAGTAGGAATTTCTATCTTGTTGTAGCAAAGTCATTTCTCGTTTGCTTTCAATAAAGTGCCAATTTATGCAATTAGTTTGAATGTTCAAACTTCGTGGTAGTTGCTTTCCTATTTAGATTATTTGTTGTTATTGTAACAATTGGTACGGCTTACTAGAATGTGTTTTGGACTTGGAAGTTTTACACAGCAGATTCACCTATGTCTAGTATTTATCCTATTTATTGGGGAATTGTTTGAGTTCTGTAAGTTTCATAGAGAATTACGTTTCTACCTGTTGGTCTGTTTTTGACAGATTCTTGTGCAACTGTTGTATTTGCTACTATAGAATTGCATAGTTTTTGGTTTCTCTTTGATCAAGAAAGCCTATGATTGTGTCCTTTGTTGTAGCCCGAAATCACCATTCCGTTGAGCTATATTGTTTCTATGAGGTTAACTTCATTATGGATATCATCACAATCAGCAGCAGCAAAGAGGGTTGGAGATTCAAGATTGGGGTGCGCAAGGCATTCCCACCTCAATTCTAAAAAGACTCAAAAGGCTAAGCTTGGGGATGCCCAAGGCATCCCCGTTCTACATGAACAACCATTGTATGATACCTTTTGAACCTCTTGCATCTAGTATTGCTTTGTTTGCAGATAGATGTGTGCCTCAACCCATGCAAATGCTGGAAATTTTATCCTCCTTTAAAAAAAATAACATGATGCTAGTTTTTTCTTCATGATACCACACAAGATATATAATTGTTGATTTTGGTATGTAGAGATGGAGAAAAGGTATGCTTTTTCTTAACAAGAAGTAGATAAGAGAATTTTTCATTACACTACATGTCAACTCATAGTCACACATTTTAGTTAGATTTTAACCCTCATATTTCTCTAGAACATGGAAATATTAGTTAGTAGAGATAATCTATATTGCGTAGCATATTATATCAATTGTCATTATATGACATGGAAGAAATTAAAAAACATAAATTTTGAAATGTTGTACATTATGGTTTTACCGGTAACATCTTTTGAACGATTAAACCGGAGCAGATTCGGTCAGATATCACATAAAGCATATGTTAATTCACAATATTTTACCTTGATACAGAAGCAAGATGGATATCGGTCGGATGCAGACACGAACATTGGATTATATTTGATTCAAACATGGTGCGGTAGCGGATCAAAACCGAACACTTACCATATGCATGCATGTGAAATAGATTGTATAGATATATTTTAGAAAGAAATATATTTTCAATAAGATAAGAACCACATTGTAAGTTGGTAATTTACGAAAAACAATAAGCATATTTAAAATGTCGGATAATCTCGGCGAAGAAGTCTATATCATCGTTTATAAGCAGTAACATATCATATATATCCTAACAAGGAAGTTCAAATTCAAATCAGGTTGTGTTCATATGTCAAAGATATTTTGCCATATGAGTTTTTCTAATAAAAATTCCCTAACCATTTTCACAGTTACATCTTAGTTATCCGAAGGAGTGGTAATCCGATCCTCACATATGCTTGCATGTGTCAGCTGCATGATGGCTCTGGCGGAGGTGTCATGCTTTGCATGTTGTTGTTGAATCGAAGTTGGTGCGATAGTGACCCGGCCGTGGTGAGGTGGTATGGGACGTCTTTGGCTTCCGGTATCTCTTCCTATAGTATGCGGCTAGCAAGGTGTTGGTAGTCGGACAAGTGTTGATGGTAAAGACAACTTCAACTACGAGCATGCGCACTCCGGTAAAAACACAAGATATCGATCTAACGAGAATCTAGAACCGATGACCTCGGTAATATATGGACTGACAAGCTAGTAGTAAGTAAAATAAATTACCGTTGCACAATTAGTAATATTCGTTTTGTATGAAATATGCTCGTTGGATGCATTATTTGCGACGGATCGATGTCGGCTATGTGTAAAGCCAGTAGATATTTAAGCTAAGCTGGCTCGATAACGACTAAGATTTTGCATGAATATTCATTGATCGGACCATGGAGGAGATATTTATACTCTGAGCCACGTAGCACGCTCGGGTAGCTACATGCATGCACAAATCAGAAATGGGTCGATAGGTTTTTTTTTTCTGCAGGAATCTATTGATATTTTGAAAGGGCGACATATAATTTTGGTTTGCTTTGTGCATCAGTGCATGAGAATATAAATAATGCGATACACACGTCAGCTAAGCATTATATGAATTGGTTGTTCCAAACATTTACTTTCACACGAATCTAAGCAAAAACTTGAGTGGCGGACGCATGTCTGGATGTATGCTTAATTAAGAGATGGGGAAGCAAAGAATAATGTTGGTTACCTAAATGCTCCAAAGTGGCCGAAAGGCTCCACGCCGTCGAGGGGCCATTTCCAGTTTTCTTCGGTCCCTCCTCCCCTTACTTTATTATTAGGAATCCAATTAACTTGATAGATCGACTGATTGGAAGTTCGTTAATTATTCCAGTTAGCTAAAGCTGCCCCGCGGGCGACTTGGGAGAGCTCAGCCGCCGCCGCCGCCGCCGCCTAGTCCCTCCAGCGCCCTTCTCCCCCTCCGCTGCTGCCGATGGTCGGCGCCGGGCAAAGCCCGTGCGTGCGACGGCGGCGGCGGAGGGTCTCTTCTCCCGTTCCCGGATCCGTGGCGGCGCGGGCGTCCTGATCCGCGGGGTGTGGCCCTCCCGTCGGTGTGGCGGATCCCGGAGGCGGCGGTCTCCCGGCGGTGTACGGGTGCCCAGATCCATGGGTGTGGGACTCCCGGCAGCGTGCGGGCTCCCGGAGGCCGCGGGATCGATCGACGGCGGGCTTGGGCGATGGCGTTGGCCACGCGGTGCCGCATCTCGTCGCTCATGGCGGATCTCGCCACTCCGGCTTTCGTGGAGGAACCTGGACCAGGGGCGGCCGGTGGATCTCCTCCGTGTTGCAGGCTCTCTCCCGCTGCACTTGGTGGCTTACGATCGCGGTCGTCGGCCTCGGTGCATTCGCGGAGGCTGGTAGAGGTGACATCGGACCGGAGGAAACTCTGGATGGCTCGTTCATCCCGACGGCGACCAGGGTCGCCGCTCTCCTCCTTGCAGGCGCCGTCGAGGTCCCTGCCCTCCTCCCCGACCCCATGCTAGGGTGAAAACCCTAAATCTCCTTAGATTGGGCGCTGGCGGCACTGCGTGTGTCGTACCCTTCTTGAAGGCGCCGCCTGGGGCGTTTGGGTGCTCGATTTGAGGAACTGCAGGCGGAGGGGATGGGACCAGTGGCAACAGGTGGTGTTTCGCGTCGGAGGAGCGGCGTGGCATCTGGCACGTCGACAATGGCGGGTCTCAGCGACATGGAGCAGCGGGGTCTCGTCGGTGGGCGTGTGATGATGGACGAGCGCAGGATGATGGTGTTGTCTGGCGTCGTGGTGGCGTCGTCGGCAGCTAGACCGGAAA
The DNA here is from genome assembly GCF_018294505.1 of Triticum aestivum. NCBI lineage: Eukaryota > Viridiplantae > Streptophyta > Magnoliopsida > Poales > Poaceae > Triticum > Triticum aestivum. The sequence continues at coordinate 390,785,780 of NC_057814.1, read as the reverse complement.
AGGTAGATGCAGCAGTACAACACTGAAGATGGATTGGTGGCAGGTGGCTACGGCAGCCTCATATCTGGCAGGCGTCATGGTTGAGGAGTGCGCCGGACTGGTGGGTGCCCCATACCAGGCAGGCGTCCTGGTTGGGACCTCAGGTCTTAGATGTTAGGTTTGGCTGCGAGGTCTGTTTGGTATTAGGTCCAGACTATCAGCATCCCTACATCAACTGGATAGGAGTAGCGGCAGATGTTGCCTAGACGGTGGCTTTAATCTTACTGTTGTATGACTTTGTAAGATTTTGTGTAAATAATTAATAAAGTGGCTGCATGCATGGTCGAGATGCAAAGGCCGAGGTCCTCCTCCTTTTCTAAAAAAAAGTTAGCTAAAGCTAACTTTTGCTTGGTAAATTTGTATGCACTCCACATGATGTAGGCATATGTGTTTAATTACCAAGACTAGGATCGACCTAGTTTGACAATAAGTAAATATATGCATTATGTTAACCACTAAATTAGTTTGTGCACGTATCTGTGCGGGCAAAGTTTCAAACATGTGAAGCACGCCATCGATCAACTGTAGCAATTGCGACTGGTGTGAAACAAACGGTAGGCACGGGAGAGAATGCTATAGATAATGTACGAAATGATGCGCATCTGATCTCTAAGCATCAAGCTAAAGACGTTCGTAATAGCCGTGTGCGCATTTCCGGGCTTCTAGCTACTAGTCGGTGTACTGGCTAGATGCTTAGTGCATGTACCTACAGTGAAAATAAGACATTTTTTCATCCACAGTATAACAGAAAAACAGAAAACAACGCTGTTCATTCACAGTTATAAGATATTCTAATATAGAGTATATATGGACTCCAATGAATAAACAAACACATTAAAACATGTCTATATACATCTAATTCGGGAAAGAGTTAGAACATCTTACATTTATGAACGGATGGAGTATCTTCTAATGTACTCTCGCAAGTAATTTTATATGACCGTTACAAAGATTATAATCAAACTCTCCGAATTCACAATCTTTCCTCTTAACTACCCCCCTTAGATCCCCCTTCCCCCCCTACTTCTTCCTGTTCCCGCTACACGTCCCGCGCGCACATCGCTTGGGCCCTACCTCTGTCGCAGGCGCTCTCGCCTCCCCCATCCTCCCCCCCCCTGTCCGCTGCCCGAGGGTGTCCGTCGGGTGAAGCCCGTGCGACGCAGGCGGCAGCAGGGCCTCTCCTTCCCTCCTTGTTCGAGGTTGCGGCGGCGCGGGTCGGCCACTAGACGGGGCGCGACATCCGACGGGGCTCCCGGCTGCGGGGACAACCAGATTCGTCAACTTTTGTGCTGTTGAGCTTGCTCTGGCCCAGATCCGCGTTGAGCAGAGCTTTCATCCTGGCTGGTGGTCGCGGGGGGGGGGGGGGGGCTGTGGCCGCCACCTCCTTCCTGAGGTGGTTGCGGAATAGGGTGCCGGCGGCTGCCCCGGTCGGCTGTGTGCTGGTGATTTGCTGCCTGAGGGGATGTTGTCCGGTGCTTGGCAGCGTGGGGCCGCTGAGGCAGTGGGGCGGCTGTGACCAGGGGGTTAGGGCAGCCGGCATCCGCTCGTCCTTTGGTGGCTCCGCCGTCGGTTTGGGGCTCGGGCCGGCTTTGGCCGGGTGGCTTCACAGGGACCGGCGGCTTTCTTGTGGCGAAGAGTGGTTGCTCTTCCTCAACATGGTGGTCATGCTTCAGTGCTTCGGGAGGAGGGTCCAGCGAAAGCTATGCAAGGCCTTGGCCATTGCTGGCGACAACAACGTCTAAGGATGTCGTTTTTCTCCTTGGAGGCGTTGCTCCCCATCCATCATCCCCGAGCCATTGGACTCCCTCACCGGTGTCGTGTCCTACCTTCCTCGGTGTCTTCCTTGGCGGTGTTCATTTGATTTTTCGGTACCAACATTCCTCTAGGTGCCTTTTGTCGTTGTCAATGTACCTCGATGTCTTCAATCTGCCTGGTATGTGAGGTCATCCCAAGACCAGGGGGCTCCTAGGATCGGTGTCAAGCGGGTAGGTTGCCGGTGGTACTCCTTAGTCCTGGAGCGTTAGGTGTGGTTGTTGATTGATAGTGATGCTCTCTCGGGTTGGTTGGGCGGGCGCCGCCAAATGTCGTGCTTGACCTTGTCAGGTGGACGATGACAACGTCTGCAGATGTCGGTTTCCTCCTTGGATTCATTGTGTATGTGGCCCTTCCTCCATCAAACTGATGGTAGCTTATCTTGCCTGGCCCGTCTGTTGGAGTTTGCTTTGGAGTGGTGACCTGCTTGGTGAGGTGTGTTGAGGAGCTCCGAGAAGACTTGAGCTTATTGCCTTTTACTAGCTTGCTTCCTTAGTTTAGGGATTAGTTTGGCTTGTTTAGTCCATGTTTTTTAGGAGAACTCACTATACACATGTGAGCCTCTCTCACTTGTTGACTCGCTCCTCCCTCTTCTATGTTATTCCTCATCTTCCCTTTTTTCTTTATTCAAATTAATCTCTCTTGCACATCATTGTACATTTTTATATCTAGCTACCTAAGTAGCCCTAGATCTATCTAGCTAATTTATTAAGCTCTCAGTTAGCTACTCTCTCTATACCACACTCTCCCATGCGTTAAATTAACTCGCTCGCTCGCTCTCTCTCTCTCCCCCTCTCTCTCTCTCCCTCTCTCTCTCCTTCATTAATGTTTTGTTATCTCTCCCTGAAGTCCTCTAGAGCTCTCTCCCTCTCCACTAGTATTTCTCTTTCCACACAACATATGGGGCTCATTTATCGATTGATTGATGTCTAGCTCTATCGGTCCTCTCTTGGTGAGAATTTACTTTTTGAATGAAATAAAATGTATAGAAATTGTTGTGGAAAAGATTGTTCAACCTTAGAGCCATTGTTATGTCGAGGAGTGACTTTGGTACCAGTCACCAAGCCGAGGCAACAACTAAAGTTGGTCCATCTATTTTTTTCCATGGATACATAAGAGGCCAATGTTTTAAAAATGTTGCCTCGTTAATGTTTTATCAAACTTCTCGCACACTCAATTTGTGTCATTCTTTACTAAGGGTCCTGGCAAAAATTTCTATGACCTTGTTGGTTTCAGTTTCTTGCTTGTATCATCTTACAGGGATCAATCTTGCCAGTGATATAATGGATCAAATTTTGGAAGTGTTCTTAGCATTTTCCTTCCAATACATTGAATGGGTGGCAAGGAGACATGGTGTCTCTGTAGTCATGCAAAAAATATGCAAATGTTCACATCCTATTGTGGCAAAGTGGAGGCTCACTTACTCATGCGGTATTTCATGGATAATTACATGGTGGACAAGTCATGGTGAGGAGGATGTGAATGTTTCTAATGTCGAAGGGTCAAGAAGTGAAGATTCGAAAGATGGATGGAGCACCAAGCGGCGCCTGTACACGATGAAGAGTTTTGACATGATGATGAGGCCGGACATGATGAAGAGGCTAAAGCGGCGGACACCCAAGACATATTGGCCACAATGTTGCAGACCCTCGCGGTCAAGAGCTAATAACATATCAAATTTACATACATTAAAATAGCAAACTTACCCTAAGAAAACGCAATTTTTACATGAAGCTATAAATGTTTTATATTAAATGTTGAAAAACCTGCAATGTGAAGCAAATAACAAAACTATTACTCTCTCTCTCTCTCTCTCTCTCTCTCAAACTTGCCACTTCCCCTTTGAAACCGTGATTCTTCCCCGGATATCATTCGGTTTCTAAGCAATATTAGAACTTTTGTGTAACACTTTACAAATTTGACCACAACTTCTGAAGGTCATAGAATGACAGCATGCTAAGCATCATATTTTTCAACCACACTTATATATATTTTAAATTCAAAATCCATACTAGGAGCTAATGTTTGAATTTTTTTGTACAAATGTTTCAATTTTCCAGTTTGTTTCTTCCATAAAACAGAAATATACACGCACAAACTTTCATATCAGATTTGTGACACAACGCTAACCTTTAAACGCCTTAAAATATCACCAAATTTACAAAATACCCTAAAAACTTGCTATGGCATGTAGGAACAGCGGGCACTCCACTAATAGGCTTACTAGTGGTGCGTTGTCCATTCCGCACACCGCTAATAACATATGACATTAAATTCCCTTAAAATAGAAAATTAACCATAAAAAATTCTGAAAATTTACATGGAACTATAAATGGTGTATATTAAATGTTTAAAAACATTCAGTGTTAAATAAATAAGAAAGATATCAACTCTCTCTAAACGTGATACTCTCCTTTCGGAACTATGATTCTTCCCTTGGTATCCTATGTTTCCTAAGCAATGTATACCAAAATTATTTTACAACACTTAGTAAATCTAATAACTTCTATAGGTCATATAATGCAACCATTCCAAGTTTCATTTTTCTGACCACATTTACATTATTGTTAAATTCAAAATCCATTTACTAGAATTTATTGTTTGAATCATGTTGGGGAACGTAGTAATTTCAAAAAAAATCCTACGCACACGCAAGATCATGGTGATGCACAGCAAAGAGAGGGGAGAGTGTTGTATACGTACCCTCGTAGACCGTAAGCGGAAGCGTTATGACAACGCGGTTGATGTAGTCGTACGTCTTCACGATCGACCGATCCTAGTACCGAAAGTACGTCACCTCCGCGATATGCACACGTCCCACGAACTCACGATCCAGCAGAGTGTCGAGGGAGAGCTTCGTCAGCACGACGGTGTGATGACGGTGATAATGAAGCTACGGCACAGGGCTTCGCCTAAGCACTACGACGATATGACCGAGGTGGATTATGGTGGAGGGGGGCACCGCACACGGCTAAGGGATCAATGATCAACTTGTGTGTTCTAGGGTGCCCCCTGCCCCCGTATATAAAGGAGCAAGGGGGAGGCCGGCCGGCCCTTGGGGCACGCCAAGGAGGGGAAGGAGTCATCCTCCTAGTAGGAGTAGGACTCCCCCTTTCCTAGTCCAACTAGGAGGAGGAAGGGGGAAGGAAGGAGAGGGAGAGGAGAAGGAAAGGGGGGGCGCGCCCCCTCCCTAGTCCAATTCGGACTCCCTATAGGGAGGGGGCGCGGCTGCCCATTGTGGGCTGCCTCCCCTCTTCCCTCTGGCCCATGTTGGCCCAATAGTCCCCCCGGGGGTTCCGATAACCCCCCGGCACTCCGATAATTATCCGGTGACCCCCGGAACTCATCCGGTGTCCGAATATAGTCATCCAATATATCAATCTTTATGTCTCGACCATTTCGAGGCTCCTCGTCATGTCTGTGATCACATCCGGGACTCCGAACTATCTTCGGTACATCAAAACAAATAAACTCATAATACCGATCGTCACCGAACTTTAAGCGTGCGGACCCTACGGGTTCGAGAACTATGTAGACATGACCGAGACACGTCTCCGGTCAATAACCAATAGTGGAACCTGGATGTTCATATTGGCTCCCACATATTCTACGAAGATCTTTATCGGTCAAACCGCATAACAACATACGTTGTTCCCATTGTCATCGGTATGTTACTTGCCCGAGATTCGATCGTCGGTATCTCAATACCTAGTTCAATCTCGTTACCAGCAAGTCTCTTTACTCGTTCCGTAATGCATCATCCCGCAACTAACTCATTAGTCACATTGCTTGCAAGGCTTATAGTGATGTGCGTTACCGAGAGGGCCCAGAGATACTTCTCCGACAATCGGAGTGACAAATCCTAATCTTGATCTATGCCAACTCAACAAGTACCATCGGAGACACCTGTAGAGAACCTTTATAATCACCCAGGTACGTTGTGATGTTTGGTAGCACACAAAGTGTTCCTCCGGTATTCGGGAGTTGCATAATCTCATAGTCATAGGAACATGTATAAGTCATGAAGAAAGCAATAGCAATATACTAAACGATCAAGTGCTAAGCTAACGAAATTGGTCAAGTCAAACACATCATTCTCTAATGATGTGATCCCGTTAATCAAATGACAACTCATGTCTATGGCTAGGAAACTTAACCATATTTGATTCAACGAGCTAGTCAAGTAGAGGCATACTAGTGACACTCTGTTTGTCTATGTATTCACACATGTACTAAGTTTCCGGTTAATACAATTCTAACATGAATAATAAACATTTATCATGATATAAGGAAATATAAATAACAACTTTATTATTGCCTCTAGGGCATATTTCCTTCAGTCTCCCACTTGCACTAGAGTCAGTAATCTAGATTACACAGTAATGATTCTAACACCCATGGAGTCTTGGTGTTGATCATGTTTTGCTCGTGAGAGAGGCTTAGTCAACGGGTCTGCAACATTCAGATCCGTATGTATCTTGCAAATCTCTATGTCTCCCTCCTTGACTTGATCGCGGATGGAATTGAAGCGTCTCTTGATGTGCTTGGTTCTCTTGTGAAATCTGGATTCCTTTGCCAAGGCAATTGCACCAGTATTGTCACAAAAGATTTTCATTGGACCCGATGCACTGGGTATGACACCTAGATCGGATATGAACTCCTTCATCCAGACTCCTTCATTTGTTGCTTCTGAAGCAGCTATGTACTCCGCTTCACACGTAGATCCCGCCACGACGCTTTGCTTAGAACTGCATCAACTGACAACTCCACCGTTCAATATAAACACGTACCCGGTTTGTGACTTAGAGTCATCCGGATCAATGTCAAAGCTTGCATCGACGTAACCATTTACGACGAGCTCTTTGTCACCTCCATAAACGAGAAACATATCCTTAGTCCTTTTCAGGTATTTCAGGATGTTCTTAACCGCTGTCTAGTGATCCACTCCCGGATTACTTTGGTACCTCCCTGCTAAACTGATAGCAAGGCACACATCAGGTCTGGTACACAGCATTGCATACATGATAGAGCCTATGGCTGAAGCATAGGGAACACCTTTCACTTTCTCTCTATCTTCCGCAGTGGTCGGGCATTGAGTCTAACTCAACTTCACACCTTGTAACATAGGCAAGAACCCTTTCTTTGCTTGATCCATTTTGAACTTTTTCAAAACTTTATCAAGGTATGTGCTTTGTGAAAGTCCAATTAAGCGTCTTGATCTATCTCAACAGATCTTGATGCCCAATATATAAGCAGCTTCACCGAGGTCTTTCATTGAAAAACTCTTGTTCAAGTATCCTTTTATGCTATCCAGAAATTCTATATCATTTCCAATCAACAATATGTCATCCACATATAATATTAGAAATGCTAGAGAGCTCCCACTCACTTTATTGTAAATACAGGCTTCTCCAAGAGTCTGTATAAAACCATATGCTTTGATCACACTATCAAAACGTTTATTCCAACTCCGAGATGCTTGCACCAGTCCATAAATGGATCGCTGGAGCTTGCACACTTTGTTAGCATCCTTTGGATCGATAAAACCTTCAGGTTGCATCATATACAACTCTTCTTCCAGAAATCCATTCAGGAATGCAGTCTTTACATCCATTTGCCAAATTTCATAATCATAAAATGCAGCAATTGCTAACATGATTCGGATGGACTTAAGCATCGCTACGGGTGAGAAGGTCTCATCGTAGTCAACTCCTTGAACTTGTCGAAAACCTTTCGTAACAAGTCGAGCTTTGTAGACAGTAACATTACCGTCAGCGTCAGTCTTCTTCTTGAAGATCCATTTATTCTCGATGGCTTGCCGATCATCGGGCAAGTCAACCAAAGTCCACACTTTGTTCTCATACATGGATCCCATCTCAGATTTCATGGCCTCAAGCCATTTCGGGGAATCTGGGCTCATCATCGCTTCCTCATAGTTCGTAGGTTCGTCATGGTCAAGTAACATGACCTCCAGAACAGGATTACCGTACCACTCTAGTGCGGATCTTACTCTGGTTGACCTACGAGGTTCGGTAGTAACTTGATATGAAGTTACATGATCATCATCATTAGCTTCCTCACTAATTGGTGTAGGAGTCATAGGAACAGATTTCTGTGATGAAATACTTTCCAATAAGGGAGCAGGTACAGTTACCTCATCAAGTTCTACTTTCCTCCCACTCACTTCTTTCGAGAGAAACTCCTTCTCTAGAAAGGATCCATTCTTAGCAATGAATGTCCTGCCTTCGGATCTGTGATAGAAGGTGTACCCAACAGTCTCCTTTGGGTATCCTATGAAGACACATTTCTCCGATTTGAGTTCGAGCTTATCAGGTTGAAGCTTTTTCACATAAGCATCGCAGCTCCAAACTTTAAGAAACGACAACTTTGGTTTCTTGCCAAACCACAGTTCATAAGGTGTCGTCTCAACGGATTTAGATGGTGCCCTATTTAACGTGAATGCAGCCGTCTCTAAAGCATAACCCCAAAATGATAGCGGTAAATCAGTAAGAGACATCATAGATCGCACCATATCTAGTAAAGTACGATTACGACGTTCGGACACACCATTACGTTGTGGTGTTCCGGGTGGCGTGAGTTGCGAAACTATTCCGCATTGTTTCAAATGAAGACCAAACTCGTAACTCAAATATTCTCCTCCACGATCAGATCGTACAAACTTTATTTTCTTGTTACGATGATTTTCCACTTCACTCTAAAATTCTTTGAACTTTTCAAATGTTTCCGACTTATGCTTCATCAAGTAGATATACCCATATCTGCTCAAATCATCTATGAAGGTGAGAAAATAATGATACCCGCCGCGAGCCTCAACATTCATCGGACCACATACATCAGTATGTATGATTTCCAACAAATCTGTTGCTCGCTCCATTGTTCCAGAGAACGGAGTTTTAGTCATCTTGCCCATGAGGCATGGTTCGCAAGTACCAAGTGATTCCAAAAGTCCATCAGAATGGAGTTTCTTCATGCGCTTTACACCAATATGACCCAAACGGCAGTGCCACAAATAAGTTGCACTATCATTATCAACTCTACATCTTTTGGCTTCAATATTATGAATATGTGTATCACTACTATCGAGATTCAATAAAAATAGACCACTCTTCAAGGGTGCATGACCATAAAAGATATTACTCATATAAATAGAACAACCATTATTCTCTGATTTAAATGAATAACCGTCTCGCATCAAACAAGATCCAGATATAATGTTCATGCTTAACGCTGGCACCAAATAACAATTATTCAGGTCCAAAACTAATCCCGAAGGTAGATGTAGAGGTAGCGTGCCGACCGTGATCACATCGACTTTGGAACAATTTCCCACGCGCATCGTCACCTCGTCCTTAGCCAATCTTCGCTTAATCCGTAGTCCCTTTCGAGTTGCAAATATTAGCAACAGAACCAGTATCAAATACCCAGGTACTACTGCGAGCATTAGTAAGGTACACATCAATAACATGTATATCACATATACCTTTGTTCACCTTGCCATCCTTCTTATCCGCCAAATACTTGGGGCAGTTCCACTTCCAGTGACCAGTCCCTTTGCAGTACAAGCACTCAGTCTCAGGCTTAGGTCCAGACTTGGGCTTCTTCACTTGAGCAGCAACTTGCTTGCCGTTCTTCTTGAAGTTCCCCCTCTTCCCTTTACCCTTTTTCCTGAAACTGGTGGTCTTGTTGACCATCAACACTTGATGCTCCTTCTTGATTTCTACCTCCGCAGCCTTTAGCATTGCGAAGAGCTCGGGAATTGTCTTATCCATCCCTTGCATATTATAGTTCATCATGAAGCTCTTGTAGCTTGGTGGCAGTGATTGAAGAATTCTGCCAATGACACTATCATCAAGAAGATTAACTCCCAGTTGAATCAAGTGATTATTATACCCAGACATTTTGAGTATATATTCACTGACAGAACTGTTCTCCTCCATCTTGCAGCTATAGAACTTATTGGAGATTTCATATCTCTCAATCCGGGCATTTGCTTGAAATATTAACTTCAACTCCTGGAACATCTCATATGCTCCATGACGTTCAAAACGTCGTTGAAGTCCCGGTTCTAAGTCGTAAAGTATGGCACACTGAAGTATCGAGTAGTCATCAGCTTTGCTCTGCCAGACGTTCATAACATCTGGTGTTACTCCTGCTGCGGGTTTGGCATCTAGTAGTGCTTGCAGGACGTAATTCTTCTGTGCAGCAATGAGGATAATCCTCAAGTTACGGACCCAGTCCGTGTAGTTGCTACCATCATCTTTCAACTTAGCTCTCTCTAGGACCGCATTAAAATTCAACGAAACAACAGCACGGGCCATCTATCTACAACAACATAGACATGCAAAATACTGTCAGGTACTAAGTTAATGATAATTTAAAGTTCAATTAATCATATTACTAAAGAACTCCCACTTAGATAGACATCCCTCTAATCATCTAAGTGATCACGTGATCCATATCAACTAAACCATGTCCGATCATCACGTGAGATGGAGTAGTTTTCAATGGTGAACATCACTATGTTGATCATATCTACTATATGATTCACGCTCGACCTTTCGGTCTCAGTGTTCCAAGGCCATATCTGCATATGCTAGGCTCGTCAAGTTTAACCCGAGTATTCTGCGTGTGCAAAACCGTCTTGCACCCGTTCTATGTGAACGTAGAGCTTATCACACCCGATCATCACGTGGTGTCTCGGCACGACGAACTTTCGCAACGGTGCATACTCAGGGAGAACACTTATACCTTGAAATTTAGTGAGAGATCATCTTATAATGCTACTGTCTAAGCAAAATAAGATGCATAAAGGATAAACATCACATGCAATCAATATAAGTGATATGATATGGCCATCATCATCTTGTGCCTTTGATCTCCATCTCCAAAGCACCGTCATGATCACCATCGTCACCGGCGCGACACCTTGATCTCCATCGTAGCATTGTTGTCGTCTCGACAACTATTGCTTCTACGACTATCACTACCTCTTAGTGATAAATTAAAGCAATTACATGGCGATTGCATTTCATACAATAAAGCGACAACCATATGGCTCCTACCAGTTGCCGATAACTTTGTTACAAAACATGATCATCTCATACAATAAAATATAGCATCATGTCTTGACCATATCACATCACAACATGCCCTGCAAAAACAAGTTAGACGTCCTCTACTTTGTTGTTGCAAGTTTTACGTGGCTGCTACGGGCTGAGCAAGAACCGTTCTTACCTACGCATCAAAACCACAACGATTTTTCGTCAAGTATGTGATGTTTTAACCTTCAACAAGGACCGGGCGTAGCCACATTCGATTCAACTAAAGTTGGAGAAACTGACACCCGCCAGCCACCTGTGTGTGAAGCACATCGGTAGAACCAGTCTCGCGTAAGTGTACGGTTAATGTTGGTCCGGACCGCTTCATCCAACAATACCGCCGAATCAAAGTATGACATGCTGGTAAGCAGTATGACTATTATCGCCCACAACTCACTTGTGTTCTACTCGTGCATATAACATCTACGCATAAACCTGGCTTGGATGCCACTGTTGGGGAACGTAGTAATTTCAAAAAAAATCCTACGCACACGCAAGATCATGGTGATGCACAGCAACGAGAGGGAAGAGTGTTGTCTACGTACCCTCGTAGACCGTAAGCGGAAGCGTTATGACAACGCGGTTGATGTAGTCATGCGTCTTCACGATCGACCGATCCTAGTACCGAAAGTACGGCACCTCCGCGATCTGCACACGTTCAGCTCGGTGACGTCCCACGAACTCACGATCCAGCAGAGTGTCGAGGGAGAGATTCGTCAGCACGGCAGCGTGATGACGGTGATGATGAAGCTACCGGCGTAGGGCTTCGCCTAAGCACTACGACGATATGACCGAGGTGGATTATGGTGGAGGGGGGCACCGCACACGGCTAAGGGATCAATGATCAACTTGTGTGTTCTAGGGTGCCCCCCTGCCCCCGTATATAAAGGAGCAAGGGGGAGGCCGGCCGGCCCTTGGGGCGTGCCAAGGAGGGGAAGGAGTCCTCCTCCTAGTAGGAGTAGGACTCCCCCTTTCCTAGTCCAATTAGGAGGAGGAAGGGGGAAGGAAGGAGAGGGAGAGGAGAAGGAAAGGGGGGGTGCCCCCCTCCCTAGTCCAATTCGGACTCCTTATAGGGAGGGGTACGACTGCCCCTTGTGGGCTGCCTCCCCTCTTCCCTATGGCCCATGTAGGCCCAATAGTCCCCCCGGGGGTTCCGATAACACCCCCCCCCCCCCCGCACTCCGATAATTATCCGGTGACCCCCGGAACTCATCCGGTGTCCGAATATAGTCATCCAATATATCAATCTTTATGTCTCGACCATTTCGAGACTCCTCGTCATGTCTGTGATCACATCCGGGACTCCGAACTAACTTCGGTACATCAAAACACATAAACTCATAATACCGATCATCACCGAACGTTAAGCGTGCGGACCCTACGGGTTTGAGAACTATGTAGACATGACCGAGACACGTCTCCGATCAATAACCAATAACGGAACCTTGATGTTCATATTGGCTCCCACATATTCTACGAAGATCTTTATCGGTCAAACCGCATAACAACATACGTTGTTCCCTTTGTCATCGGTATGTTACTTGCCCGAGATTCGATCGTCGGTATCTCAATACCTAGTTCAATATCGTTATCGGCAAGTCTCTTTACTCGTTCCGTAATGCATCATCCCGCAACTAACTCATTAGTCACATTGCTTGCAAGACTCATAGTGATGTGCATTACCGAGAGGGCCCAGAGATACCTCTCCGACAATCGGAGTGACAAATCCTAATCTTGATCTATGCCAACTCAACAAGTACCATCGGAGACACCTGTAGAGCACCTTTATAATCACCCAGTTACGTTGTGACGTTTGGTAGCACACAAAGTGTTCCTCCGGTATTCGGGAGTTGCATAATCTCATAGTCATAGGAACATGTATGAGTCATGAAGAAAGCAATAGCAATATACTAAACGATCAAGTGCTAAGCTAACGGAATGGGTCAAGTCAATCACATCATTCTCTAATTATGTGATCCTTCTAATCAAATGACAACTCATGTCTATGGCTAGGAAACTTAACCATCTTTGATTCAACGAGCTAGTCAAGTACAGGCATACTAGTGACACCCTGTTTGTCTATGTATTCACACATGTACTAAGTTTCCGGTTAATACAATTCTAGCATGAATAATAAACATTTATCATGATATAAGGAAATATAAATAACAACTTTAGTATTGCCTCTAGGGCATATTTCCTTCAAATCATTCCATAAAATGTTTCAATATTTTACTTTCTGATCCATTTACTACAAGTTACTGTCTAGATCCTCGTGAACAACCTTAAGGGGAAAATGAAGAAACACACATTAAGCTCATACTCCCTCAGTTCCTAAATATAAGCCTTTTTAAGATTTCAATACAGACTACATACGAAGCAAAATAAGTGAATCTATACTCTAAAATATGTCTATATACATCTGTATGTAGTGTGTATTGAAATCGCTAAAAATATTTATATTTAAAAGTAGAGGGGGTAGATTGGAAGAATTGGCACCTTAGGTGGCCTAAGACGCAAATATATTTCAGCAAATCTTCCCCACATGAAACTCCAATGCCATTGGTGCTCCATAGTAACGTTCCCACACTAGGAGTCTAGGATCATCTCCCTTGGGTATGGGCAAAACCCAAGCTTCTGAGGATGTGGTGGCTGCTAATGATGCCACCGTCGAAGATGAGCAGAGTGAGGACATAGATATGTACTTTAATCAACACTATGATGGCATGCTTTGCACGATTAATTATATTTATTCTAAGAGTCTATTAGTACATTGTCAGCTGACATGAATGATCAAGGTCCCCTCTAGAAAAGATCACTCTGAAGACCTTAAAACGGGCACCCGAGAAGCTCTGGTCGGTGCCCAAGTGGCACAGGTCAGACCCGAAAAGAGGAAGCTAGGGAAATGGTCATTACGCCAACATGGAGGTGGCAACCAAAAACCGACTGAGAAGATCGGTATCCAAGCTAAGGATTATCGTATTACATTCTGAGCGGGCCATGTCCCTGGTGAACCCATTCTACCGAGTGATACGGATGACACCATGTCACACAAAATGAGGAATCTTTGTGATGACATTCTTGAAAGAGCGAAGGGGGGCATATGTGCTAGTTCCCATATTACACGGTCAAGGTGCCACCTGGTTTTGCATCGTTGAAGAAATTATATTTTGACTTCAGGGAGATCTTCAACATGTTCCACCTCAGGCTCGGTGGAACGTTAGTCATGCTATCAGCACTTCATCTAGCTAGTACGGCCAAGATTAAGAAGCATGATGATGTCGTGATAGCAGACCCTTATACCTGCACAAGAATAGTATTCTCAACCCAAGAGGTTTAGAAACAATGAAGTACCTTCATGACATCATGGTTTCCAATAAGTATCTTGAGTACCATCTTGCACCCTACCATCCCTGGTAAGTTCTTTGCTAGCAATAAATAAAATATGCTTCCATAGATTTCCATTGTGCGTGCATTGTACCAAGGTTAGCGATACTAGTATGTTCAACTGCTTGCCCAAAGATCATCGTATTCCTTTCGTTCTATCTGTGAGGACTACCAACTCTTATTTCTTAGATTTGTATCGAATAGAGAAGAGAGACTACATCAAAATGAAAGGTTTCTAGATTACACTATCTTCGACTAGTTTAGGGAGGTACCATCAAGGAAATTTCATGAACAGGACCAAGGTCGGCATGCTCCGCTTCGGCCACGCAACAAACTTGTGTTCCTTGCAACAGCAGAATGGAAATAGTGTGGCGTGCGCCTACTATGTCATGCACCACATGCATGAGTATACACGGGATTAGGAAACATTCAAAGAACAGGAGAACGTGACCAAGTGGTGGTAAAACCATGAAGAAAATCGCACTCATAGATTGTGAAGAAGATTTTAGACGAATCTAGGTTTCCCTTGCCAAGATCATCAACAAGGATGTCGTCAACGAGAATGAGATCTTATATGGCGGCATAGAAAGCCAAGAGGAGCACGCGTCTCGCATGAACAGACATTATTAGCACATGTCGTCCTTGGTTACCTCGATGAGAGATGCTCCCCCTTCTTCATCCTAGTATAACAGAAGCTTGTGCCCCTGAAGTGAACAACTAATGATAGAGTGGTGGTTTCTATAACAATAGTTTCCATTTTTAGTATGTTGTTCCAAACTTGAGTCTGTAGAGTTATCTTTCTGTGTTGTTGTTACTTAAGTTTGTTGAAAGTCACCTATTATGTATACTTAATTAGCCCAAGTAGGTTTTCTGAGGTATCGAAACATAAAAGTCAATCCATGAAAGTAAAATGAGCATTTTGACTAATAAATAAAGCCTTGGCAGCAGAAATAAACATGAAATGCAACCATGACAATAAATATGAGCCCCGATGCTCAAAAAAATTCTATTGCAGCAAAATAAGCACTTTGGCTCATAAATGTTGTCCTGGCAGCTAAACTGGATGTAAAATGTTGCCATGGTAGTAAACATTGGTGGAAAGGCTAATTTTTTCCATGGAACCAAATATGAGCCCAAGGCTAAAAAACCAGCCATGGCAAATTTATGAGCACTTTGACTCATAAATATTACCATTGCAGCAAAAATGAACATAGTATATGTTGCCATGGCAGCAAACATGAGCGCAAGGCTCAAAAAATCTGCCATGGTAGCAAAATGAGCACTTTTGGCTCGCAGATGGTGCCATGGCATCAGAAATGAACACAAAATGCTGCCGTGGAAGCAAAAATAAGACTCAAGGCTTAAAAATTATGCCATGGCAGCAAAATGAGCCCTTGTTATATTAACGTGGTAATATTGCCATGTGTTCTTATGTGCTATATTTGGTATCTAAGTTGATACAGAAGGTGCCTTTGCTATGTACTCCCTCCGTTTATTTTTACTCCGCATATAAGATTTGTTTGAAGTCAAGCTAAGCAATGTTTGACCAAATTATATCAAAAAATATCAACATTTACAATACTAAAATTATATAGTATGAAAATTAATTTCATAATGCATCTAATAATATTGGTTTCATATTGTGAATGTTGATATTTTTTAATATAAACTTAGTCAAACTTTACAAAGTTTGAATTTGACTAAATTTTATATGCAGACTAAAAATAAATGGAGGGAGTATGTATGTTGCTATATGTTTAGTATCTATGCTGATATTGTGCTCTTTGGACACCATTGATTCGTCGTCCGCAACTTAAACCGTTCCGCCTCCTCCCCGCCCCACGACCGAGTAGCCACCCTCAAGCTAGTATGCATGAGATGGCACTACTTGTTTTACAAATTCAACATCTGAAATCATGCATGTAACCTATGGATGTCGATGTGTTTTGATATTTTGATTCATATAAAAACATTGCTACGACAGCAAAAGGCACTACCAATTTCACTATCGCGATAGTGAATTTGTTGTCGCGGCATTATTTTGGCCCTAAAAAATTTACTATCGGCATGTGTTGCACGCCGCGTGCCACAAGTGTGGTTCTCTACTAGTAGTGTCCAACACTAATGGCATCCAATAGTAACTACACAAAATTAGCTTTTTAAAAGGGCATGCGCCCTAATTAAGTTCAACACTATATACATAGCAACTACCTAAAATATACATAATAACTCGTGTGAATTAAGCTTAACTTACATGGTTAGCTTTCACGTGTGAACTAGCCAATCCAGGTTTAAGTCATAAACATAACACGGCTGCTCGCATAGTTCCTAGATTTATTTATGCTTTTCCGGCAATATTCTTTCAACGATATAGTGTGCCGTCAACTATGAGGTGTTTGTGGTGATTTTGCCAATCTCAAAATCTATAGGCTCAGTCTCTCTGAGGTGTTCATAGGGGTAGGTTTGTTTGCGTGTATTTATAGGTGTTGAATACATGTAAGTGTGTGCGCATGTTGTGAATGCACGTCTATCATGTGTCTTCAAAAAATCACACAAAAGAAATGCAACTTTACATAACGTCTCGTGGCCGGCATGCATCCGCTTATCACAATTCAACAGGTGATGTACTTACTATTTAATCTAATCCTCCGCGAAGCAGAGAACGACGGAAGCGGGTCGACTCATGTTACACTTTCCATTTCCATGTAACATTCAATGTATCAACAACATTCGATCATTATTTTCCTTTCAAAACATTCGTTTCCTTTCAAAATATTCGATCAGTATGGAGTATATAAAAACTAGAGGTCACATAATGAGCAAGCTACTAGTTGCAGAAAGGAAGAAAGAGAGATCTCTCGTAGTATAAAACAGTGGGAGAAAGGGGAAGGGATGAGGCCTATTACGTGGCAAGGCTCGCTTTACATTCAAATCAAATATTCGCCATATCATCTTGTAAAAAGAAAGTGCAAAACGTAATCTTTCTATACTTTTGGTCGATTGGTAGCTCTATTATTCATTTTATTCAGAACGAGGAAAGGGAATCTTTGCGTGAGAATAAAATATCATGTAACTGGCCAATATGCAATGAGATGTTTTACTAATCAGAACCAATTAATGAGTGGACTGAACGTGAATCAGCATGCTTACTCATCTCATCTTTTGAATGTTTCAGAACATGCAGTCAACATTGTAAAACTTTGATTCGTACATCCAAAAGAGAAAAGCTTTGAACTCAGTCAAGTTTAATTTCCTTGTAGATTCATATATGGAAGTGGAAAGTGCATCTCCTTGTGCTTTCTAATTGAAAAAAATAATATGTCTGGTGTATGAGATTGCCTGTCGATGTCTAAAAAGACCAACGAAATAGGAGCATACCCTAGCATGTAATACATAGGCGCATGTCTAATCAGTTTGACACATGGACCTATGTGCATGTCGAACTCAAGGTCAGTCCATGGTTACTCACAAAGATGGAGATAACCAACGAATCGGCCAAAACTTATCCTCGTATATATGGTATGTTTTACATTCAAATTGTTCTTCATTGATAGAGATGGGTCGAAAGGTGCATATTTAATAAATAGGAGCTTCTCGATCGATAATCTTGGATGCATTAGGTTGTCAATTCAATATTATCTATCATAAACTTACCCTTTTATTCCTTTTCTGTGATCTATGTTGAATTTGTGGCAGATGTGCTTTATTTGATTGTTCACACTTGTCACCATCATCTCCCTTTCTTTTGTGAAACTAATCATCTCGTCTATTAGTTAAGAGAAAGAGAGTTGTCCGTTAATTAATGGAAAACCGAGTGAAAACCGATATATAAAGGGCCAAACCCACTCCTGAACACCTTACACACATGGACAAGCCTACTCTCGGCGATAACATGCTCAAGTACTCAACAAACTGACAGGAACCCCTCTCTGCCAAACTAGCCGACCTTCCACGCTGTCGAAAAGATGAATTTGTGAAGGAGCAGCCACAACTCTTTCGCGGAAATAAAGGGTACGCAATCCACAGGGCATGCGCCATTTGCATCACCTAACATGTTCACGACCAACATCGAAGGCAACTTCGTCGCCCAAAGGACATGAAGCTGAAGCCCTCAAATATATGAAAATGTCAGAGCCGCCCCGACATCATCTACTTCGTTGCAGCATGCACAATCAACCAACACCACCTTCCGGGTCCTCCGCTCCGACATACCACAAGTTTCCCTCAAGCTAAAATGCCGCATGACCCAGCTACCAGCAGACCACGGTCGCCATAGCACCTTCGGCACCACCACCCCGACTTAATGTACAATCATCCAATCTGGAACACGTCTGACTAAGCTAACAATCCTCCTACCCTCGCAGCTCAAGGTCATGCCCCAGGCATGCTGAGCTGCAGTCCTACCTCATGGAGCCGTGGCTGCATTGCTGTCCGAGATCGCTAACTCCACGCGGAATTTCCATGCAACTGCCACTTCATCCACTATTATAATGGTAGAAAGATCCCTCCCGACGTCTGCAACAATGCCTCCAACACTAGTGGTGAAAAACCTACAAACGATGTCCGGAAGACGTTGCTAGTGGCGCGTAGGTTCGACGCCACTAGTACAATGCCAGTGATGAGGTGTCACTAGTGGCGTAAGTCGTCGACACCACTAGTAGAATAACGATAGCGGAGTTGTGCCCGAACGTCAGTAATAACTAATGGTGGCATTGGAAACTAAACGTTAGATATATGATCTGCCTTAGTGGCGTTGCTCACATATACTCATCGATAGTAAATAATTAACTACTGACATGGCACTTTTCAGCAACGCCACTAGTAAACTAGAAGATGCCCCGCCATGGGAAATCTTGCGAAAATAAATTCATAAATAGTTGCTACAAAAACATATGAGGAAAATATAATCTGAAAACATACAAAGTGTATAAAAAATTGAATTGCAGTTAAAATAATGTCATTTCAAACAAAAATGTGAAGGTCAACTACATAGATATAGATATGCTACAATCATCCAACACATATATTGTCAATACAAAATTCGTGCAAAGAATAAACTATGAATAATTAACATGCAAGAATTTATGATGTGGCAGCATTGCATGCATAGTGTAATGCAAAAAATGGAATAGATGACTTGCATGCATGACTTGCTTATGTGGCATGGTTGCATGGCTAGGAAAAGTAGGTAGTGGGTTGTAGCTATTTACGAATAGAAGATATTGACAATATTTAAAATATACCGCACTGACAGCTTTTTCTCTAATTAATCCATATTCCCTGAAGGCAAGTAGTACGACATGTACATTTCTAACTAGGGTTACATAAGATGAAAGATATAACAAAAACCCATAAAAGCGGATGTGGAGTTTTTGCAGCCGAACTCATATGCTCCCTTATAAACAGTAAAATCAAAAAAATAGTAAAAAGACTCAAAAAAAATCTGATTTTTTGTGATAAACATTGATGAATGTTTTCATTGCACACAAATTTGTGAAGAAATGACATTCGTGGGAATGTGGGGAAAACAAAATCGATCCTTCGAAAAGACTATTGTTGGAAGCATTTTGGAGGATCGATTTTGCTTTTTTGCCCACATTTCCATGAATGTTATTTTCTCACAAACTTTTGCACAAAATGAAAACTTTCGTCAATGCTTATCAGTAAAAAATCAGAATATTTTGAATTATTTTCCTATTATTTTATTTTACTGTTCATGAGGGAGCATGTGAGCTCAGGATCAAAAAAGCATTTTCGCATAAAAGCATCCTACTACTACCCAGGGTAGTTACCCTCATGTCCTATATACTACCATATGGTATGTTTATATACTATATAAAAGATATTTGAAAGCAAGCTTTATGAAAAAATCGCATGTGAGTTCATAGTTTTTTGTATATTCTGGAAATACTTTAAATTTTTACATATAAATAATATATTAAAAAAGTAGTACATACTACCTAAAAAGTAGGATATATATTATTGAAATATTCTTATATACTACATACTACACGTACGTACTCTGGATTTTGACAGATACTACATATAACATAAAAAACTCACATGAGGGTAACTACCACTGAGTGGTAGGAAACATTTGTGTGTGTAGCTAGTTTTTCCGCTAAGTCTAAGAAAATACTAAACGCATATGTCTAGTGCTACTCTTATGCCTCCTTGGTCAGGTTGTTGACAACCAGTTTCATCGAAGATTGTCGTAGGTGCTTGACCAACCTCCATACCCATCCTTCATCGCCACCAGGTACAAAGATTCTAGGGGGTAATAAATCTTTTTCATTTTGATTGTATGCCCTTGTCAAGTTGCACAACTACAATGTTTGGTCCCCGATGATCGACCTTGATTTCGCTTTGTGCAAGTCCCAATTATACCCACGACACTCTCTCGCTTGAGAAAGCAATGTTGTGCCAGCATTTTACTGGTGTGTTGCACATCATGGAATGCTCTGTACATGTAAAATGTTATTATTGTTAGTTCATCCATGTTTGTTGCTCAAACAAGCATGTTTGTTCCTACATGTATGTCATATGATATGGCATGACATCAAAAAGCATGCAAGTCAAGCAAGTCATGTCAATATGGGGACGATGTCGACTAAGGC
Organism: Triticum aestivum; assembly: GCF_018294505.1. Taxonomy (NCBI): domain Eukaryota; kingdom Viridiplantae; phylum Streptophyta; class Magnoliopsida; order Poales; family Poaceae; genus Triticum; species Triticum aestivum. Next base: position 390,764,806 of record NC_057814.1, on the reverse strand, counting down.
AACTTACGCTCCCCCTTGCCCCCCCCCCGACCGAGACATCAAGTTGCTTGTCAAGAGGAATGGTGGAAGCAAACCATGGGTATAGCAAGCCCTCATCAAGGAAAAAAGCATTGAAGTGATCTACGAGAGTAGCCTCCGCCCCACAAATCATGAGCAACATGCTCGCCATGTCTACATGCTTCACTCTCTCCTTTAAGGGAGCACACAACAAGTAAAGGCGAAGTACAGTGAGGCATACAAAAGACCAGGGCGCGTGGGACTCACCCTAAGTCGTCGCATCTTCCTCATCAACCTTGCAAGAAGGCGAAGCTGAAAATTCGCTGCCACCATCAACAACAACCCCGAACTCGAAGACTCGAGACTAGCGTATCTAATAACTTTTTCTTGTTTCATGCTGCAATTATATTATTTTTGCACAATTTTGGCACGTATTTTAATTATTTTTTACTAACCTATTAGTTTAGTGCCTGGTTCCACTTTCTGTTTTTTGTTGTTCTTAGACTTCTAAGAAAAACAATTTTCCAGAGACCAAAAAAATCGAGAAAAAATACATGACGTGGAGTTTCAAGCCTAGAAGCCTCCAAGAAGCACAAGAGGGCGGAAGGTAGTGCCCGTGACCCCCACGACGCCCTCACTCGCGGCCAGGAGTGCAAGTCAAGTCCCCATAGGCATCCCCTCCACCGCCTCCAGGCACTCCTGTCTTTATATTAACCTAAAACCCTTCATCATATTTATCGAGTATTGTTTTCGCTGCCACACCTCTATGTCCCATCGTGATCCAATCTTGAGTCCTTTTTTGTACTCTGCCTGATGGGAAATTCATCATGGCAGCCATCTACATCAATTGAGAACCCTATCCATAAAGGTCATCATTTGTAGCTCTATATTTTGCATCTTGAAGTTCCTCTGGAAATCCGGTGAAAAACCCACAAAAGGGTAGACTTGTAAAACTAGACTTGCATCAAAGGTTAGAACCTATATTTATTTGTTGAATGTGTTGTGGCGATGGGAAAAAAACCTTGGAAAGGAGGTTGTTGTATCGCGAATTATCCCATAAGAAGTTCATGGTCACAAGAAAAAGTGAAACATGAGAATCTCTAACCACATTAAAGCTTCAGAGCACGATCATCACTACCACCGGCAGGATACACCAAAGTACCGAATGACAAACAACCAGATCTAGAATTGACGGTCAGGTGGGGAGGGCAAACCACCATATACTAAAACCCGCACAATGGGATAGAGCCATGTTACCTTGTTTACTGAGATCCCTATGACTTCTACTCCATGGCACACACATGCATTTGATGTTACAGAAAATTCAACTACACTCTAACATGAATTTTAGGTTCCTCGTCTTCCAGTGCTAGGTGGGTCGTGGGAGACAAGAGACCCAATGAATAAACATGGGACGGGACCTTTGTGGGGGCTAATTGTGGTATTTCCTATTTGATGCACGTTGTGTCAAATTGTTTGTAAATCGCACAGAGTGACCTAAATGGGTCGGCCTCTACAGGAATCTGGTTTTGGCAAGGTTCTTGGCTTGGTTACTCTAGTTTTACGTACTTTTTAAAGTTTTTATGTATGATTTTCTTATCTGTTGTTTTTATCTACCAATATTCATCGAGTTTATGTATTTTTATTCTTTTCATTTTTTAGTTAGCTTTCATTTCTTTTAAAAATATTCATAATATTTATACATCCCTGAAAATTTTCATAGTTTTTCAAAAATATTCACAACAATTTTAAAATGTTCATGTTTTTAAAAAGCTTAGAGTTTTTTTTAGAAAAATTGTTCGAAAGAGTTCCATTTGCTCCATTATTCAAAAAGATGTTCACAAAGGTTTTAAAGTGCTGATAGGAATTTTAATAAAATAAAAATCGACCAAAAGCTAATAAAGTAGAAAAAGAAAACAATGAAAAACACAAGCAAACACTGGCTCATCCTTGTGTGTTTGATGGGCAATTCACGATTTAAAAAATGTTTACAAATTTGAAAATTGTTTGTGATTTCAAAAAATGTTCATGATTTCAAAAATGTTCACCATTTCATAACATGTTCAATATTCCAAAAAATATTCGTGGATTAGAAAAATTGTGCATGGTTTCAAAATAAAATTGACAATTTTAAAAAAAGTTCATGATTTCCACGATGTTCGTAAAATGACAAGGAGAAAAAATGAATGTTTGGGTCTTCAAATTTTTGTGTGGCTTTAAAATATAGGAAACAAATCCCGAGAGAACAAAACTGAAAACCCCAATAGAAAAACCACAGAAAATGATAAAAACAAATGGGTTTTCGGAAGGTTTGAGAAACACCCAGGAAACAGCCGCACTGGTCTGGCCCAATATAGTGCGTGCAGTCCGGGGAAACCTTCGTGAACCAACTCCAAAGCAGATTCGAAATATTTCTAAAATGTGGAACGTACTTTTTTCTAAGGCAGCTCGAATCATTAAAAACTGGAAAAAAAATTGAATATTGTGAACAATTATTTGAAATGGGAACATTTTTTGTGAAACCAAACATTTTTAAAAATCCCGAAGAAAATTTTAAAAAAATCGAACAATGTTTGAAACACTTAAAAAATGGAAACACCAATTGTTAAAAAAAATTGTGAACATTTTTCGAAGTGCCGAGTAATTTTTTAATAACCTACCGAACAATTTTCGAAAAACACAAACAAAATTTGAAAAGATGAACATTTTTTAAACATGCAAACAATTTTCAAAACTCCAGAAAAACGGAAACATGAACCTTTTTAAAGTTGGTGGACTATTTTTGAAAATCGGAACATTTTCGGATTATGGAGGAACTGTAGTACTCGCCCCAAAATGCAAGCCGGGATAGATACTTAAAGAAAGGGGGAGCGGTGGGCCTTCAAAAAGGAGCGAGGGAGTGATGGGCAACTTTTTTCTATATGTTGCTCGTGAGCCGCCAAGTACCAGTCTCGCAACAGTACTTGCGTTAAAGGATCGGTCCTTCACTTGCGGATCGTTCGCGAGTCGAACTTGCTCTCTTGCCACGCCTTTGACTAACGAACTCGAGTCGGACTCATTCACAAAATTCTGATAATTTTTTTTTTTAAGTTTTGAACATTTTGTAGAAAACATTCTGAACAAATTTTAAAAACATGAATATGGAACGGGAACATTTTCTAAAAACCTAAAAAATGGACATTTGAGACAATTTTTGAAACATGAACTTTTTTGAAAAAATTGAATACTTTTTTATAATGCGAACAGTTTTTAAATTCTGGACATTTTTCGAAAAGTTTGAATCAATACATTATGAACAACATTTGAAAAATACAAACATTTTATCAAAATCCTGAACATTTTTTGCATTCATAAATAAACTTTAAAACATGACGATTTTTAGAATATTTGAAAAAAATGATGAAAGAAAAATATAATTGAAAATGAAAAATTAAAATGAAAGGAAAGAAATGGAAAAAGCGAAATATAAAAATAAATAGAAAAGGGAAACATGAGAGAATATATAAAAAAGGGAAACAAACCAAATAACAGAACAAGAAAAAAAAAACCCGGTTCAGGAACTTTCTAGAAGTTTCCCAAAACCAGGAAAGAAACGGCTGGGAATCCCTAGAAGGTTCCCAAAACCAGGGACATTGAAACGGTTTAACGGGCTGGGCCTACTTGAACAATAGATCGATCTCCTCTGTGCAAAACTGCTACAGTTTGACGCAAAATGCGACAAATAGGGATTTCCGGAGGGAACACCGTTTTTTTTTTTGAGATTTCGGAGGGAACACAGCTAAAAAAGATTTTGACCTAAAATATACATAAACAAACAAAAGGATTGGCCCATCAGTATACCCAGCTCGTTACAACATATTCTAGCCCAACCTAGTGGTAAAGGGCATGCAACATCTTCAGCAACTTAGAGCATCAAGCATTCATCTTTACCCATCGGGCCCCATGCTTGGCTTATTTCATTACTAGATATTGTTTGTATCATTTGAACGATTGTTATAAAACCCAATGGTTCCTTAAAAACATATGCATAAGTTCAGACAAAAAGCATGCATAATTGTATACATATGCATTATTTCATCTCATCCAAGCTTGTTCTAAAACAAATCTCATCCAAGTTGTACTGGTAACTATTATTATCGGTATTGCTAAAGCACATGTAGATCTGCCACAAGTATTACACATCTAAGTCTGGTGTCATTGATCTTACATGGAGGTTCGCGTGGGTATTTTTTCCTTTCTATGTGTGGGTACTTTTTTTGCAAAAGCGGAAGGAAAAAAAGAAAGGCTTAATGTGTAGGTTCAGAGCAGTAGCATATCGTGCTACCACATGTACTGTAGCAATGATACACATGATCCCGCAAAAAAAGCAATGATACACACGATCTGGTTTATATAGTGAAGGTTCCTTTTTCGTACAAATAATCATTGGCTATTTTTTATACCAGGGTAGTTAGGTAGTTCCTCGGTATTAATATCGTTATGTTGGTAATAAGAACAAGACCACTAGTGTAGTTAGAGCATTTACAATCGAAGCCCCCATATCCGTTCAAAAATCTGGCAGCCTACCCGGTCAGTGCGCAGACAGAAAATTGCAATCAAACTGGACCTGACAAAGTCAGCCCAAATGTCTGGGCTGACCGGCACCCCATACCCAGCCCATATGTGGGGCGTATACGAGGACGCCCAGACATGTCTGCCATGCCGAACTGACGGCATGGGCCCGTGCCAAATCTTTTTAAGATGTCCCCGTCCTTTCCCGAACTGCCATCTTCCTCTCCTCTTTTCTGCCTCCTACGCACATCCACCACCGTAGCTCCGCCGCCACCATTGCTCCGATATTGTCCCCAACCCACAACACTGCCACCGGAAGCCCCAACCCACAATGCCGCCGTCCGTGCCGCTACAGGACGCTGCCCCGGTACGTTTAACTTCTCCCTACATACACCTGGGGCTCTATATGTTCGATGAAATGTTCGAGCAGTTTTTTAATTCTTTTGTTCATTTGTAGGTCACCGATGGATTCGACGTCCAGTGATGCGTATGGAAACATAGACCTTGACGAATTCATATATAAAGAGTTCATCGATTCATCAAATTCAGACGATAAAGATGCTGAAATAATGATGATGATTAGCATCCAGGAAGAATTGGGGAAAGCAAGAGGAGCATGTACTAAACTTCAACGGTTCGATAAAGGGCAGGAGAGTTGTTCCCTGGGATAGGATCATTGGCACAAGACTTCTCTATGCCGACTACTTCGAACCGAAACCAACATACTATTGAGAGTTTTTTCAACATCGCTTCTGGATGGGTAGAGATTTGTTCTTGTGTGTAGTGAATGTCGCGGAAGAGGCTGATGACTACTTCAAGCTGAGGAAGGATTGTTCTGGGGAACTTTCTTTGTCTACTCTGCAGAAATGTACGGCTGCTCTTAGAATGCTTGTTTATGGTAAGGCCGCATATGCCATTGATACCGAAATCCGAATGGGAGAAACCACATGCTTGAACACAACGATGCAATTTGCACGCACCATAGTGAAGGTGTTTGGACCATAGTACCTAAGAGAACCAACTGTGTATAACACAAAAAATTGTTGGCAATTAAAGAATCAAGAGGATTCCGAGATATGCTAGGTTAAGTTGATTGCATGCACCAGCAATGGTAGAACCACCCCCATGTTGGGTAACGTAGCAATAATTCAAAATTTTCCTACGTGTCACCAAGATCAATCTAGGAGATGCTAGCAACGAGAGAGAGGGAGTGCATCTTCATACCCTTGAAGATTGCTAAGCGGAAGCATTACAAGAACGTGGTTGATGGAGTCGTACTCGCGGTGATTCAAATCGCGGAAGATCCGATCTAGCGCCGAACGGACGGCGCCTCCGCGTTCAACACACGTACAGCCCAGGGACGTCTCCTCCTTCTTGATCCAGCAAGGGGGGAGGAGAAGTTGAGGGAGAACTCCAGCAGCACGACGGCATGGTGGCGATGGAGCTCGTGGTTCTCCGGCAGAGCTTCGCTAAGCACTACGGAGGAGGAGGAGTTGGAGGAGGAGAGGGTTGCGCCAAGGGAAGGGTGTGGTTGCCCTCCCACCCCCTCACTATATATAGGGGGAAGGGGAGAGGGGGCCGGCCCCTTAGATGGATCTAGAGGAGGAGGCGGCGGCCAGGGGAAACCCTAGATGGGTTTGGGCGCCCCCACCCCCTAGGAAACTTGCCCCCCAAGCCGGGAGGGGCGGCTGCCCTAGGGGTGGCACCCCCACCTCTCCTGGTTACGTGAGAGGGGTTGGGAGGGGCGCACAGCCCCTTAGTGGGCCGGTTTGCCCCTTCCCCTTGGCCCATAAGGCCCCCCAACGCTTGCCGGGGCCTCCGAAACCCCTTTCGGACATGCTGGCCATAGCCTGGTACCCCCGGAACAATTCCGGACTCCAATACCCTTCGTCCAATATACCGATCTTCACCTCCGGACCATTCCGGAGCTCCTCGTCATGTCCGGGATCTCATCCGGGACTCCGAACAACCTTCGGTAACCACATACTATTTCCCATAACAACTCTAGCGTCACCGAACCTTAAGTGTGTAGACCCTACGGGTTCGGGAACCATGCAGACATGACCGAGACACCTCTCCGGCCAATAACCAATAGCGGGATCTGGATACCCATATTGGCTCCCACATGTTCCACGATGATCTCATCGGATGAACCACGATGTCGGGGATTCAATCAATCCCGTATTCAATTCCCTTTGTCTATCGGTATGTTACTTGCCCGAGATTCGATCGTCGGTATCCCATACCTCGTTCAATCTTGTTACCGGCAAGTCTCTTTACTCGTTCCGTAACGCATGATCCCGTGGCTAACTCATTAGTCACATTGAGCTCATTATGATGATGCATTACCGAGTGGGCCCAGAGATACCTCTCCGTCATACGGAGTGACAAATCCCAGTCTCGATTCGTGCCAACCCAACAGACACTTTCGGAGATACCTGTAGTGCACCTTTATAGCCACCCAGTTACGTTGTGACGTTTGGTACACCCAAAGCATTCCTACGGTATCCGGGAGTTACACAATCTCATGGTCTAAGGAAACGATACTTGACATTAGAAAAGCTCTTAGCAAACGAACTACACGATCTTGTGCTATGCTTAGGATTGGGTCTTGTCCATCACATCATTCTCCTAATGATGTGATCCCGTTATCAATGACATCCAATGTCCATGGTCAGGAAACCATAACCATCTAGTGATCAACGAGCTAGTCAACTAGAGGCTTACTAGGGACATGTTGTGGTCTATGTATTCACACATGTATTACAGTTTCCAGTTAATACAATTATAGCATGAACAATAGAAAATTATCATGAACAAGAAAATACAATAATAACCATTTTATTATTGCCTCTAGGGCATATATCCAACAGTCTCCCACTTGCACTAGAGTCAATAATCTAGTTCACATCACTATGTGATTGTAATAAATCCAACACCCATGGGGTTTGTTCATATCTCGCTTGTGAGAGAGGTTATTAGTCAACGGGTCTGAACCTTTCAGATCCGTGTGTGCTTTACAAATCTCTATGTCATCTTGTAGATGCAGCTACCACGCGCTACTTGGAGCTATTCCAAATAACTTCTCTACTATACGAATCCGGTTTACTACTCGGAGTCATCCGGATTAGTGTCAAAGTTTGCATCGACGTAACCCTTTACGACGAACTCTTTTACCACCTCCATAATCGAGAAAATTCCTTAGTACACTAGTTACTAAGGATAAGTTCGACCCTTGTCATGTGATCCATTCCTGGATCACTATTGTACCCCTTGACTAACTCATGGCAAGGCACACTTCAGGTGCGGTACACAGCATAGCATACTGTAGAGCCTACGTCTAAAGCATAGGGGACGACCCTCGTCCTTTCTCTCTCTTCTGTCGTGGTCAGGTCTTGAGTCTTACTCAATACTCACACCTTATAACACAGCCAAGAACTCCTTCTTTGCTGATCTATTTTGAACTCCTACAAAATCTTGTCACGATATGTATTCATTTGAAAGTACTATTAAGCGTTTTTTATCTATCCTTATAGATCTTGATGCTCAATGTTCAAGTAGCTTAATCCAGGTTTTCCATTGAAAAACACTTTTCAAATAACCCTGTATGCTTTCCAGAAATTCTACATCATTTCTGATCAACAATATGTAACAACATATACTCATCAAAAATTCTATATTGCTCCCACTCACTTCTTTGGAAATACAAGTTTCTCATAAACTTTGTAAAAACCCAAAATCTTTGATCATCTCATCAAAGCGTACATTCCAACTCCGAGATGCTTACTCCAGTCCTTAGAAGGATTGCTGGAGCTTTGCATACTTGTTAGCATCTTTCAGGATTGACAAAACCTTCTGGTTGTATCACATACAACCTTTCCTCAAGAAAATCGTCGAGGAAACAATGTTTTTTGACATCCTATCTGCAAGATTTCATAAATAATGCAGTAACTGCTAATATAATTCCAATAGACTCTTAGCATCGCTACGAGTGAGAAAATCTCATCGTAGTCAACTCCTTGAACTTGTCGGAAAACGTCTTAACGACAAGTCGAGCTTTCTTAATGGTGACACTTACCATCATTGTCCGTCTTCCTTTTAAAATCCATCTGCACCCAACAGCCTTACGACCATCAAGTAGTTCTTCCAAAGTCTATACTTTGTTTTTATACATGGATCCTCTCTCGGATTTCATGGCCTCGAGCCATTCGTCAGAATCCGGGCCCACCATCGCTTCTCCATAGCTCGTAGGTTCATTGTTGTCTAGCAACAGGACTTCAAAGACAGGATTACGTACCACTCTGAAGTAGTACGCATCCTTGTCGACCTACGAGGTTTGGTAGTGACTTGATCCGAAGTTTCATGATCACTATCATAAGCTTCCACTTTAATTGCTGTAGGTGCCACAGGAACAACTTCTTGTGCCCTGCTACACACTAGTTGAAGTGATGGTTCAATAACCTCATCAAGTCTCCACCATCCTCCCACTCAATTCTTTCGAGAGAAACTTTTCCTCGAGAAAGGACCCGTTTCTAGAAACAGTCACTTTTGCTTCCAGATCTGAAATAGGAGGTATACCCAACTGTTTTGGGTATTCTATGAAGATGCATTTATCCGCTTTGGGTTCGAGCTTATCAGCCTGAAACTTTTTCACATAAGCGTTGCAGCCCCAAACTTTTAATAAACGACAGCTTAGGTTTCTCTAAACCATATTTCATACGGTGTCATCTCAACGGAATTACGTGGTGCCCTATTAAAGTGAATGCGGTTGTCTCTAATGCCTAACCCATAAACGATAGTGGTAATTCGATAAGAGACATCATGGTATGCACCATATCCAATAGGGTGCATTTATGATGTTCGGACACACCATCACACTATGGTGTTCCAGGCGGTATTAGTTGTGAAACAATTTCCACAATGTCTTAATTGTGTACCAAACTCGTAACTCAGATATTCATCTCTATGATCATATCATAGACATCTTATCCTCTTGTCACGACGATCTTCTACTTCACTCTGAAATTACTTCAAACTTGTATTTCATCAAGTAAATATACTTAGAATCTACTCAAATCATCTGTGAAGTAAGAGCATAATGATATTCACTGCGTGCCTCGGCACTCATTGGATTGCACACATCAAATGTATTACTTCCAACAAGTTGCTCTTTTGTTCCATCTCACTGAAAACGAGGCCTTTCAGTCATCTTGCCCATGTGGTATGATTTGCATGTCTCAAGTGATTCAAAATCAAGTGAGTCCAAACGATCCATCTGCATGGAGTTTCTTCATGCATATATACCAACAGACATGGTTCGCATGTCTCAATCTTTTCAAAAACGAGTGAGTCCAAAGATCCATCTACATGGAGCTTCTTCATGCGTTTTATACCAATATGACTCAAATGGCAGTGCCACAAGTATGTGGTACTATCATTACTATCTTATATCTTTTGGCATGATCATGTGTATCACTACGATCAAGATTCAATAAACCATTCATTTTAGGAGCAAGACCATTGAAGGTATTATTCAAATAAACAGAGTAACCATTATTCTCCTTAAATGAATAACCATATTGCGATAAACATAATCCAATCATGTCTATGCTCAATGCAAACACCAAATAACAATTATTTAGGTTTAACATCAATCTCGATGGTAGAGGGAGCATGCGATGCTTGATCACATCAACCTTGGAAACACTTCCAACACATATCGTCATCTCACCTTTAGTTAGTCTCCATTTATTCCGTAGCTTTTTATTTCGAGTTACCAACACTTAGCAACCGAACCGGTATCTAATACACTGGTGCTACTAGAAGTACTAGTAAAGTACACATTAATATAATGTATATCCAATATACTTCTGTCGACCTTGCCTGCCTTCTCATCTACCAAGTATCTAGGGTAGTTCTGTTTCAGTGACCGTTCCCCTCATTACAGAAGCACTTAGTCTCGGGTTTGGGTTCAACCTTGGGTTTCTTCACTAGAGCAGCAACTGATTTGCCGTTTCATGAAGTATCCCTTCTTTCCCTTGCCCTTCTTGAAACTAGTGGTTTTACTAACCATCAAAAATTGATGATCCTACTTGATTTCTACTTTCGCAGTGTCAAACATCGCGGGTTGCTCAAGGATCATCATGTCTATCCCTGATATGTTATAGTTCATCACGAAGCTCTAATAGCTTGGTGGCAGTGACTATGGAGAACCATCACTATCTCATCTGGAAGATTAACTCCCACTCGATTCAAGCGATTGTAGTACTCAGACAATCTGAGCACATGCTCAACGATTGAGCTTTTCTCCCTTAGTTTGCAGGCTTAAGAAACTTGTCAGAGGTCTCATACCTCTTGACGTGGGCACTAGCCTGAAATCCCAATTTCAGTCTTTGGAACATCTCATATGTTCTGCGACGTTTCAAAAACGTCTTTGGCGCCTCAATTCTAAACCATTAGCATTACGCACTGAACTATCACGTAGTCATCAAAATGTGTATGTCAGATGTTCGCAACATCCACAGACGACGCTCGAGGTTCAGCACACCGAGCGGTGCATTAAGGACATAAGCCTTCTGCGCAGCAATGAGGATAATCCTCAGTTTACGGACCCAGTCCGCATAATTTCTACTATCAACTTTCAACTAAATTTTCTCTAGGAACATATCTTAAACAGTAGAACCAAAGCGTAAGCTATGACATAATTTGCAAAGACCTTTTGACTATGTTCATGATAATTAAGTTCATCTGATTATTTAATGAACTCCCACTTAGATAGACATCCCTCTAGTCATCTAAGTGAACATGATCCGAATCGACTAGACCGTGTCCGATCATCACGTGAGACGGACTAGTCATCATCGGTGAACATCTTCATGTTGATCGTATCTACTATACGACTCATGTTCGACCTTTCGGTCTCTTGTGTTCCGAGGCCATGTCTGTATATGCTAGGCTCGTCAAGTCAACCTAAGTGTTTCGCATGTGTAAATCTGGCTTATACCCATTGTATGCGAACGTTAGAATCTATCACACCCGATCATCACGTGGTGCTTCGAAACAACGAACCTTCGCAACGGTGCACAGTTAGGGGGAACACATCTCTTGAAATTTTAGTGAGGGATCATCTTATTTATGCTACCGTCGTTCTAAGCAAATAAGATGTAAACATGACAAACATCACATGCAAATCATAAAGTGACATGATATGGCCAATATCATCTTGCGCCTTTGATCTCCATCTTCGAGGGGCGGCATGATCACCTTCGTCACCGGCATGACACCATGATCTCCATCATCGTGTCTTCATGAAGTTGTCTCGCCAACTATTACTTCTACTACTATGGCTAACGGTTAGCAATAAAGTAAAGTAATTACATGGCGTTTTTCATTGACACGCAGGTCATAGAATAAATTAAGACAACTCCTATGACTCCTGCCGGTTGTCATACTCATCGACATGCAAGTCGTGATTCCTATTACAAGAACATGATCAATCTCATACATCACATATATATAATTCATCACATCCTTTTGGCCATATCACATTCATACCCTGCAAAAACAAGTTAGACGTCCTCTAATTGTTGTTGCATGTTTTACGTGGCTGCTATGGGTTTCTAGCAAGAACGTTTCTTACCTACGCAAAAGCCACAACGGTGATATGCCAATTGCTATTTACCCTTCATAAGGACCCTCTTCATCGAATCCGATCCGACTAAAGTGGGAGAGACAGACACCCGCTAGCCACCTTATGCATCAAGTGCATGTCAGTCGGTGGAACCTGTCTCACGTAAGTGTACGTGTAAGGTCTGTCCGGGCCACTTCATCCCACAATGCTGCCGAATCAAGATAAGACTAGTAACGGCAAGCAAATTGAACAAATCATCGCCCACAACTACTTTGTGTTCTACTCGTGCATAGAATTTACGCATAGACCTAGCTCATGATGCCACTGTTGGGTAACGTAGCAATAATTCAAAATTTTCCTACGTGTCACCAAGATCAATCTAGGAGATGCTAGAAACGAGAGAGGGAGTGCATCTTCATACCCTTGAAGATCGCTAAGCGGAAGCGTTACAAGAACGCGGTTGATGGAGTCGTACTCGCGGCGATTCAAATTGCGGAAGATCCGATCTAGCGCCGAACGGACGGCGCCTCCGCACTCGACACACGTACAGCCCAGGGACGTCTCCTCCTTCTTGATCCAGCAAGGGGGGAGGAGAAGTTGAGGGAGAACTCCAGCAGCACGACGGCATGGTGGCGATGGAGCTCGTGGTTCTCCGGCAGAGCTTCGCTAAGCACTACGGAGGAGGAGGAGGAGTTGGAGGAGGAGAGGGCTGCGCCAAGGGAAGGGTGTGGCTGCCCTCCCACCCCCTCACTATATATAGGGGGAAGGGGAGAGGGGGCCGGCCCCTCTAGATGGATCTAGAGGAGGAGGCGGCGGCCAGGGGAAACCCTAGATGGGTTTGGGCGCCCCCACCCCCTAGGAAACTTGCCCCCCAAGCCGGGAGGGGCGGCTGCCCTAGGGGTGGCACCCCCACCTCTCCTGGTTACGTGAGAGGGGTTGGGAGGGGCGCACAGCCCCTTAGTGGGCTGGTTTGCCCCTTCCCCTTGGCCCATAAGGCCCCCCAACGCTTGCCGGGGCCTCCGAAACCCCTTTCGGACATGCTGGCCATAGCCTGGTACCCCCGGAACAATTCCGGACTCCAATACCCTTCGTCCAATATACCGATCTTCACCTCCGGACCATTCTGGAGCTCCTCGTCATGTCCGGGATCTCATCCGGGACTCCGAACAACCTTCGGTAACCACATACTATTTCCCATAACAACTCTAGCGTCACCGAACCTTAAGTGTGTAGACCCTACGGGTTCGGGAACCATGCAGACATGACCGAGACACCTCTCCGGCCAATAACCAATAGCGGGATCTGGATACCCATATTGGCTCCCACATGTTCCACGATGATCTCATCGGATGAACCACGATGTCGGGGATTCAATCAATCTCGTATTCAATTCCCTTTGTCTATCGGTATGTTACTTGCCCGAGATTCGATCGCCGGTATCCCCATACCTCGTTCAATCTTGTTACTGGCAAGTCTCTTTACTCGTTCCGTAACGCATGATCCCGTGGCTAACTCATTAGTCACATTGAGCTCATTATGATGATGCATTACCGAGTGGGCCCAGAGATACCTCTCCGTCATACGGAGTGACAAATCCCAGTCTCGATTCGTGCCAACCCAACAGACACTTTCGGAGATACCTGTAGTGCACCTTTATAGCCACCCAGTTACGTTGTGACGTTTGGTACACCCAAAGCATTCCTACGGTATCCGGGAGTTGCACAATCTCATGGTCTAAGGAAATGATACTTGACATTAGAAAAGCTCTTAGCAAACGAACTACACGATCTTGTGCTATGCTTAGGATTGGGTCTTGTCCATCACATCATTCTCCTAATGATGTGACCCCGTTATCAATGACATCCAATGTCCATGGTCAGGAAACCATAACCATTTATTGATCAACGAGCTAGTCAACTAGAGGCTTACCAGGGACATGTTGTGGTCTATGTATTCACACATGTATTACGGTTTCCAGGTAATACAATTATAGCATGAACAATAGACAATTATCATGAACAAGGAAATACAATAATAACCATTTTATTTTTGCCTCTAGGGCATATTTCCAACACCCCAAAGGTTTGAGCGGGGAAGTATCAAGGTCGCACCAAAGAGGCCACCATCATAGTTGAAGTAGTGACATCGAATGACTTGTGAATTTGACATGCTTTCTTTGGCACGCCGAATTCTAACAATGACATCAATATGCTCCAATGATCTCCTTTGTTCAAGAGATTTTGTGATGGGGATGCTCCGGCATGAACCTACACCGTCAACGAGCACAACTCAACATGGGGTACTACCTTGCTTATGTTATCTATCCTCAGTGGGCGGCGTTTGTGAATACTATATCCGACCCTCGTGGTAGGAAAACAATGTCTCGTTGCAAAAGTGCAAGAAGGTGCTAGGAATGATGTCGGGAGGGCATCCGGAGTGGTCCATGCTCATTGGGGTATTGTTCGTGGAGCTGTAATGATGTGGGAACAAGAGACGCTTTGGCAGATCATGATATATTGTGTAATCTTGCACAACATTATAGAGGATGAGGACAAAGACGCAGCCTCCATGCATGATTTTGAGAAGCCTGGAGTTCAGGTCCGCCTCCCAGAACAAGATGTGGAGCATATTGCCAACTTTCTTGAGATGCATCAACAACTTTAAGACCAACAGGTGCACATGCAACTTCTCAATATAGTGGAGCGTATGTGGACCACGTTGAAAATCATTGAACTATTGTTTTTATGTTTGAATTATGCACTGTGAAGAAATTTTATGTTTGGACTATGTAGTTTTATGTACCCATAATTTTAATATGTACTCCCTCCGTCCGAAAAAAGTTTGTCCCTCAAATGGATGTATCTAGCACCAAGTTAGTGCTAAATACATCCATTTGAATGACAAGCTTGGGACAAGTTTTTTCGGACGGAGGGAGTATGTGAATGCATGTATATGAGGTTTCCAAAATAGGGATTATGATTACAATAAGACATTTGGAGGGCCGGACTTGCGCTGTCCACTGACACATCCAGGCGACATATAGAGGCCCGGATTTGCCGGTCCGGTTGTAGATGCTCTTACCAGGCATTGCATCGCTGTCGTTTGCTACCAACGGTCTACCAAGGCACGTTTGTTTTTAAAGTTGTCATTTGGAAAACTTCAAGAAATTACTGTCACAGCGGTGTACCAGGCATTGCATCGCTGTCATGTGGAAAACTCCGTGAAAGCCATATTTTAAAAGTTTTGAAAAATCTGAAAAAAAATACGAGATGTTAAGAGGGTGATGTTTTTTTGCCACGTAAAATTTCAAGTTGAAACACATTATGAGATGTGAGTTATGAAAAAGACAAATTCAGCCCTGAATAGTGACATTACTGTTTGGCACTATTCAAAGTTGTTTTTGTCTTTTTCATAGCTCACATCTCGTAATGTATTTCAACTTGAAATTTTGTGTGGCAATAAAGCATCATCCTCTTAACATCTCGTATTTTTTTGAGATTTTCTGAAACTACAAATATATTTTTCTCGTGGTTTTCATCGGTTTCCACCGAATGTTGGTTTCCGTATGATATTCTCCCTTTTGAAAAATTCTACTACCAAAGTACCACAGCGAAATATATATACACGCTGATGTACGCAGTTGAGAGTATGAAAATATACACTAGCACATGCAACCGAGAGAAATGGTTGGAGGGTGTGCCGTGCTCAACAACGGGTGTTGTAAATATATAACATAAAAAAATATGAATAGGGAAATATGATAGAAATGACACATCAGCGTATAATTATGTGGTCCATCATAGCATCTTATTTTCAAATTCCATGTGACATGCATTAACTCGTTCACCCCATTGCCCCACGCCACACACACACACACACACACACACACACACACATCCATATCCAGGAATCCTCCTACCAACGACCCAGCACACACGGCCGAGGCCTATATGTATGGCACCCCTCCCTTCACCGCATGATGTGTTCCCTCCCCATCAGCTATCTTCCCCACTCCCACTTTGCAGTCCACACATACGCATGCATTCCTCATACAATATATCATGCATCTCAGCTAAGCTAGTGACAGCACATGCATCACCAATCGCCATATCTTTCAATGGGAAATGGAGCATGAATGCAGTCTCCGTGTACTAGCTACTAGCTACTGCTAGCTCGGTTCCTCGAGAATGTGATAGCAATGGCAACATTGCAAAGGTGATGAAGCTAGCTTAACTGCTGGGATATGATATGATGTGCCTGGCTCCCTGTATGCCACTCATCCAGAGCAACACCTTTTGCAATAAGGTTGCCTGCGATGGATGGCGTGCACGGATCCAAGCATATCGAACCCTCTCCCTCTCCCTCTCCCTCTCGTCTCCTAGTTAGTTTCATTGCTGTTTATCTTCTCTTTTAAGCTATCAGTTTTCTCTCCAATGGCGCTTGATGATGTTCATAGTTTTTTCTTAATATATGGTTTCCCCCCAATGATCTGCTCTCGATATACATAGTATCAGCATGGAAAGGAAATCAATCAAATTTTAACTGGTTTTCTTCAATGTGTCAGCTATACATGTTATTTTATATCAATGTATATGTCAATACGGTTAATTATTATTTGTTCAACAACCATACGCGTGCATGCTAGTAATGAAAATGATGATTTCATATATATGTTTGGACAATGCAAATCGTGGAGTATATATGAGCAAGCAAGTAAATTAGTGTTTCCCTAGCTTCCTCAAGTCTTCTGGATGACATCTTAACTTAGCATCAAGTTATATTTTCAGGGTTAAATTTGCTCCAGTGATGACTAACTCTCACTTTGATAGCCGGCAAAAGTCGGAGAATCTGCAGACAATTTCAGGTCTTCGGGAAGCAGTGCCCATTTCAGGTCTTCGAGAAGCAGTGCCTCCCAGAAGTTGAGCCCAACCTCGTTTGAAGAGCTACAAGATGAACAATTCCAGATGTTCCATATATGTATATAGATTTTCCGTTTTGGAAAAAAAATGTATAGATTTCAAGTCGTTCACACTTCTACCCACGTAATTTCTCATTTTATTTTCATTGTACAAGACAGTTTCTGCCCTAGTTGCAGAAAGACACAAAAGAGCCTTTTGCACATTCCAAAGGGAAGAAATGAGACTGAGAATTTGATCATTAACTTGATTGTAATCAGGCATGAATCACATTAGTATTTTCATCGGTAGTACCTACTTCTGTCCTTTACTTCCAGACACTAATTGATCTTTATGGTGCTTTCTCTCTCAAATTGAGAATTTTATCAATAGAGTAGCAGCGTAGGCCATACTTTCTTCCTTTTTATGGTGGTGCAGGTTCCAAGGCATAATACATCTGACCACTTTTTCTGTAGCTCATGTTAGCAAAAAAGGAAAAGGAAAATAAAGTACTTTTGATGACAACCTACTTGTTCATTGTTTATGTTTAGGAAAATAGTTGCCTTATGCACATATTGGTGCTCAAAGTGTTGAAACTCTAAATAGCATTTACTTTAGAATGGAGGGGGGGTAGTTGTGGGTCTTCTTAAGTAGTATACTGTAAAAAAAGATCGATAGCAGTTGCTAAATCAAGTTTGATTATTATTTCAGTACATCTTTGAAAAAAAAATCTCTCTCCACACCGATTTCCATTAAAGAAACCGCCATAGTGTTGAGTACAAAGTTCAGCAAAGACTAAAGTAAAAAAATACAAAACAAACCGCCATAGTGTTGAGTACAAAGTCCATTAAAGCAACAAACCACTATAAACTAAACAAGTTTCATGATTTCGGACGCGTTGAGTAATCGCCGTAGACACGTGAAATCCATTTCTCCCTCCATGACTCCAATGATTGATCGACTTGAACGAACAATGAACAGTTTCCCCATATAGTACTCGCCTGAAATAGTCATCGGCAGGTGATGCAGGTCATGGTCGGCTAGCTGACTTGACTGTTGCTACTGCATACTCTGGACCTTTACCTTAGAATATGTTCCAGAGAAACCGTAATACTCTCTCTGTCCCATAATATAAAAGCATTTTTGACACTAGTGTAGTGTCAAAAACGCTCTTATATTATGGGACGGAGGGAGTACCACATACACAGTAGGACGCTAATGTAATGGACGCCAATGCACACACATATATACACATGTAGGTATAAGCAACTTCTGACCAATCATGCACCAGAATTATTGCCTTCTCATTTACACTTTTAGGTGAACTGGTTGGTGCACAAACATGCGACATGAACAGTGCCACAAGGATCCGCTTAGCTGGCGGCATCGACCACCTCAGCCTAGAGGTAAGTTAATACTCCCTCCGTCCCATAATGTAAGACGTTTTTTAACACAAAAAACGTCTTACATTATGGGACGGAGGGAGTAATTTTTATGGGTGGACATGTCGCATTGAACGCAATAGTGTGACTAGGGACGTCGCGCCACATTAGGGCTAGCTGCGGCGTCGACAACCTCGGCCGGCAGGTCAGTTTATTTTTTTTGGATGAATTGGTTGGAGCACACAACGGAACAATGCCGACGAAGGCAGGCATATGGCGCCACCTTCGGCTTAGCTGGCGGCGTCGACCCGTCTCGGCGTGCTGGTCAGGATGAGGTGAAGGGCTCAAGGCTGCCATTGCTGCCGAGAGGCAGGGCACAGCCATGTTAGCACCCTCAGTGGACGCAGTGGGAGGAATCCACCTGACTCCAGTATGTGGACAAGGTAGAAAATGCCATAGAGGGCAAGCACTATGCGGATCGATGCAGGTGCATGGTAGCTCAGTCAGTGAACTGCATGCATTTGCCATTGCTTGTCTCTGCAAAGGCTCAGATCTTGCAGGAGATGTCTAGCCATGCAGCACGAGAAACCACATGTGCTTAGCAAATGAGCCACGCAGTAACATCTAAACAGTAGTGCCAAAAGGTACAAGGACGCTAGTGTTAGTAGTATATGCATGGTAAGCAGCAGGGTTCACTGCTGCAAAAGGAAAAATCGTAGCAGGGTTTTACTTACCATCTTTTACAGGTTAAATTATTACTTGGGGTGACAAAGGAAAAATATATATGCAGCTAAAAAGATACTGTCTACTTGGATTTGAAGTGCGATTCATGGACTTGTTAATAATATGGACCGGTGATGATACTCGGCAAGTTCCTTAGCTCTACATGATTGTTGCACATTCCAATGCTAGTGCTCTTCTCATCTCTGGTGGGAAACAACAACTACTTACTAGTAAGAACTTACATCAACGGTGAGTGAAGAATAAAGATGTAGCTATGCAACATTTTGCTTCATCTCATTTGTGATTTCCTGGAAGACCCGCAAGCGGTTCTGTGGCCTCCACGGTCTTGTGCTCGCCACGTTCTTCGGCCACCGGTTAGTGGCCTCCGTGTGATTGGTACCCTGAGAGTGTCCATTGTCACCGAATGGTGCATGACTGTGGAAAAGTGAACGCTGAGCTGCACTGCTTCTCCATGGTGTTTGCTTGGTGCCTTGAGCTTTCTCATTGAGATGCATCGTATTGAGCATTTGGCAGACTCGATTGCTGTGATCTTGAACCTTCTGCTGCTTCCACGCTGGAGCTGTCCTAGCAAACTTCCGGTTCACGTTCTCATCTGTCGACATTCTGGAGTCGTTACGTCTCCATGAACCTGCAGATGAACTTTGTCGCGGAACACCCGCGACCGGGGTTTTGAGGCTGCTGCTTCCTTGAGAAGGTGATGATGTTTTCTCCCTCTGCTCACTTGCATCCTTGCTGCTCTCACCTTGCGCGCTAGTGTTCTTGCCATCGCCCAGCTGCTGTTCATCCTCCTCCACCATGTCAGCCCATGCTTTTCTACCACCATCAACCAAACCCTTCCCCTCTTGCACAGGGTTCTCACTAGCATCCATGGCACCATTAGGGTTTGGCAGGCATTCAGCTGAGCTAGGAGTTTGAACTTGATTCTGTGTGCTGAAATTTGGTCTGTCCTTTCTTACCAGCCGCTTTCGTAGTTTCTCAAGTTGAGACTGTGGTGTGGCAGCATCATTGAACAGTCTTGAAAGATATTGGTACTCCTGCAGACTTTGTCCATTCTTCTCTCCATCAGTAGCAACCATAATTTGTGGTCCTTCACGCTTCAACTGAGTTACCGGAGATGGAAGCACTTGTGAGTTGCAATCCTCACGCTTCTCTGTATCCACCGAAACTGAAGCTTGCAGTTCTTCATAATTCAGTTGAGTTGAAGAACTAGAGAATATTTGTGGATGTAGATATTCAAGACTCTCCACATCAGCAGCAAGTAAAATCTGTGAATCTTTAGACTTCATCTGAGTTATGGGAGAAGGGAGTGTTTGTGACTCAAGTTCCCTAAGCATTTCAGTAGCCCGTGCAAAAGATCTCAAATGGTTTTCATCTTTGCAGTTGTAAGGTATAGGTTGGAGAAGGTATTTAGCTTCAGCTACCTTTCCCATCTTCATCAAGCAGATGGCTAAATTACACTCTTTGTTATAATCAGCTTCCATAGCAAGAGCTTGCCTGCAAGTGTCAAACGCCAAGTCAGTAGGAGCTGGATTTAGTTGAACGAGCTTTACTGGAAATGATGCATGAGGTTATGACAGAAAAAACAGGGTCCACTTCTACTAGTATCAGCATTTATCAGTGCTGAGAACAGTCATTTCTGCATCCTTGATGCGGACTGACAAACTACTCCCTCTGTCAAATATAAAAGGTCCCCTCAAATTTCAAGCCTAAATTTGACTAACAAAATATGAGTTGTATGCCATAAGAGTTACACCACTGGAAACCTCTTTCAAATACGAACCCAATGATATAACTTTTTGTGGCATATAATTCATACTTTTTTAGTAAAATTCATGGCCAAATTTAAGTTCAAAATTCGAGGGTGCGTGTATATTTGAACGGAGGGAGTATAATGGTGCCATAATATTATTCTTACAAATAGCACCAAAAAGAGTATTGAGAATTTCAAGAGAATACGATCATGTCTACCGAAATCCACATCAGCTTAATAAGTCCATCACCAACATAGATATACCTGTAGAGCATTTCAGCCTCCTCATAGTTTTCAGACTGCATATAGGCCCAGGCGAGGTTACCCAACAACCTTCATGACAAAGCAGAGCCTTAGAATGGCGTTTGCGGGACAAATGAAGATGTACGAAAGACTTTTATTACCTTGCCTTTTCATCCCTCAGAGAGAGATAGACTACTCTTCCATGAGATTTAGACAGCTTTGCTTTCCACCGGCCAGAAGCTAGATCCTCGTCAACCATTCTCAGCTTCAATGTCAGCATTTCAATCTGTTCTTTTGTCCTACCGCATTTCTGGTTCAACACAGACAAGATCTTTATCAATACTAGGCTAACTATTCATACACAAATGCGGTATGGGTTTATTATTAGCTGATGACTTTTTCGTATGGGTTTGCGCAATATATTAATGTGTTCAGGATCTACTAGTATAATCAAACGTCAAAAGTGGGCTTCAGAAGAAACATTTAGCTTATATACGTAAATTTACAGGACCGAAATACCTTGTATAGGTCAAGAAGAATATTGTCAAGAGACTCTTGAGCTTCATTTGGACAACGGTGACGGAAGGATCTTATCGCTTCGACGGCTTCTTCAGCCCGATTTGCTTGTTTTAGTACAGTAGCCATATCCTTCAGTGCACTCTCAATTCGTTCACCACTGTTAATAGCTGCCCAGAACAATGGAACTGCCTTGTTTGGATCCTTTTCAATTAACTGGAATAACAGAAGCAAAGTGAGGAAACAAAGAGAAACACAAGCTTATCTTACAAAAGCTTTTAAGATCAAGATTGTAAATGCATCTTGATTGATTCACAAGTCTGCAAGTGCCACAGATAAAATAAAAAATACACTGTAGAAAAGCAGGTAATGCACAGAAGCATTTCAGAGCATCAGGCAGAATGAGCACCTGTTACAGCTACTAGTGAGACTCAAACATGTGCAGTACATCATCACATCTTGCCAAACTGTTTCGATATAATCTTTTGATACAACAAACTTCCGGTAATAGAACACCTACTCACCTAGACATATGTAGAAGGGCAAAACTTTCGTGCCACTTTAGGCTAATGTCATTTTTTTCAAAATTATTATTTATGCCAGGGAGTCTACTTTCATATTTCTCTTTTTTATGCAGTTAACAGATATCCTGATACAACTGAAGATGGTGTGAAACAGCCATATAATGGTTTTTCATTGGAAAAATACTAAGCTTCAAAGCTACTGCATCCTTCCCTCCCATATACTACTCGAGGATTTGGTGAATTTAGCATCTCACGAGATTCAGCAAGCTGCAGTTATTACAGAATACCATTACGATGCAACTAAAAGAACAATGATAGGTTCATTGAAGACAAAATTCAATGAATTGACTCAGGCCCATGATGCATATTTATTGACATTTGGCCCCAGGAAAATGGATGCCAATGAGTTTTCACAAAAGAGCGCTGTAGTCTTAACAATTGAGGCAGCCTGGTGGCATTTGAGCTTTGCATGCAACTGTGCAAGTCAAGGAAGCTAGCACTAACTGTTATCACTAGTACACGGGGCACTGGGGGGGACACACGTTAGGAGAAAATCAAGTTCCCTCCTAAATTTCAGTTCCGCAGTTATTCTGAAGAATTGCATCCATTTAGCCAGCCCGATTGGTAATGGCCAGAACCAGACAGATATAGCGCTCAATTTTGGACCCTGAAGAGGAAGAAATTGCACCTGATGGTGGTGCTCGATCGTATTACCTGCGCCTGCTTCGCCCTCAAGTACGGGGAATCGACCGCCGGCGGCGCCCTCGGCGGCCGGGGACACCCGCCGCCGCTCACCGGCGGGGTGACGCGGTAGGAGCAGCAGCCGGCGCTCAAGGGCGGAGTGAAGTGGTTCCCGGAACCGGCGGGGGTGCAGGGGCTACACCTCTGCGGTACCGCCTCCGCCGCGCCCCTCGGCGACGTCCACGGCGGCAGCCGCCTACCCCCGCTCGGCATGTCGGAATTCCGTCGAACACCTGTGGCGCGTTCGCCGGAAAGCCAGACACCGCCGATAGAAAAGCTCTCCCCGATTCCGGGAAAGGGACCAACCCGGCGTCGAACACAGCAGAGAAGCCCTTGCCTCCGAGACGGATCAGTTCGCCGGCGATCGCATCCGCAAGAAGAATTCCTCGGAGCCAGCGAGAGGAGGGAAGCAGAACGAACGGCCTGTTATATACGCCAACCGAAGAACGGAAGAATTTTTTTGAAACGGATGGAGGGAGGGAGGGTGCCGACGTGGATGGCGTGACGGGCCCACATTTGGCCGACGTGGACGTCGCGTCACGGGGTTCCCGTTCGCTCGCGTACTAGTGCTGGCAGTAAGTGCAGCTCATGCGCCCCTAGTGCGTGCATGTAATGCGTATCGATTGATCGGTTGGTTTCGAGCTTGCATTCCTGCACACGCGACGCATGTGCTGCTCATGGCCATGGGTTTTACCTTGATCTGATTCTCGTTTAAAAGAACAGTTTACAAACAACCTTGCTTCACCGTTTCATTACCCAAAATATGCAAAACTTTCAAGAAAAATACATAACTTCCTTTTTCCACAATGCATCATTTGGCAAACCTGGGAGTTCTGATGTTTGAAATGTAGTTCTGATGTTTGAAATGTAGTTTTTTTTTACTTGACGAGTGTAGCATGCAACTTTTGCGAAATTACTAGTCAAGTGGGCACTCTTTGCAAAGATTACCCCAAAACTCCTCCAGAAAAGTTTTTGTGGGTTTTCCCCAATATGTGGGTTTGCAAAGTACACTCTTTTGTTTTCTTTTCTTAGCGAATTTATAAAATCACGTATCATTTCATCGACGGGTAGCGAGCGACAAAACCACATACACACTCTAGTGTGGTAGCGAGCGCTTGAGGCGAACAAGAAAACAGGTGCTCAACCAACAACTACAAGCTCTACGTCTCGGGTAACAGTTGGTAAAGCTCTTTGGCTCCAACTCTAGCCCGTAGAGGGCGTCAAACCATCAAAGACGCATCCATTGCAATGCTTCTAGAGCCACCAAGCAGACAACACAAGAGAGGAGGGCCCCTTATGCAAGGTCGGGGGGCATGGTCGCGGGCGACCGCCAACCAGTCTAGAAAGTCAGCTCTGGACGAGGAAGGTCTCTCGTGGAACGACACCAGGATAGGATCTCATGCCACACCTGGTGGGAGAAGGACCACCCAACGAGGATGTGTTGCATGTCCTCAGTCTCCTAGTTGCCAAGGATGCACTGGTCGGCATGGGAAGGCCCACAGACTAGGCGGCTCGCATGCCAGCACCTATTTTGGAGAGCAGAGACGGCGCCACTGGCCGATGTAATGGACCATAGCGGCAAGGCGACGTGCGCCTTGGATGTCCCAGACCCAAGAGCGAAGGGGGAGGTCATCCTTGTTGGGAAACGTACATGCAATTTCAAAAAAAAAATCCTACGCTCACGCAAGATCTATCTAGGAGATGCATAGCAACAAGAGGGGGAGAGTGTATCCACGTACCCTCGTAGACCGAAAGCGGAAGCGTTTTGTTAACGCGGTTGATGTAGTCGAACTTCTTCTCATTCCGACCGATCAAGCACCGAATGTATGGCACCTTCGAGTTCTGCACACGTATAGCTTGATGACGTCCCTCGAACTCTTGATCCAGCAAAGTGTCGAGGGAGATGAGTTCCGTCAGCACGACGGCGTGGTGACGGTGATGGTAAAGTGACCCGTGCAGGGCATCTCCTAAGCACCACGAAGATATGACCGGAGGCGTAAACTGTGGAATGGGCACCGCACACGGCTAACAATTGTTGGTGTGTGTTCTAGGCGCCCCCTCCCCACGTATATATAGGTGGGAGGGGGAGGGGGACAGCCTTGGGGCGCCCCAAGTAGGAGGAATCCTACTTGAGGGCCTTGTCCAATTCAGCCCCCCTACCATATCCACCAGAGGGGGAAGGAAAGAGGAGGGAGGAGGGAAGGAAGGGGGAGGCCAAATCCCTCCCCTTCCTTCTCTCTTCCCCTCTTTCCCTTTCCCTCAGGTGCGGCCCATATGGGGGGCGCAACATGTTGGGAATCGTAGCATAATTTTAAAATTTTCCTACGCTCACCAAGATGCATCTATGGAGTATACTAGCAACGAGGGGAAAGGAGTGCATCTACATACCCTTGTAGATCGCGAGCGGAAGCGTTCCAATGAACGTGGATGACGGAGTCGTACTCGCCGTGATCCAAATCACCGATGACCGAGTGCCGAACGGACGGCACCTTCGCGTTCAACACACGTACGGTGCAGCGACGTCTCCTCCTTCTTGATCCAGCAAGGGGGAAGGAGAGGTTGATGGAGATCCAGCAGCACGACGGCGTGGTGGTGGATGTAGCGGGATGCCGGCAGGGCTTCGCCGAGCTTCTACGAGAGAGAGAGGTGTAGCAGGGGAGGAGGGAGGCGCCCAAGGCTGTGATGTTGCTGCCCTCCCTCCCCCCTTTATATAGGCCCCCTTGGGAGGGGGGGGGCGCCGGCCAAACCCATCTAGGGTGGGGGGCGGCGGCCAGGGGGGTGCCTTGCCCCCCAAGGCAAGTGGGAAGCCCCCCACCCTAGGGTTCCCAACCCTAGGCGCATGAGGGAGGCCCATGGGGGGGCGCCCAGCCCACTTCAGCCCACGGGGCCCTCCGGGATAGGTGGCCCCACCCGGTGGACCCCCGGGACCCTTCCGGTGGTCCCGGTACAATACCGGTAACCCCCGAAACTTTCCCGGTGGCCGAAACTTGACTTCCTATATATAATTCTTCACCTCCGGACCATTCCGGAACTCCTCGTGACGTCCGGGATCTCATCCGGGACTCCGAACAACTTTTGGATTTCCGCATACACATATCTCTACAACCCTAGCGTCACCGAACCTTAAGTGTGTAGACCCTACGGGTTCGGGAGACATGCAGACATGACCGAGACGCCTCTCCGGTCAATAACCAACAGCGGGATCTGGATACCCATGTTGGCTCCCACATGTTCCACGATGATCTCATCGGATGAACCACGATGTCGAGGATTCAATCAATCCCGTATACAATTCCCTTTGTCAATCGGTATGTTACTTGCCCGAGATTCGATCGTCGGTATCCCAATACCTTGTTCAATCTCGTTACCGGCAAGTCTCTTTACTCGTACCGCAATGCATGATCCCGTGACTAACGCCTTAGTCACATAGAGCTCATTATGATAATGCATTACCGAGTGGGCCCAGAGATACCTCTCCGTCACACGGAGTGACAAATCCCAATCTCGATCCGTGCCAACCCAACAGACACTTTCGGAGATACCCGTAGTGCACCTTTATAGTCACCCAGTTACGTTGTGACGTTTGGCACACCCAAAGCACTCCTACGGTATCCGGGAGTTGCACGATCTCATGGTCTAAGGAAAAGATACTTGACATTGGAAAAGCTTTAGCAAACGAGACTACACGATCTTTTATGCTATGCTTAGGATTGGGTCTTGTCCATCACATCATTCTCCTAATGATGTGATCCCGTTATCAATGACATCCAATGTCCATAGTCAGGAAACCATGACTATCTGTTGATCAACGAGCTAGTCTACTAGAGGCTTACTAGGGACACGTTGTGGTCTATGTATTCACACATGTATTATGATTTCCGGACAATACAATTATAGCATGAACAATAGACAATTACCATGAACAAAGAAATATAATAATAACCATTTATTATTGCCTCTAGGGCATATTTCCAACAGTCTCCCACTTGCACTAGAGTCAATAATCTAGTTACATTGTGATGAATCGAACACCCATTGCGTTCTGGTGTTGATCATGTTTTGCTCTAGGGAGAGGTTTAGTCAACGGATCTGCTACATTCAGGTCTGTATGTACTTTACAAATATCTATGTCTCCATTTTGAACACTTTCACGAATGGAGTTGAAGCGACGCTTGATATGCCTGGTCTTCCTGTGAAACCTGGGCTCCTTCGCAAGGGCAATAGCTCTAGTGTTGTCACAGAATAGAATCATCGGGCCCGACGCATTGGGAATCACCCCTAGGTCGGTAATGAACTCCTTCATCCAGACTGCTTCTTGTGCTGCCTCCGAGGCTGCCATGTACTCCGCTTCACATGTAGATCCCGCCACGACGCTTTGCTTGCAACTGCACCAGCTTACTGCTCCTCCATTCAAAATATACACGTATCCGGTTTGTGACTTCGAGTCATCCAGATCTGTGTCGAAGCTAGCGTCGACGTAACCCTTTACGACGAGCTCTTCGTCACCTCCATAAACGAGAAACATATCCTTAGTCCTCTTCAGGTACTTCAGGATATTCTTGACCGCTGTGCAGTGTTCCATGCCGGGATTACTTTGGTACCTTCCTACCAAACTTACGGCAAGGTTTACATCAGGTCTGGTACACAGCATGGCATACATAATAGACCCTATGGCCGAGGCATAGGGGATGACACTCATCTTTTCTATATCTTCTGCCGTGGTCGGGCATTGAGCCGTGCTCAATTGCACACCTTGCAATACAGGCAAGAACCCCTTCTTGGACTGATCCATATTGAACTTCTTCAATATCTTGTCAAGGTATGTACTCTGTGAAAGACCAATGAGGCGTCTTGATCTATCTCTATAGATCTTGATGCCTAATATATAAGTAGCTTCTCCAAGGTCCTTCATTGAAAAACACTTATTCAAATAGGCCTTTATACTTTCCAAGAATTCTATATCATTTCCCATCAATAGTATGTCATCCACATATAATATGAGAAATGCTACAGAGCTCCCACTCACTTTCTTGTAAACACAGACTTCTCCATAAGTCTGTGTAAACCCAAACGCTTTGATCATCTCATCAAAGCAAATGTTCCAACTCCGAGATGCTTGCACCAGCCCATAGATTGAGCGCTGGAGCTTGCATACTTTGTTAGCATTCTTAGGATCGACAAAACCTTCCGGCTGCATCATATACAACTCTTCCTTAAGGAAGCCATTAAGGAATGCCGTTTTGACGTCCATCTGCCATATCTCATAATCATAGTATGCGGAAATTGCTAACATGATTCGGACGGACTTCAGCTTCGCTACGGGTGAGAAAGTCTCATCGTAGTCAACCCCTTGAACTTGTCGATAACCCTTAGCGACGAGTCGAGCCTTATAGATGGTCACATTATCATCCGCGTCCGTCTTCTTCTTAAAGATCCATTTGTTTTCTATGGCTCGCTGATCATCGGGCAAGTCAGTCAAAGTCCATACTTCGTTTTCATACATGGATCCTATCTCGGATTTCATGGCTTCTAGCCATTTGTCGGAATCCGGGCCCGCCATCGCTTCTTCATAGTTCGAAGGTTCACCGTTGTCTAACAACATGATTTCCAGGACAGGGTTGCCGTACCACTCTGGTGCGGAACGTGTCCTTGTGGACCTATGAAGTTCAGCAGTAACTTGATCTGAAGCTTCATGATCATCATCATTAATTTCCTCCCCAGTCGGTGTAGGCACCACAGGAACATTTTCCCGCGCTGCGCTACTTTTTGGTTCGGAAGGGGTGACTATCACCTCATCAAGTTCCACTTTCCTCCCACTCAATTCTTTCGAGAGAAACTCATTCTCTAGAAAGGACCCGTTCTTGGCAACGAAGATCTTGCCTTCGAATCTGAGGTAGAAGGTATACCCAATAGTTTCCTTAGGGTATCCTATGAAGACGCATTTTTCCGACTTGGGTTCGAGCTTTTCAGGTTGAAGTTTCTTGACATAAGCATCGCATCCCCAAACTTTTAGAAACGACAGCTTAGGTTTCTTCCCAAACCATAATTCATACGGTGTCGTCTCAACGGATTTCGACGGAGCCCTATTTAAAGTGAATGCGGCAGTCTCTAAAGCATAGCCCCAAAATGAGAGCGGTAAATCGGTAAGAGACATCATAGATCGCACCATATCCAATAGAGTGCGATTACGACGTTCGGACACACCGTTTCTCTGAGGTGTTCCAGGCGGCGTGAGTTGTGAAACTATTCCACATTTCCTTAAGTGTGTACCAAACTCGTGACTTAAATATTCTCCACCACGATCTGATCGTAAGAATTTTATTTTTCTGTCACGTTGATTCTCAACCTCACTCTGAAATTCCTTGAACTTTTCAAAGGTTTCAGACTTGTGTTTCATTAGGTAGACATACCCATATCTACTTAAATCATCAGTGAGAGTGAGAACATAACGATATCCTCCGCGAGCCTCAACACTCATTGGACCGCACACATCGGTATGTATGATTTCCAATAAGTTGGTTGCTCGCTCCATTGTTCCGGAGAACGGAGTCTTGGTCATCTTACCCATGAGGCATGGTTCGCACGTGTCAAATGATTCGTAATCAAGAGACTCCAAAAGTCCATCTGCATGGAGCTTCTTCATGCGCTTGACACCAATGTGACCAAGGCGGCAGTGCCACAAGTATGTGGGACTATCGTTATCAACTTTACATCTTTTGGTATTCACATTATGAACATGTGTAACATCACGTTCGAGATTCATCAAGAATAAACCATTAACCAGCGGGGCATGACCATAAAACATATCTCTCAAATAAATAGAACAACCATTATTCTCAGATTTAAATGAGTAGCCATCTCGAATTAAACGAGATCCAGATACAATGTTCATGCTCAAAGCTGGCACTAAATAACAATTATTGAGGTTTAAAACTAATCCCGTAGGTAGATGCAGAGGTAGCGTGCCGACGGCGATCACATCGACCTTGGAACCATTCCCGACGCGCATCGTCACCTCGTCCTTCGCCAGTCTCCGTTTATTCCGTAGTTCCTGTTTTGAGTTACAAATATGAGCAACCGCACCGGTATCAAATACCCAGGAGCTACTACGAGTACTGGTAAGGTACACATCAATTACATGTATATCACATATACCTTTGGTGTTGCCGGCCTTCTTGTCCGCTAAGTATTTGGGGCAGTTCCGCTTCCAGTGACCACTTCCATTGCAATAAAAGCACTCAGTTTCAGGCTTGGGTCCATTCCTTGACTTCTTCCTAGTAACTGGCTTACCGGGCGCGGCAACTCCCTTGCCGTCTTTCTTGAAGTTCTTCTTACCCTTGCCCTTCTTGAACTTAGTGGTTTTATTCACCATCAACACTTGATGTTCTTTTCTGATCTCCACCTCCGCTGATTTCAGCATTGAATATACCTCAGGAATGGTCTTTTCCATCCCCTGCATATTGAAGTTCATCACAAAGCTCTTGTAGCTTGGTGGAAGCGACTGAAGGATTCTGTCAATGACCGCATCATCCGGGAGATTAACTCCCAGCTGAGACAAGCGGTTGTGCAACCCAGACATTCTGAGTATATGCTCACTAACAGAACTATTCTCCTCCATTTTACAGCTGAAGAACTTGTCGGAGACTTCATATCTCTCGACCCGGGCATGAGCTTGGAAAACCATTTTCAGCTCCTCGAACATCTCATATGCTCCATGTTTCTCAAAACACTTTTGGAGACCCGGTTCTAAGCTGTAAAGCATGCCGCACTGAACGAGGGAGTAATCATCAGCACGCTGCTGCCAAGCGTTCATAACGTCTTGGTTCTCTGGGATTGGTGCTTCACCTAGCAGTGCTTCTAAGACATAATCTTTCTTGGCTGCTATGAGGATGATCCTCAGGTTCCGGACCCAGTCCGTATAGTTGCTGCCATCATCTTTCAGCTTGGTTTTCTCTAGGAACGCGTTGAAATTGAGGACAACGTGGGCCATTTGATCTACAAGACATAGTGTAAAGATTTTAGACTAAGTTCATGATAATTAAGTTCATCTAATCAAATTACTCAATGAACTCCCACTCAGATAGACATCCCTCTAGTCATCTAAGTGAAACATGATCCGAGTTAACTAGGCCGTGTCCGATCATCACGTGAGACGGACTAGTCAAGATCGGTGAACATCTCCATGTTGATCGTATCTTCTATACGACTCATGCTCGACCTTTCGGTCCTCCGTGTTCCGAGGCCATGTCTGTACATGCTAGGCTCGTCAAGTCAACCTAAGTGTATTGCGTGTATTCCGAGGCCATGTCTGTACATGCTAGGCTCGTCAACACCCGTTGTATGCGAACGTTAGAATCTATCACACCCGATCATCACGTGGTGCTTCGAAACAACGAACCTTCGCAACGGTGCACAGTTAGGGGGAACACTTTTCTTGAAATTATCATAAGGGATCATCTTACTTACTACCGTCGTTCTAAGCAAATAAGATGCAAAAACATGATAAACATCACATGCAATCAAATAGTGACATGATATGGCCAATATCATTATGCTCCTTTGATCTCCATCTTCGGGGCACCATGATCATCTTCGTCACCGGCATGACACCATGATCTCCATCATCATGATCTCCATCATTGTGTCTTCATGAATTCGTCATGCCAACGATTACTTCTACTTCTATGGCTAACGCGTTTAGCAACAAAGTAAAGTAATTTACATGGTGTTATTCAATGACACGCAGGTCATACAAAATAATAAAGACAACTCCTATGGCTCCTGCCGGTTGCAAGTCGTGATTCCTATTACAAGAATATGATCAATCTCATACATCACATATATCATTCATCACATCTTCTGGCCAGATCACATCACATAACACATGCTGAAAAACAAGTTAGACGTCCTCTAATTGTTGTTGCAAGTTTTACGTGGTTTGTAGGTTTCTAGCAAGAAAGTTTCTTACCTACGTATGACCACAACGTGATTTGCCAATTTCTATTTACCCTTCATAAGGACCCTTTTCATCGAATCCGTTCCGAGTAAAGTAGGAGAGACAGACACCCGCTAGCCACCTTATGCAACTAGTGCATGTCAGTCGGTGGAACCTGTCTCACGTAAGCGTACGTGTAAGGTCGGTCCGGGCCGCTTCATCCTACAATGCCGCCGAAACAAGAAACGACTAGTAGCGGCAAGAAGAATTGGCAACATCAACGCCCACAACTTCTTTGTGTTCTACTCGTGCATAGTAACTACGCATAGGCCTGGCTCATGATGCCACTGTTGGGAATCGTAGCATAATTTTAAAATTTTCCTACGCTCACCAAGATGCATCTATGGAGTATACTAGCAACGAGGGGAAAGGAGTGCATCTACATACCCTTGTAGATCGCGAGCGAAAGCGTTCCAATGAACGTGGATGACGGAGTCGTACTCGCCGTGATCCAAATCACCGATGATCGAGTGCCGAACGGACGGCACCTCCGCGTTCAACACACGTACGGTGCAGCGACGTCTCCTCCTTCTTGATCCAGCAAGGGGGAAGGAGAGGTTGATGGAGATCCAGCAGCACGACGGCGTGGTGGTGGATGTAGCGGGATGCCGGCAGGGCTTCGCCGAGCTTCTACGAGAGAGAGAGGTGTAGCAGGGGAGGAGGGAGGCGCCCAAGGCTGTGATGTTGCTGCCCTCCCTCCCCCCTTTATATAGGCCCCCTTGGGAGGGGGGGGCGCCGGCCAAACCCATCTAGGGTGGGGGGGGGGCGGCGGCCAGGGGGGTGCCTTGCCCCCCAAGGCAAGTGGGAAGCCCCCCACCCTAGGGTTCCCAACCCTAGGCGCATGGGGGGAGGCCCATGGGGGGGGCGCCCAGCCCACTTCAGCCCACGGGGCCCTCCGGGATAGGTGGCCCCACCCGGTGGACCCCCGGGACCCTTCCGGTGGTCCCGGTACAATACCGGTAACCCCCGAAACTTTCCCGGTGGCCGAAACTTGACTTCCTATATATAATTCTTCACCTCCGGACCATTCCGGAAGTCCTCGTGACGTCCGAGATCTCATCCGGGACTCCGAACAACTTTCGGGTTTCCGCATACACATATCTCTACAACCCTAGCGTCACCGAACCTTAAGTGTGTAGACCCTACGGGTTCGGGAGACATGCAGACATGACCGAGACGCCTCTCCGGTCAATAACCAACAGCGGGATCTGGATACCCATGTTGGCTCCCACATGTTCCACGATGATCTCATCGGATGAACCACGATGTCGAGGATTCAATCAATCCCGTATACAATCCCCTTTGTCAATCGGTATGTTACTTGCCCGAGATTCGATCGTCGGTATCCCAATACCTTGTTCAATCTCGTTACCGGCAAGTCTCTTTACTCGTACCACAATGCATGATCCCGTGACTAACGCCTTAGTCACATAGAGCTCATTATGATGATGCATTACCGAGTGGGCCCAGAGATACCTCTCCGTCACACGGAGTGACAAATCCCAGTCTCGATCCGTGCCAACCCAACAGACACTTTCGGAGATACCCGTAGTGCACCTTTATAGTCACCCAGTTACGTTGTGACGTTTGGCACACCCAAAGCACTCCTACGGTATCCGGGAGTTGCACGATCTCATGGTCTAAGGAAAAGATACTTGACATTGGAAAAGCTTTAGCAAACGAAACTACACGATCTTTTATGCTATGCTTAGGATTGGGTCTTGTCCATCACATCATTCTCCTAATGATGTGATCCCGTTATCAATGACATCCAATGTCCATAGTCAGGAAACCATGACTATCTGTTGATCAACGAGCTAGTCTACTAGAGGCTTACTAGGGACACGTTGTGGTCTATGTATTCACACATGTATTACGATTTCCGGACAATACAATTATAGCATGAACAATAGACAATTACCATGAACAAAGAAATATAATAATAACCATTTATTATTGCCTCTAGGGCATATTTCCAACACAACAGCCCCTGCTGGCTGCTGTGTTTCCCCTCTTGGCCCATTAGGCCCATATAGTTAGCCGGGGGGGTGCCTGGAACCCCTTCCGTTGACCTGATATGTACCTGGTACCCCCGGAACACTTCCGGTGTCCGAATACTATCATCCTATATATGAATCTTTACCTCTCGACCATTTCGACACTCCTCGTCATGTCCGTGATCACTCCGAACAACATTCGGTCACCAAATCACATAACTCATATAATACAAAATCGTCATCGAACGTTAAGCGTGCGGACCCTACGGGTTCGAGAACTATGTACACATGACCGAGACACTTCTCTGGTCAATAACCAATAGCGGAACCTGGATGCTCATATTGGTTCCTACATATTCTACGAAGATCTTTATCGATCAAACTGTAATGACAGCATACGTTATTCCCTTTGTCATCGGTATGTTACTTGCCCGAGATTCGATCGTGGGTATCTTCATACCTAGTTCAATCTCGTCACCGGCAAGTCTCTTTACTCGTTCCGTAATACATCATCCCGCAACTAATTCATTAGTCACTATGCTTGCAAGGCTTCTTATGATGTGTATTACTGAGAGGGCCCAGAGATATATACCTCTCCGACACTCGGAGTAACAAATCCTAATCTCGATCTATGCCAACCCAACAAACACCTTCGGAGATACCTACAGAGCATCTTTATAATCACCCAGTTACGTTGTGACGTTTGGTAGCATACAATGTATTCCTTCAGTATCGGGGAGTTGCATAATCTCATAGTTAGAGGAATATGTATATGACATGAAGAAAGCTATAGCAATAAGACTGAACGATCAATATGCTAAGCTAACGGATGGGTCTTGTCCATCACATCATTCTCCTAATGATGTGATCCCCTTCATCAAATGACAACACATGTCCATGGTTAGGAAATTTAACCATCTTCGATTAGCGAGCTAGTCTAGTAGAGGCTTACTAGGGACACGGTGTTTTATTTATGTATCCACACATGTATCAAGTTTCCGGTTAATACAATTCTAGCATGAATAATAAACATTTATCATGAATAAGGGAATATAAAATAATAATTTTATTATTGCCTCTAGGGCATATTTCCTTCAATCTTGGACCAAGAGAGTCTCCCGGTGATGGCGAGGAACCAGAGCAAAGAAGAGAGGAGCCAACTCAGAGATGGACTTCCCATCAATCCAATGATCCATGCACCTAGAAGAGACAGAAGCTGCCATCACCAATAGTCTAGGAAATTAGAGGCTCGGAAGATCGCCTGGACCTCAGGGTCATAGGGTATATGCAGGTGTCTCCAAGGGCGAGAAGGGTTCGTTTTCTGAAGCCTAATCTAGTGAGCTCACAAGGCAATGCTTGAGCGCTAGAGATCTCAAATCCCAACACTGCCAAGAGAGGTCGGACGACAGATGCGTTGCCAGTTGACGAGGCACTGGCCACCACGCATGTCCTTATGGCCAACCCAAAGGAAGCCACGGATGACGCGGTTCACCTACTTGAGGATCGACTAGGCGATAGTGATGAGGTACGCATGTTCCTCTTTTTTCTTCTTGAGGCAAATATAAAGTAAAAAAAACATCACGCCCCATGATTTTTCTTTCTCTTGTTTTGTTCTTTTTGACCATTTTCCCTATGTTTTTTCATTTTTGTCTTCTTTTACTTCATTTGCAAACTTTCTTCAAATTCATAAACTTTTTCAATTTTGTGAACTTTTCTTGAAAATCCGTGAACACTTTTTGATTTCGTGATAGTTTTTTCAAAATTTAAGAACATTTTAAAATTCTTTAACCTCTTTATCAAAATTGACAAACTTTTTTCAAACCCATGAACCTTCTTTCGAAATCCAGTGAACTTTTTTTAATTCGTGAATTTTGTTTCAAAATTTATTGTTTTTAAAAGTCCATGAACTTTTTCAATTTTGTCATTTTTTTCAAAACTGGTGAACTTTTTTCAAATCATAAACTTTTATCAATATTGATGAACTTTTTTTTAAATCCTCAAACTTTTTTCAAAATCAGGTGAACTTATCTAAAATTCATGAACTTTTTCTCAAAATTGTTGGTTTTTCTTAAATCCGTGAACTTTTTCAGTTTGTGAACTTTTTTCAAAATTAAGAAATCTTTTCAAATTTGTTAGGTTTTTTATCAGAATTGATGAACTTTTTCAAATCTATGGAACTTTTTCAAAATCTGGTGAATTTTTTAAATTCATAAAGTATTTTAAAAGATTGATGATTTTTTAGAAAATCCGTGAACTTTTTCCATTTCGTGAACTGTTTTTTAATATTGATGAACTTAACTTTTAATAAATATTGATGATTTTCTTTAAATATGTGAACCTTTTTTTCAAAATCCGGTGAACTTTTTAAAAAGTCATGATTTTTAAAAATTGATGATTTTTTAATATGTGAACCTTTTGTGAAAATCAATGATTTTTTCAAATTCGTGAACTTTTTTGAGCAAAATCGTTGAGATTTTTTCAAACTTATGAACTTTTTCAAATTCGTAAACTTTTTTCAAAAGCATGAAGTATTTTTAGTATTTCATGATCTTTTTGGATTTTGTCAAATCCGTGAAATTATTTGAATTCAAAACTTTTCCCCATTTTTGCGATTTGTTTCATTTTTCTGATATATATTCTTTAGTCCAACGGTTGACCAGACCCAAAGCGAACGCGCTTTTTTACCAGACCCAAAGCGAACGAGGTGCCCGTTGTTGAGCGATCGCGTCGCACGCGATGGGTCGGCTCATATGTGCAGGCGCGTGGGCGCTGGAACCTCTAACCGGCATAGGAGGCGCTTATTAGGAGGTCCCAATCTTGATGGCAAGAGCTAGGCTTATCAGTATGTCGGGGGTGACTCTTGGACCGGGCGTAAGTATCTTGCTGAATACCGCTATATTCATGTGCTTCTTGTGCGGGTGTTCGACCGTAAACTTGATCCTGACGAACTGGTTGCATGTTCTTTGCCAACGTGCGGTAGGAGGATAAGCTGCACTCTGCGGCCTTCTACATGGCTTCCTTCACCCGTCTGCCCTTCATGGCAAGAATGGCTTTGGTCGTCGCCGCGGTGGTCTTTCTCTCCTGCTTAGCGGCGGGGTATTGCTCCCATGCATCATCAAGCTTGACTGCCCTGCACTCTGGTGGCGTTTCTCCCTCGAAACCTTGCCCAGAGACTTCATTACTCTCAGTCGAGCGTGGTCGTGCCTCGGGCTACCCAAAGGTATGTCGAGCTTCTGGATATCCTTGTTGCCGAGCTTGCTACCTTCCCCGACTGCCAGATCTTCAACATGTTGTTCCTCGTCTTCACCTTCCGACATCTCGTTGTTGGGGTCCACGAGGTCATCATCCTGGCTTGTGTTTAGTGTGCCCACCATGTAGCACTCCTGGATCGAGGTCGCTTGCAACGAGCGTAAGGGCACCGTAGCTGGTGGCTGACTGTCCATGGACTCACCAGTCTCCTCCTCCAGGGCCCTAAGGTTACAAAACCTAACCGGCTATGTCGATGGAGGGGGGGGTCCTCCATGGCTCCGTCTTCCTTGACTTGGACGACAAGGCTTCCGAAGTCCTCTCTATAGAGCGCCATGGGTCACCATCAGGGGTGGATCCGACCTAGTGGTCCTCAGGCCAATCCACAAAACAATAACCGACATGTGAGGCACCCCTGGGCCATTACACAATCAACCATTGCACATGTAATGGTGCCAGTATATCCGGAAAACCTATATGATGCACATTGTGTCAAGTTGTTGAGCAATCGCGCAGGGATTCACAAGCCAGCGATGACCTGGGCCGGCCCGTTCAGTGCTTCACCGATCCCGGTTTTAAGAACCTTCTAGGAGGTTCCTAGCTGGTTTTTCCGGTTTTGGGAACCTTCTAGGATGTTCCTAACTGGCTTTTTTTATGTTTCTATTTCTATTTCTTTTTTCTATTTTCTTTTTCCTGCTTCTTTTTTCTCCTTTTATTACTATTTCTTTTTTATTTCCTTTTTTGTCTTCATTTTTACTTTATTTTTGAAAAAATGTTTGTGTGTTTCAAAATTGTTTGAAATTTTCCAAAAATGCTCGTGTTTTAAAATTTATTCAAGTGTTTCAAAAAATGTTCGTATTTCCATAATTTGTTCATGTTTTCAAATTTGTTTGAGAGTTTCAAAAAATGTTCACATTTTCAAAAAACATTCACGTTTCCAAATTTTGTTCCAGTTTTCAAAAACTATTGGCAATTTTTTAAGAATGTTCCCGTATTCAAAAACAATTGGGAGTTTAAAAACTGTTTAAAAAATTGTTCACGTTTTCAAATTTTGTGAAGAGTTTTAGAAAATTACATACATTCAAAAAGATGTCCGTAATTTTCAAAAAAATCTTCATGTTTATATAAAATGTTTTGAGTGAAAAGTGTTCACGTTTTTGAAAAATACAAACAAGTTTTGAAACACGATCATTTTTTGAAATTTGCAAAAATATTGAAAGCACGATTTTTTGGAATTTCGAACAAAAAAATTCAAAAACACGAAAAAAAGAAAAGAAAAGAAAATGTTTGGATCTGCGTTGGTATTGGTTCTTAAAGCGTTACGCTGCTATGTAATCACTAGCTAGCACGAAAAGCTTCTTTGCTGGAGGTCTCGTGTTCAATCCTCGGTAATGCTCTAATTTTTTGCGAATTTAAGTCGCTACAGTGGTCGATCGCAGGCACATACGCTCGCTTGCTAGTAGGTCAGCCAGTTGGTGTCGCCTGTGCGTTTGTCTGCAGTCTGCCGCAATAATCGGCAGATAGGAGCTCCTAGTATATCCTACTCATTCTCGGTTTCAGTTTCTTTTTCTTTCATTCTTTCATTTCTCTTTTTTAGGAAAAAGGCCGCAACCCAACCTTTAAGTAATTAAGCCATCAGGAAAATGAGTACCATAATCAGAAAGAGTTAATGTCAGAAACCCAACAGAACACAAAAGTTAACAGGCGGCCACAACCTGCATAAAGGCACACTCGCCAGCAAAAGGAGTCCCTGGAGAACTAAAGCCCAACAGCAGCAAGGAGCATCCGCAAGTGCGGCCTAAGTCAATCACCTCCTGAGATATATAACGCTGAAGCACGAACATCGGAAATGAGCAACTCCACAGCCGCCTTGTCGCCTTCCTTAATCAGAGATTTCCACTGCATCAAACACATAGAAAGTTTGAACACAGCGTCAACCGCCTTGTTAGGGAACACGTGTTCGATAGTAAACTTATTTCTGGTCGTCCACAGAGTCCAACGCATGGCAGAGAATCCGTACCAAAATAACCGTCTGAATTAGCCAGACAGGGGAACCAGGAGCACACAAAGATCATTAAAGTTAGCAGGCACCCAAGGAAACCCCATCCAGTCCCTATTACAACTCCAAAGCAACTAGGTCAGAGGGAAGTTAAACATAATGTGATTGGTATCCTCTGGGCTCCCACGCAATGAACAAAATTCTGATCCCGGCCCGTGCCTCTGTAATGCCCACAATGCGGCTATATCTCCCACGTGTCGAGGCACGATTTAGAGGCATAACCGCATTGTAGGTATTGTCGCAAGAAGGGTCATCTTCACACAATCTCATGTAATGAACAAGAATGGGATAACGAGAGTTGGCTTACAATCGCCACTTCACACAATACATAAATTAATTCATACATCATCCAAAATCCACACATAGACCGACTACGGTCAAATCCAAGTGAAAATAAGACAACCCCAAATGCTAGATCCCCGATCGTCCCAACTGGGCTCCACTACTGATCATCTGGAAACGAAACATAGTAACGACCACGTTCCTCGTCGAACTCCTACTTGAGCTCGGTTGCGTCGCCTGCACTGGTATCGTCGGCACCTGCAACTGTTTTGGTAGAATCTGTGAGTCACGGGGACTCAACAATCTCACACCCGCGAGATCAAGACTATTTAAGCTTATAGGAAAAGGATGGGATAATGAGGTGGAGCAGCAGCAAGCACTAAGCATATATGGTGGCTAACATACGCAAATAAGAGCGAGAAGAGGAGCAACGCAATGGTCGCGAAGCTAGAAATGATCAAGAAGTGATCCTGAAACTACTTACGTTCATGCATAACTCAAACCGTGTTCACTTTCCGGACTCCACCGAAAAGAGACCATCACGGCTACACACATGATGGATGTATTTTTAATTTAGTCAAGTGACAAGTTCTCTACAACCGGACATTAACAAATTCCCATCTGCCTCATAACCGCGGGCACGGCTTTCGAAAGATAATACCCTGCAGGGGTGTCCCAACTTAGCCCATTATAAGCTCTCACGGTCAACGAAGGATAAACCTTCTCCCGGGAAGACCCGATCAGTCTCGGAATCCCGGTTTACAAGACATTTCGACAATGGTAAAACAAGACTAGCAAAGCCGCCCGAATGTGCCGACAAATCCCGATAGGAGCTGCACATATCTCGTTCTCAGGGCACACCGGATGGGCAAGACGTCGGGTTGGCATAGACCCTGGTTGCCCAGGGGGCGCCGGACATCGCCCGGTTTGGGCCAGCACTCGAAGGAGCACTGGTCCGGGGGTTTAAATAAAGATGACCCTCGGGCTCGCGAAAACCCAAAGGAAAAAGGCTTAGGTAGGCAAATGTAAAACCAAGGTTGGGCCTTACTGGAGGAGTTTTATTCAAGGCGAACTGTCAAGGGGGTCCCATAAATCACCCAACCGCGTAAGGAACGCAAACTCAAGGAACATAACACCGGTATGACGGAAACTAGGGCGGCAAGAGTGGAACAAAACACCAGGCATAAGGCCGAGCCTTCCACCCTTTACCGAATATATAGATGCATTAATTAAATAAGAGATATTGTGATATGCCAAAAAAAATATCCATGTTTCAACATGGAACCAACTTCAACTTCACCTGCAACTAGCAACGCTATAAGAAGGGCTGAGCAAAAGCGGTAACTTAGCCAAACAACGGTTTGCTAGGAAAGGATGGTTAGAGGCTTGACATGGCAATATGGGAGGCATGATATAGCAAGTGGTAGGTAGCGCAGCATAGCAATAGAGCGAACAACTAGCAATGCAAAGATAGAAGTGATTTCGAGGGTATGGTCATCTTGCCTGCGAGGTTCTCAGAGTTGTCGAAAGCTTGATCCTCGTAAGCGTACTCGACAGGTTCCTCGTTCACGAACTCGTCTCCCGGCTCTACCCACAGCAAGAACACAAGCAATGGAACCACAATCAATCACGGGAAATGCACAAGCAACATGATGCAATACATGCATGATATGCGAGATGTGATATGCGATGCATATGCGTGCTCCGGAAGAAAAAGGATGAACAAGGCATCAACTTGGCAAACCAAGTATGCCACTGAAAAGATGAGATGATTTCGGTTGAAATCGATATAAAGATCACCGGAAACGGATGCACGGTTTGCAAATGGCAAGCAAACCAAGAATGACATGATTCTGCGATTAACAACATGATAGCACTTAGAATCCATCAAGTAACTATGCTACAGCACCCCAACATAGCAACAAAGCATATGGCAGTGATCTACATGAGATGTTTGACAAAAGATGAACACTGAGATACGGCTAGATCACAATATAACAGGTTCAAACAAGCATGGCAAAAGTGAAAAAGATATCAGCTTCACAGACTTAGTGAAAATACTGAACATGGCTGAAACATCATCAGGTAGCAATGTTCAGAGCAAGGAAAACACATGCTACAGGAACTTATCATAGCAAAACAAGGCATGCCATGAATCTACTAAATGCATAGAACAAACGTCCCTTATTGACCATGAGCCAAAAGGGATCAGAAGATATGATGGCACCCATGTAAACATAGCAAGTTTCGTTAACAGATTTCAGACTTAGCAGAAAACAGAGCATGGCATTAACAGAAATATGAAGACATCTTTGTGAGCTCGATACACTCATCACAAAGAAATGCATGACAAAACAATCATACCTACAGCAAGATGGCATGTTCATGAAGCTAACCATGGCAAGAGCAAGTTAATAGCATGTATGGATCAACTACAACAACCTTGGCAAAATTGAATATCATGTTAACATTATACCAGGAACATTTTATAAAAAAGTAGAGCAAGATTAAGATATGCTAGGGTGCTCCATAATTACAAACAGGGGCATGGATGGATAGAGCACAACTATATCTACAAAACATTCTTACTGAACATACTCAAAATAATCATGGATCTCACTGTAGCCACATGGATACATGGCAACAAAATAACAGCAGATAAAGGACAGCAAAATCCTGAGTCCCTGAAAACAGAAACATCACGAAGCCTAGTTTGCATGCTTGTGCTAGTCACCACATAGATCACAAAAATACATGACATACACCTCTGTAAAGATGGCACAACATAGATCAAAACACCTGTAGAGCTCAAGCCCATAAGATGCACACATCAAATGCAACAAAAATAACAAAACATCAAGTTCTGATAAGTAACAGCAGTAAACATCATATAGCACTCTTGTACCAGAGATTTGGGCATCAAGATGGACTCAAACAAGCATGGCACAATGGAACAAAATGAAGAGCATAACCTGATTAATATTTCGATATATCATGCATGCAAAACGGAGTAGTATGCAATGAGATGTGATGCGATGAACAGGGCTCCAGAATGTAAAAAAATTAAGGACAGAG
This sequence comes from Triticum aestivum, assembly GCF_018294505.1. Lineage (NCBI taxonomy): Eukaryota > Viridiplantae > Streptophyta > Magnoliopsida > Poales > Poaceae > Triticum > Triticum aestivum. The sequence goes on along the minus strand of NC_057814.1, from coordinate 390,722,179 downwards.
GAAATCTCGGGCAACCTGCAGATCTAGGGTTCGGGGCGCGCGCGAACCGAGGACGGCCGGGGCTCTCGCCGGAGATCGAAGCGCGCGGCGGCCGGAGAGGACTCGGGGAAGGCTCCGGTGGGTCGGGGTCGACGGATCCGGTCGGCCCCTCACCGGATCTGGCGCCGGCGGAGACGACGGCGACCGGCGCGGGTGCGGGCATGGGACGGCGACCGGAGGACGGCGGGCGGCGGCGCTGGCCGGTGGGGTCGAGGCGGCGGCGGCGGGGACGGGCGACGGGCGACTGGGAGGCGGGCCGCAGGGGCCTCGCGTGGGCCTCACGGGCCGGCGGCGCGGCAGCGACGGCGTGCCATGTGGCGCGCGCCGATAGGCTCAGGGCGGCGGCGGCGATTCGTCCGGCGCCGGGCGGACGTGTCCGGCGCGCGGAGGAAGGGGAAGACTAGGGTTTGGACCCGGATTTGGACGAGGAGGACATATTTATAGCTAGGGGAGCTAGGAGACTCCAAATGGAGTGCGGTTTTCGCCCACACGATCGTGATCGAACGACCGAGAGCATGGAGGGGCTTAGATGGGTTATTGGGCTGTTTGGAGGGGTGTTTGGCTGCAACACACAAAAGGCCTTTGCGGTTACCCGGTTAACCGTTGGAGCACCAAACGACCTCCAAATGGAACGAAACTTGACAGGTGGTCTACTGGTGGTGTACCAAGGCCACTTGGCAAACCTCGATCCATTCCAAGAACGTTTAACACCCGCTCACGAAAAGAAACAAGAGGGGTGCGCCGGTGCATGTGGGAGTGCCGGATTGCAAAACGGACAACGGGGAAAATGCTCGGATGCATGAGACGAACACGTATGCAAATGAGATGCACATGATGACATGATATGAGATGCATGACATGAAAAAAATGCAAAACGAAAAACAAAACCCGACCACGAAGGGAATATCATAACACATAGCCGAAAATGGCAAGAGTTGGAGTTACAAATATGGAAAGTTACATCCGGGATGTTACAACACTCCACCACTACGAGAGGATCTCGTCCCGAGATCTAGGACTAAAAAAACTCCGGATATTCGGAACGGAGGTGGTCCTCGCGTTCCTAGGTGGCTTCTCGGTCGGAGTGGTCCGACCACTTCACTTTTAGGAATTTGATTGGCTTGTTGTGAGTCTTGCGCTCAGTTTCTTCAAGAATAGCAACGGGGTGCTCATGATAAGACAGATCTTCTTGGAGATCAATCTCTTCGAAGTTGATGGTGCGCTCAGGAGTCTTGAAGCACTTGCGAAGCTGTGACACGTGGAACACATCGTGCACGTTCGCGAAGTTGGAGGGAAGCTCAAGTTGATAGGCGAGGTCGCCTCTTTTGCCAATGATCTTGAAAGGCCCCACGTATCTAGGGGCAAGCTTTCCTTTGATACCGAAGTGACGAGTGCCTTTCATTGGAGAGACGCGGAGGTAGACATGGTCTCCGATCTCGAAAACCAAGTCACGGTGCTTGCTATCATAGTAACTCTTCTGGCGCGATTGCGCGGCTTTGAGATTTTCACGGATGACTTTACACGTTTCTTCAGCCTCTGTGATTAAGTCATTGCCAAGAAGTTGGCATTCACCAGTCTCTGACCAATTGAGAGGAGTACGGCATTTTCTGCCATATAGAATCTCGAATGGGGCCTTGCCCGAACTCGCTTGAAAGCTGTTGTTGTAGGAGAACTCGGCATATGGAAGACAATATTCCTACTTCATGCCAAAGGAAATGACACAAGCCCTGAGCATATCTTTAAGGATTTGATTGACTCGCTCGACTTGGCCACTAGTTTGAGGATGGAAAGCTGTGCTGAAGCGAATGTTGGTGCCCATGGCCTTCTGGAAGGAGTCCCAGAACTTAGAAGTGAAGATGCTTCCACGATATGAAGATATCAATTGTGGAATGCCGTGTAAGGAGACAATCCTGGAGGTGTATAGCTCTGCCAACTGAGCTGCTGTGATAGATTCTTTGATTGGAAGGAAATGAGCCATTTTTGTAAGCTTGTCGATGACAACGAAGATAGCATCATTTCCGCGTTTGGACTTTGGAAATCCAGTCACGAAGTCCATTTCGATATGATCAAACTTCCATTCTGGGATAGCAAGAGGTTGGAGGAGACCAGCTGGTCGTTGGTGTTCTGCTTTCACCCTTCGACAGACATCACATTCGTTCATGAATTGAGTGATTTCTCGCTTCATTCGAGTCCACCAATACGATTGTTTGAGGTCATGGTACATCTTCGTACTTCCAAGATGAATGGAAAGAAGAGAATTGTGTGCCTCGTTCATAATGACTTTCTTTAGATCACCTTTAGGAACCACAATCCGGTCCTCGAAGAATAAAGTGTCTCGGTCATCAATGCGATAGCACTTGTATTTGGAATTGCCCTTGTCAATACCACGTTTCACCTTCTTCACCATGGTATCCAGGAGTTGTGCCTCACGAATTTGATCTTCCAAAGTAGGAGAGACTAGGAGGTTGGCAAGAAAGCCTTGAGGAACAACTTGGAGATTCAGTTTGCGGAAAGCTTCACAAAGGTCCGGTTGGAATGGCTTGAGAATTAAGCTGCTGCAATAAGCCTTCCTACTCAAAGCATCTGCAATGACGTTGGCCTTGCCTGGAGTATACTCAATACTCGGATTGTACTCTTGAATCATTTCGACCCATCGAGTTTGCCTGAGGTTGAGATTTGGCTGAGTGAAGATGTACTTGAGACTCTTGTGATCGGTGAATATGTCCACTTTTCTTCCCAACAAGAGATGTCTCCATGTTATTAATGCATGGACAACTGCCGCCAACTCAAGATCGTGAGTGGGGTAGTTCTTTTCGTTGGGCTTCAACTGACGAGAGGTATAGGCCACAACTTTCTTCTCTTGCATTAACACAGCATCGAGACCTTGAAGAGAAGCATCACAAAAAACTTCGAATGGTTTGGATTCGTCAGGAGGAGTTAAGACAGGAGCTGTGACGAGTTTCTCTTTGAGAGTGTTGAAAGCAACGTCACACTCAGGAGTCCAGACATACTTCACATGCTTCTGGAGGAGGTTGGAAAGAGGCTTTGCAATCTTAGAGAAATTCTCAACGAATCTTCGGCAATAGCTTGCAAGACCAAGGAAACTGCGGAGCTGCTTGACATTCTGAGGAGGTTCCCAATTCACAATTGCAGACACCTTCTCGAGATTAACAGCGATGCCCTTGGCAGAGATGATATGACCAAGGTAAAGAACTTCATCAAGCCAAAACTCACATTTGGAAAACTTCGCATAGAATTGATACTCTCTGAGCTTGTCGAGCACCAATCGCAAATGTTTGGCATGATCCTTCTTATTCTTGGAGAAGACCAAGATATCATCGAGATACACCAGGACGAATTCATTGGTATAGGGGTTGAAGATGAAATTCATCATTCGAGAGAATGTTGGAGGAGCATTGACAAGGCCGAAAGACATGACAATATATTCATAAGAACCAAAGCTTGTTCTGAATGCTGTCTTGGGAATATCTTCTTCACGAATGCGAATCTGATGATAACCCATTCGAAGGTCAAGCTTGGAGAATACTTTAGCACCTTTAAGTTGCTCGAATAGCTCATTGATGTTGGAAAGTGGATACTTGTTCTTTATAGTCTTCTTGTTCAATGGATGGTAGTCGACACAAAGTCGGTCCGTGGCATCCTTCTTCTGGACAAAAAGAACACCACAACCCCATGGAGATGAACTCGGTCTGATCAAGCCCAGATGCTCTTGTTCATCGAGCTGTTTCTTCAATTCTTTCAGCTCCTTGGGTCCAAGCTTGTATGGACGCTTGCAAATGGGTTCCGTGCTAGGCTCAAGATCGATAACGAATTCGACTGGCCGGTGAGGAGGCATACCCGGAAGCTCTTCTGGAAAAACATCTTGGTACTCACAAACGACTAGAATTTGAGAGATTGCGTCTAGCTCGCCCTTCTCATTGAGAGAAAATAACCGAATGGTTTCATCACGAGCGGCATAGATGATAACATCCTCAGAAGAGTGTGTCAATTGAATTTCCCTGGCAGCACAATCAAGTTGAGCTTTGTGCTTAGAAAGCCAGTCCATCCCGAGAATTAGATCAATATCTGAGTCACCAAGAACCATTGGAGAAGATAAAAATTTATAGTTGTCTATCTTGATAGAAACATCTGGAGCCATCATTTTGGTATTCATGAACAAGCCCGGAGAGGAAACCGCTATCGGCTTAGGCAGATCGACAGTATGCAAATTGTTCATGGATGCAAAAGGTTTTGATATGAAAGAAATAGATGCACCAGTATCAAATAAAACTTTTGCAGGAATATCATTAACTGAGAGATTACCCATTATTACATCAGTAGATTCCTCCGCTTGAGCTGCATTCATCATGTTCACCTTTGCAGACTTGGGATTATGCTTGACCACTGCATTGCTGGAAGATCTCCCAGGAGGAGGAGGCGGAAGACGCCTTTGGTTGAAGCACTTGTTAGCATAGTGACCTTTCTGCCGACACTTGTTGCAAGTCACCTCCGAGAGTGGACGATGATAAGGGGCATTCGACTTTGAAGCTTGATTCTGAGACTTGTTCTGATACCAGGGTTGGGTGGGTGGGAAGATCCATGGCCACCTTTGTTCTTCTGCTGGAAAGGCTGACGAAACAGAGGAGGAGGAGGCAACCACAACTTCTGTTGCTTAGCAGCCACTAGTGAGGAAGAAGAAGACTGAACTGCGTCCCTGACTCTCTTCTTAGAAGCCTCACACTTGAGCTGAGCAGCCTCTTGCTTCAGTGCCATGTTGTAGAAATCATCATACTTGGTCAGCTCAAAAAGCACGAGAGGTAATTGCAGATCTTCTCTAAGGCCACCTCTGAATTGATAGATCATACTCTTTTCATCAGTAACGTCTTGCTTAGCGAAGCGAGCGAGTTTCTGAAACTGGGTATTGTATTGATACACGGACATGCTGCCTTGCTTGAGATTGCGGAACTCCTCACGCTTGCTCTCAACAACACTTTGTGGAATGTGGTGAGCTTTGAAGTCTCGACGGAAATCATCCCAGGTAATCACACGACCTCCTCTGGAATCTTTGTATTGTTGATACCACTCGGCAGCTTGATCCTTGAGTTGAAAAGAAGCGAACTTGACAAAGTCCTCAGGCCTGACATTGCTACATTCAAAATGCTTGTTGATGTCCACGAGCCAATCATCGGCGTCTGTGGCCTCGGCACAGTAGCTGAAAGACTTCGGCTGATTTGCGAGGAACTGGTTGAGGGTAGCGAAGTGAGGCTGATTATTGCCTTGGCCTTGATTTCCTTGGTTGCCTTGCCCTTGGGTGCGTTCTTGCAAGAGTTGCAAAATCATCTGAGCATTGGCATTGGTGGCTGCCATGATAGCTTGCCATGCCTCCGGAGACGGAGGTGGTGGCGGAGGGTTCGCCTGACTCCCCTCATTGCGTTCCGGATTCTGACGCGTTGGCGGAGCCATCCTGAAGAGGGTGACATCCGTTAGCATCTTGATAGACAGATAGGCAAATTGAATCAACGGATAGAAATTGCAACATATAGTCTTCACAATAGACATTCGAACGAGGATGAACGAATGAATTCCATAGTAAATCATCACACTTCCATTAAGGTGAGAAGCCACTTGATAAAGGGTTGATGAATAAAATAACAAGGTACGACTGGAACAAATAAATGGTAAGGATTACCCAATCACAAACCAAATATCTGCGGGAAGAAATGCTAAGAGCTACTTGAATCCCACCTATAAACTCCCGAAACTTTCTGGTTATGCAATCTGGTGTTGGGGATACAGGGGACACAAAATATATCACCCAAACTAGCAATCCCTAGATCCAGCTGTATCCATCCGTCAACACATAACCAAGAAATCTTCGGAAATCGTGTACCTCAACCTTCGAAAAGCATCCATTATACGAGTTATGCAATACTCCCGAACTCCCGCCCCAGTACTGGGTGGCGTCAAGGTGATCTCACCAACAACTGCATAAAAGAGATTTTCGATGTCGGCGAAACTCAGGTATTCCAGAATTGCAACGATAAAATTGTGACAACAACACCTCGGAGCTCAACTACCCGGGACACTGCCACAACCCCTAAATGTCAGGAGGCACCAAGAACAATGTTCTCGTCACAAAACCATCGGAACGATTCTAAGATACCCGCGTGATCCTAAATTTTTTTTAGTGAAATTTAAGGAGAGAAGAGTCAAAACTTCTACGTCAGGAGGCCTCACCAGAGCGATGAAGGGACTGAGGAGTAAAAAGAATACTACTCTCCGATATATATAATCCTAAGACTCAAAACATTTTTGTTCTAGACTCAACAACGCCAGCGATTCGATCAAGTAGGGGGCTCCTAAGTCGGGGATGGCTCTGATTACCAACTTGTAACGCCCACGATGCGGCTATATCTCCCACGTGTCGAGGCACGACTTAGAGGCATAACCGCATTGTAGGTATTGTCGCAAGAAGGGTCATCTTCACACAATCCCATGTAATGAATAAGAATGGGATAACGAGAGTTGGCTTACAATCGCTACTTCACACAATACATAAATTAATTCATACATCATCCAAAATCCACACATAGACCGACTACGGTCAAATCCAAATGAAAATAAGACAACCCCAAATGCTAGATCCCCGATCGTCCCAACTGGGCTCCACTACTGATCATCCGGAAACGAAACATAGTAACGACCACGTTCCTCGTCGAACTCCCACTTGAGCTCGGTTGCGTCGCCTGCACTGGTATCGTCGGCACCTGCAACTGTTTTGGTAGAATCTGTGAGTCACGAGGACTCAGGAATCTCACACCCGCGAGATCAAGACTATTTAAGCTTATAGGAAAAGGATGGGATAATGAGGTGGAGCAGCAGCAAGCACTAAGCATATATGGTGGCTAACATACGCAAATAAGAGCGAGAAGAGGAGCAACGCAACGGTCGCGAAGCTAGAAATGATCAAGAAGTGATCCTGAAACTACTTACGTTCATGCATAACTCAAACCGTGTTCACTTTCCGGACTCCGCCGAAAAGAGACCATCACGGCTACACACACGGTGGATGTATTTTTAATTTAGTCAAGTGACAAGTTCTCTACATGATATGAGATGCATGACATGAAAAAAATGCAAAACGAAAAAGAAAACCGACCACGAAGGGAATATCATAACACATAGCCAAAAATGGCAAGAGTTGGAGTTACAAATATGGAAAGTTACATCCGGGGTGTTACAGCCTCTTCTTAATCTGATCCGCAACAGGCAAACGGCCCCTCAAGGCTTACCACATGAATTTTTTGATTTTTGGAGGCACTTTGGCCTCCCAGATAGGCTTGAACTTAGAAACAACTGAACCACGAAGATAAAACACTATAACAGGACTTAACAGAAAAGCGGCCAGAAGCAGAATAAGGCCAAGAAACCCCATCCCGAGCCTCCGAGAGCACAGGGAAGAGAGCAACAAGACGATGCGAGCCCTCCAACTCTACAGGAGGCAGGACCCGAAAAAAGCCGAGGTTCCAAACACTAGCCGCCAGCTCCGCGATGGAGACAGAAGGAACAACAAAAGAAAAAAGAACATGGAAGGAAACCGTGAGAGGCCCATCCCCAACCCACCAGTCTAGCCAAAAACGGACGAACGCACTGTCGCCAACAGATAAATTTCAGGCTTTGAAATCATCCCGCACATTAAGCAGTCGGCGCCAGAACTAAGACACGGAAGAGCCAGCCACATGATTACACAAGAGGGGGGAGGAGGAAGGGAAATACTGGCCTTAAGGATGCGAAGCGAGAGCTCGCCCAGATCATTAGAAAGAATACGCCACCACCACTTAAGGATCAAACACGTGTTCATAATGGAGGTATTAAGGATCCCCAACCCCTCCCCCCCCCATTCTTTTAGGCCTACCCATTAGTTTCCACTTGACCAATCTATACTCCTTTTTATTGTTTGCAGTATTCCAATAAAAACCACTCCGTTGTTTATCAAAACCAGCATGAGTACCCTCCAGGAGACGATAAGATCCCATGAGAAATATAGGGATGAAAGACAAACAAGCATTAATCAAACAGACCCTCCCAGCAGTAACACCCCCTCCAAGGCATAACCCTATTGCCCACCTTAGTAACAGAGAAGTTGAAGTCCTTAGCAAGCAACTTAATTAGAAGGAGAAATGGGAAGCCCAGGGTATTTGAAGGGAAAGAACCAAGAGAGCAATTCAGGAGAGCGGCCACACGCTTAGCTTCCTCAGGCGGGGCACCCAGAACAAGGACTTCGCTTTTAGAAAAGTTGATTTTAAGCCCATATATTTCCTCAAAACATAGCAGCAAGTTTCAAGTTCGCCAGGCACCGATCAGAGTTTTGCACCAAGATAATATTATCATCAGCATATTGAAAATGAGACACGCCAGAGGGAAGTAAATTAGAACAGACAGGAAGGATATGCCCAGCCGCGGCCACCCGGGTCAGAATACAAGAAAAATCATCAGCCACAAAATTGAAAAGATGGGGTGGGGGAGATGGGGTCGCCCTGACGAAGACCCCCACCCATTTTTGAAATAAGGGCTAACAGAACCATTAACAGAAACATTAGTATGCCCCCTGCACACCAGCTGCAGAATGATATGGACGTACGCGCCATCAAAACCCTTTGCTAGAAGAACATCCCGAAGAAAGGGCTAACCAAATCGTAGGATTTCTCAAAGTCCAATTTCAACACAACTGCATTACAACCATTGGTTTTAAGGTCATGGATAATTTCATGAAGACTCAAAAACCCATCTAAAATAAAGCGCCCCTTAATGAAAGCCGATTGTTTTTGACCAATAACCTTATGGGCCACATGAGAAAGACAAGTGAAAAAGCCCTTAGAGGGAAACTTAATATTGTTAATAAGAGCAATAGGCCCGAAAAGTCTGATAGAATCCGCCCCTTTCACCTTGAGAAGGGAGAGATGACTGTGTAACTAAGCCTAGATATTTCCACAGTACCCAAACAGAAACCAGAAATAATAGCATAGACGAGATGCCTAAGAACCGGCCAAATTTTCTTGAAGAAGGCGATAGAGAAGCCATCAGGTCTAGGAGCAGAATTGGAGTTGGACGAGGAGACCACCAAGTCAATTTCGTCTGTGGAAAGAGGAACCGCGAGCGACATATTGTCGTCGGAAGAGACCCTATCCCCCACGACCCATAAATTAGAGGAAATACGCACATCCGCCAGGAGTTTGGCCGCTAGAAGATCAGAGAAGAAGGAAAAGATATGTCGTTTAATGATCTCAGGATCGACGACAACCTCTCCGTTGATACACAATCTAAGGATAGAACAACGCCTACGATGGTCGTTAGCGACCGCAAAAAAATAGGCAGTAATAGAATCACCCTTTAAAATCCAAGAAATACGACCACGTTGTTGCCAATACACCACCTCCTGTTTATGCAAGCCTAAAAGAGCACTTTCAACTTCATATCTATGCGTCCTGCCCTCCGCATCGAGACCAACCGAGTCAGCGGTCGCATCAAGCGTCTTAATACCGGATAAAAGCCTATCTTTTTCCTTACGAGCATCCGCCGCACGATTCCAGCTCCACCCTTTCAAAAACCGACGAAGGTTGGAGGAAAGAAAATGCCAATCATCAATTGGCCCAAAGGAGCGGTGCGGCAACCCAAACAAACCCAGGATCTTAGCAGAAACCAATTGTGGGAAACTCTCTATGAGAAGCCAGGAGGCATCAAACCTGAACGGGCACGAAGAGGTCAGAGAGGCCAAGCCAGAGTCCAGAAGGAGGGGGGGGGGTTATGATCGCTGCCAATGGCAGACTCCGCAACAAGAGAAGAACGAGGGAAAACCGGGTCCAGCTGATGATTTGACCACGTAATTCGCGCCCCAGATCTATGAAGCTCATGAAGCGCATAGTTGAAGACAAAGTCATTAAAACCCTCAGCTCTAGACCACGAAAAGTTAGAGCCCGAGTCAAACAAAACCAAGTCAAAAACATCCAAACGGCTTCTAAAAGAATATCATCAGACTGACCAATAGCAGGAAGCCAATTCTAACATAAAATACCACCCCCGTCAAAGAAGCAAGATCAGAATGGGAAAATGACTCTTTCATTGTCTCCTGCAGATAAATTAAATCTAGTAGCGTTAATATACTTTTTAAGCAGGTTCTGGCGCTCCCTAGCCCCGAAGCCCCTCACATTTGAGAACTCTCATTGAACCGAGGAGGTGAAATGGCCGGTCCGAATCCGGCGAAGGAAACACCGGGACCAGGCTTGGTCAAAGCATTGCTTGTGGTGGTAGGGGCGGTGGCGACGGCGTAGCACCAGCCATCGAAGGTATCGATGCGCTGAAGACGGCGTCGACGTAGAAGCATCATGGAGAAGATGTAAACGAGGCGCGTGGCGAGGCGTTTGGGCATAGACGCCTCCAGCAGCTCACATCACCCAATCTGCGGCTGAGATTAGTCTAACAACGAAGACGTCAGTGATGTCCATGCAGGTCAGGCCCACCTGGCAAAGTCGCATGTGTTGAACGCCCAAGATATCAGGTCAGCTCCTAAGCGAAGACCGACGCCGCCATCATGAACCCGACCCGTCTTCTTCCCCAACCGATCCCCTGGGCACATTCCATCTTCTTACCTGGCCCCGTGGCCCGTCTTCTTCCCCAACCGATGCCCTTCTTTCTCCTCCGGATGCTCCTGCCTCCGGCGAGCTCCTGTCTATGCCTCGCCGGTGAATCTACAACTCACTACCGCTCGTCGCGGCATCCCCGTGTCTATCTCGAAGTCCGTCTAATCTGACCGGGGGTCAAGATGAAAAGGCCGTCCTCCCACTCGCACATGTCAAACCTCAGACTCCCCTCCGCGTGCAACGCCGCGGCGTCGTCGCTGGCTCCATCTCGTCCTTGCTGGCGTCCACCCGTTTCGCTCCTGCTTGCCGCGGCACCCGCGTCTCTGCCTCAGGTCTTTGCTCCTCTCCCATCTAAAATCGACTGACGTAATTTGTAATATTTCAGGCAGCTGAGCATTACAAAAACCAGAAATATAAACTTTGTCCTTTATTTATTACAGTCGATAGGTCATTCGGTTACAATTAACGATTCAACAACTTTTTGAGTTTTTCTCAGAAGAAAGAAAACAATTTATTGAGTCATCACATTATTTGGGGGATGTCCATCTTCAGGTTTGAACCTTTTTTTGGTGCAGGGAGAGGGGGGGGGGGGGGGGGGTGATTATTTAGGTTTGAATCTTGCATGTATGCTTTCTTTTCCTCTATCTCAATGGCTTATTCCTCCTCTTTGGCTGCTGCACGCCTTTTATCTCTTGTAACCTTTGTTGCAGGTAAATGTAACCCTGCATTAAGCGGTCTTGGTGCCCTCTGTCTCCTGTCAAAGCCCCTCACGCATACAACCCCTGCAAAAATAAACAAAGGTAAATCCCTCTGCATAAGCACGTTCTAGCTCATATAACACAAGTTATTACTACTAGTTACTAAATGGTGAACTTGAAAATGTTGTACTCTACTGCTATCACAAGCATGAAGATAACCAACTCAAAAGAACACCAAAAGAGACATGGAGTTTCTGATCACGAGCTCACAGGCACCCTCATGAACAGTAAAATCAAACAAATAGAACAAAATTCAAAACATTCTGAATGCAAAACTTCGTGAAGAAAATACATTCCTAATGCTCTAGAAGAAAAATGATGCTCCAAAAAGATTTTGTAAGCATTTTCGAGCATGAGTGCCAAAGTAATAAATCCTAGATATACAGATTTATTTACGAGTGCACTGACTGTATGGATGTCTTAATGAGGCGAAATAGCTGCAACTTAAATTTCTTAGAGGACGGATAGCAATCGGTTGAATCAAGGCCCTATTTCATGATTCAAATCACATGATATAACATGAAAAATTGCCATGAAGCCTGTTTCGTTGTCTACTATACGCGAGTTAAGTGGTGAGTTTTGTCTGATACTGCAAATTCAGAAAATGAATTTTCGTATATAATAACCAATGGAAACAATGACCGTATTTTCATTTTGGTGTTACTGTTGGTGAATGCAAAGTTCCAATCCAATAAAGTACTATACTATAGTATATCATTCACTGAAGAAAAGGAAGCACGGATTCTAACTAGCTAATTTTATCGAGCTATGTTGACAATACCAGTCACCATATATACTGACGATAAAGAAAATTCACTGGATAATACTCATGAAATATAAAATATTTGTTGGCAAGTGTGAATATGGGATAATACATATACACTAACCACGTTAGGAAAAGTAGATGTACTCTTTCAAAGTATGTGATACGAAAACATATGCTCCAAATGGTAAGAGTTTATTTGGGAAATAAGACTGCTATAGGGTGCGTCGTACTGATGCAGAGGCCAGGGGTTTCTACTGTTAAGCTTCATGCACTAGCCAACGCAACCAAAAGTCCAAACTGATGGAAAGGGCTAGTGCAATCCATATATACTGTAACACCCCCTATCACGTGTGACGGGGAAGACAAGTCAACACGTGCAACCGGAAGAGAGCGACGGCGCGCGAAACTCTCAAGAGGCCTCTATGTGGACACAAAGGGGGGCTAGCAGCAATTTTTAATAAATTGCGAAAGTCAGGATTTGAACTCAAGACCTTAGCTCCGATACCATGTTAAGCAACTTATCTTTATTGAAGGCCCAAGGGGCTTATATATATTACACATGACTTGAGGTGCAAGGAAACTAAACATAGACTAATAAGGACTCATAGACCAATACTAATACTCCTTAACACCCCCCACTCAAATGCCTATGCAATAGCATTACATTAGAAGAAGCGTAATACTAAAAAAAATGATAATCCAAATCCGCGTCTTGAGAGTGTCGTCGTAGCATGAAGAGTCTTCAAAACCTGTCGAGTCGCCAAAGGGGATAACGATTTGATGGCACATCAGAGGAAGACAACGCATCAATAGAAGATACAATAGAAATATCAAGAGAAGATGGGTTATCAAAAGAAGATGGCACATCAAGAGAAGAAGCATTGCTTAAAGAATCATGGCCCATGAAAGTCGACGGCGAAAGAAGCTCGGCGGCAAGAGAATGGGCTTAGATCAACAATGCAAAGAGAGGCCACAGAAATCCTATAGAGAGGACAATGACCAGAAAAAGGCTGACGGACAAAGGTATGTTGGACTCACATGGCATGAGAAACACAAAATATCAACGGATTTAGTGAACGCAGCGGAAGAAAAGAAAACTAAAAGCAATACTATGATTATTTAGGTTTGAATCTTGCATGTATGCTTTCTTTTCCTCTATCTCAATGGCTTATTCCTCCTCTTTGGCTGCTGCACGCCTTTTATCTCTTGTAACCTTTGTTGCAGGTAAATGTAACCCTGCATTAAGCGGTCTTGGTGCCCTCTGTCTCCTGTCAAAGCCCCTCACGCATACAACCCCTGCAAAAATAAACAAAGGTAAATCCCTCTGCATAAGCACGTTCTAGCTCATATAACACAAGTTATTACTACTAGTTACTAAATGGTGAACTTGAAAATGTTGTACTCTACTGCTATCACAAGCATGAAGATAACCAACTCAAAAGAACACCAAAAGAGACATGGAGTTTCTGATCACGAGCTCACAGGCACCCTCATGAACAGTAAAATCAAACAAATAGAACAAAATTCAAAACATTCTGAATGCAAAACTTCGTGAAGAAAAAACATTCCTAATGCTCTAGAAGAAAAATGATGCTCCAAAAAGATTTTGTAAGCATTTTCGAGCATGAGTGCCAAAGTAATAAATCCTAGATATACAGATTTATTTACGAGTGCACTGACTGTATGGATGTCTTAATGAGGCGAAATAGCTGCAACTTAAATTTCTTAGAGGACGGATAGCAATCGGTTGAATCAAGGCCCTATTTCATGATTCAAATCACATGATATAACATGAAAAATTGCCATGAAGCCTGTTTCGTTGTCTACTATACACGAGTTAAGTGGTGAGTTTTGTCTGATACTGCAAATTCAGAAAATGAATTTTCGTATATAATAACCAATGGAAACAATGACCGTATTTTCATTTTGGTGTTACTGTTGGTGAATGCAAAGTTCCAATCCAATAAAGTACTATACTATAGTATATCATTCACTGAAGAAAAGGAAGCACGGATTCTAACTAGCTAATTTTATCGAGCTATGTTGACAATACCAGTCACCATATATACTGACGATAAAGAAAATTCACTGGATAATACTCATGAAATATAAAATATTTGTTGGCAAGTGTGAATATGGGATAATACATATACACTAACCACGTTAGGAAAAGTAGATGTACTCTTTCAAAGTATGTGATACGAAAACATATGCTCCAAATGGTAAGAGTTTATTTGGGAAATAAGACTGCTATAGGGTGCGTCGTACTGATGCAGAGGCCAGGGGTTTCTACTGTTAAGCTTCATGCACTAGCCAACGCAACCAAAAGTCCAAACTGATGGAAAGGGCTAGTGCAATCCATATATACTGTAACACCCCCTATCACGTGTGACGGGGAAGACAAGTCAACACGTGCGACCGGAAGAGAGCGACGGCGCGCGAAACTCTCAAGAGGCCTCTATGTGGACACAAAGGGGGGCTAGCAGCAATTTTTAATAAATTGCGAAAGTCAGGATTTGAACTCAAGACCTTAGCTCCGATACCATGTTAAGCAACTTATCTTTATTGAAGGCCCAAGGGGCTTATATATATTACACATGACTTGAGGTGCAAGGAAACTAAACATAGACTAATAAGGACTCATAGACCAATACTAATACTCCTTAACACCTCCCACTCAAATGCCTATGCAATAGCATTACATTAGAAGAAGCGTAATACTAAAAAAAATGATAATCCAAATCCGCGTCTTGAGAGTGTCGTCGTAGCATGAAGAGTCTTCAAAACCTGTCGAGTCGCCAAAGGGGATAACGATTTGATGGCACATCAGAGGAAGACAACGCATCAATAGAAGATACAATAGAAATATCAAGAGAAGATGGGTTATCAAAAGAAGATGGCACATCAAGAGAAGAAGCATTGCTTAAAGAATCATGGCCCATGAAAGTCGACGGCGAAAGAAGCTCGGCGGCAAGAGAATGGGCTTAGATCAACAATGCAAAGAGAGGCCACAGAAATCCTATAGAGAGGACAATGACCAGAAAAAGGCTGACGGACAAAGGTATGTTGGACTCACATGGCATGAGAAACACAAAATATCAACGGATTTAGTGAACGCAGCGGAAGAAAAGAAAACTAAAAGCAATACTATGATTATTTAGGTTTGAATCTTGCATGTATGCTTTCTTTTCCTCTATCTCAATGGCTTATTCCTCCTCTTTGGCTGCTGCACGCCTTTTATCTCTTGTAACCTTTGTTGCAGGTAAATGTAACCCTGCATTAAGCGGTCTTGGTGCCCTCTGTCTCCTGTCAAAGCCCCTCACGCATACAACCCCTGCAAAAATGAACAAAGGTAAATCCCTCTGCATAAGCACGTTCTAGCTCATATAACACAAGTTATTACTACTAGTTACTAAATGGTGAACTTGAAAATGTTGTACTCTACTGCTATCACAAGCATGAAGATAACAAACTCAAAAGAACACCAAAAGAGACATGGAGTTTCTGATCACGAGCTCACAGGCACCCTCATGAACAGTAAAATCAAACAAATAGAACAAAATTCAAAACATTCTGAATGCAAAACTTCGTGAAGAAAAAACATTCCTAATGCTCTAGAAGAAAAATGATGCTCCAAAAAGATTTTGTAAGCATTTTCGAGCATGAGTGCCAAAGTAATAAATCCTAGATATAGAGATTTATTTACGAGTGCACTGACTGTATGGATGTCTTAATGAGGCGAAATAGCTGCAACTTAAATTTCTTAGAGGACGGATAGAAATCGGTTGAATCAAGGCCCTATTTCATGATTCAATTCACATGATATAACATGAAAAATTGCCATGAAGCCTGTTTCGTTGTCTACTATACACTAGTTAAGTGGTGAGTTTTGTCTGATACTGCAAATTCAGAAAATGAATTTTCGTATATAATAACCAATGGAAACAATGACCGTATTTTCATTTTGGTGTTACTGTTGGTGAATGCAAAGTTCCAATCCAATAAAGTACTATACTATAGTATATCATTCACTGAAGAAAAGGAAGCACGGATTCTAACTAGCTAATTTTATCGAGCTATGTTGACAATACCAGTCACCATATATACTGACGATAAAGAAAATTCACTGGATAATACTCATGAAATATAAAATATTTGTTGGCAAGTGTGAATATGGGATAATACATATACACTAACCACGTTAGGAAAAGTAGATGTACTCTTTCAAAGTATGTGATACGAAAACATATGCTCCAAATGGTAAGAGTTTATTTGGGAAATAAGACTGCTATAGGGTGCGTCGTACTGATGCAGAGGCCAGGGGTTTCTACTGTTAAGCTTCATGCACTAGCCAACGCAACCAAAAGTCCAAACTGATGGAAAGGGCTAGTGCAATCCATATATACTGTAACACCCCCTATCACGTGTGACGGGGAAGACAAGTCAACACGTGCAACCGGAAGAGAGCGACGGCGCGCGAAACTCTCAAGAGGCCTCTATGTGGACACAAAGGGGGGCTATCAGCAATTTTTAATAAATTGCGAAAGTCAGGATTTGAACTCAAGACCTTAGCTCCGATACCATGTTAAGCAACTTATCTTTATTGAAGGCCCAAGGGGCTTATATATATTACACATGACTTGAGGTGCAAGGAAACTAAACATAGACTAATAAGGACTCATAGACCAATACTAATACTCCTTAACACCTCCCACTCAAATGCCTATGCAATAGCATTACATTAGAAGAAGCGTAATACTAAAAAAAATGATAATCCAAATCCGCGTCTTGAGAGTGTCGTCGTAGCAAGAAGAGTCTTCAAAACCTGTCGAGTCGCCAAAGGGGATAACGATTTGATGGCACATCAGAGGAAGACAACGCATCAATAGAAGATACAATAGAAATATCAAGAGAAGATGGGTTATCAAAAGAAGATGGCACATCAAGAGAAGAAGCATTGCTTAAAGAATCATGGCCCATGAAAGTCGACGGCGAAAGAAGCTCGGCGGCAAGAGAATGGGCTTAGATCAACAATGCAAAGAGAGGCCACAGAAATCCTATAGAGAGGACAATGACCAGAAAAAGGCTGACGGACAAAGGTATGTTGGACTCACATGGCATGAGAAACACAAAATATCAACGGATTTAGTGAACGCAGCGGAAGAAAAGAAAACTAAAAGCAATACTATGATTATTTAGGTTTGAATCTTGCATGTATGCTTTCTTTTCCTCTATCTCAATGGCTTATTCCTCCTCTTTGGCTGCTGCACGCCTTTTATCTCTTGTAACCTTTGTTGCAGGTAAATGTAACCCTGCATTAAGCGGTCTTGGTGCCCTCTGTCTCCTGTCAAAGCCCCTCACGCATACAACCCCTGCAAAAATGAACAAAGGTAAATCCCTCTGCATAAGCACGTTCTAGCTCATATAACACAAGTTATTACTACTAGTTACTAAATGGTGAACTTGGAAATGTTGTACTCTACTGCTATCACAAGCATGAAGATAACAAACTCAAAAGAACACCAAAAGAGACATGGAGTTTCTGATCACGAGCTCACAGGCACCCTCATGAACAGTAAAATCAAACAAATAGAACAAAATTCAAAACATTCTGAATGCAAAACTTCGTGAAGAAAAAACATTCCTAATGCTCTAGAAGAAAAATGATGCTCCAAAAAGATTTTGTAAGCATTTTCGAGCATGAGTGCCAAAGTAATAAATCCTAGATATAGAGATTTATTTACGAGTGCACTGACTGTATGGATGTCTTAATGAGGCGAAATAGCTGCAACTTAAATTTCGTAGAGGACGGATAGCAATCGGTTGAATCAAGGCCCTATTTCATGATTCAAATCACATGATATAACATGAAAAATTGCCATGAAGCCTGTTTCGTTGTCTACTATACGCGAGTTAAGTGGTGAGTTTTGTCTGATACTGCAAATTCAGAAAATGAATTTTCGTATATAATAACCAATGGAAACAATGACCGTATTTTCATTTTGGTGTTACTGTTGGTGAATGCAAAGTTCCAATCCAATAAAGTACTATACTATAGTATATCATTCACTGAAGAAAAGGAAGCACGGATTCTAACTAGCTAATTTTATCGAGCTATGTTGACAATACCAGTCACCATATATACTGACGATAAAGAAAATTCACTGGATAATACTCATGAAATATAAAATATTTGTTGGCAAGTGTGAATATGGGATAATACATATACACTAACCACGTTAGGAAAAGTAGATGTACTCTTTCAAAGTATGTGATACGAAAACATATGCTCCAAATGGTAAGAGTTTATTTGGGAAATAAGACTGCTTTAGGGTGCGTCGTACTGATGCAGAGGCCAGGGGTTTCTACTGTTAAGCTTCATGCACTAGCCAACGCAACCAAAAGTCCAAACTGATGGAAAGGGTTAGTGCAATCCATATATACTGTAACACCCCCTATCACGTGTGACGGGGAAGACAAGTCAACACGTGCAACCGGAAGAGAGCGACGGCGCGCGAAACTCTCAAGAGGCCTCTATGTGGACACAAAGGGGGGCTATCAGCAATTTTTAATAAATTGCGAAAGTCAGGATTTGAACTCAAGACCTTAGCTCCGATACCATGTTAAGCAACTTATCTTTATTGAAGGCCCAAGGGGCTTATATATATTACACATGACTTGAGGTGCAAGGAAACTAAACATAGACTAATAAGGACTCATAGACCAATACTAATACTCCTTAACACCCCCACTCAAATGCCTATGCAATAGCATTACATTAGAAGAAGCGTAATACTAAAAAAAATGATAATCCAAATCCGCGTCTTGAGAGTGTCGTCGTATCATGAAGAGTCTTCAAAACCTGTCGAGTCGCCAAAGGGGATAACGATTTGATGGCACATCAGAGGAAGACAACGCATCAATAGAAGATACAATAGAAATATCAAGAGAAGATGGGTTATCAAAAGAAGATGGCACATCAAGAGAAGAAGCATTGCTTAAAGAATCATGGCCCATGAAAGTCGACGGCGAAAGAAGCTCGGCGGCAAGAGAATGGGCTTAGATCAACAATGCAAAGAGAGGCCACAGAAATCCTATAGAGAGGACAATGACCAGAAAAAGGCTGACGGACAAAGGTATGTTGGACTCACATGGCATGAGAAACACAAAATATCAACGGATTTAGTGAACGCAGCGGAAGAAAAGAAAACTAAAAGCAATACTATGATTATTTAGGTTTGAATCTTGCATGTATGCTTTCTTTTCCTCTATCTCAATGGCTTATTCCTCCTCTTTGGCTGCTGCACGCCTTTTATCTCTTGTAACCTTTGTTGCAGGTAAATGTAACCCTGCATTAAGCGGTCTTGGTGCCCTCTGTCTCCTGTCAAAGCCCCTCACGCATACAACCCCTGCAAAAATAAACAAAGGTAAATCCCTCTGCATAAGCACGTTCTAGCTCATATAACACAAGTTATTACTACTAGTTACTAAATGGTGAACTTGGAAATGTTGTACTCTACTGCTATCACAAGCATGAAGATAACCAACTCAAAAGAACACCAAAAGAGACATGGAGTTTCTGATCACGAGCTCACAGGCACCCTCATGAACAGTAAAATCAAACAAATAGAACAAAATTCAAAACATTCTGAATGCAAAACTTCGTGAAGAAAAAACATTCCTAATGCTCTAGAAGAAAAATGATGCTCCAAAAAGATTTTGTAAGCATTTTCGAGCATGAGTGCCAAAGTAATAAATCCTAGATATACAGATTTATTTACGAGTGCACTGACTGTATGGATGTCTTAATGAGGCGAAATAGCTGCAACTTAAATTTCTTAGAGGACGGATAGCAATCGGTTGAATCAAGGCCCTATTTCATGATTCAAATCACATGATATAACATGAAAAATTGCCATGAAGCCTGTTTCGTTGTCTACTATACACCAGTTAAGTGGTGAGTTTTGTCTGATACTGCAAATTCAGAAAATGAATTTTCGTATATAATAACCAATGGAAACAATGACCGTATTTTCATTTTGGTGTTACTGTTGGTGAATGCAAAGTTCCAATCCAATAAAGTACTATACTATAGTATATCATTCACTGAAGAAAAGGAAGCACGGATTCTAACTAGCTAATTTTATCGAGCTATGTTGACAATACCAGTCACCATATATACTGACGATAAAGAAAATTCACTGGATAATACTCATGAAATATAAAATATTTGTTGGCAAGTGTGAATATGGGATAATACATATACACTAACCACGTTAGGAAAAGTAGATGTACTCTTTCAAAGTATGTGATACGAAAACATATGCTCCAAATGGTAAGAGTTTATTTGGGAAATAAGACTGCTATAGGGTGCGTCGTACTGATGCAGAGGCCAGGGGTTTCTACTGTTAAGCTTCATGCACTAGCCAACGCAACCAAAAGTCCAAACTGATGGAAAGGGCTAGTGCAATCCATATATACTGTAACACCCCCTATCACGTGTGACGGGGAAGACAAGTCAACACGTGCAACCGGAAGAGAGCGACGGCGCGCGAAACTCTCAAGAGGCCTCTATGTGGACACAAAGGGGGGCTATCAGCAATTTTTAATAAATTGCGAAAGTCAGGATTTGAACTCAAGACCTTAGCTCCGATACCATGTTAAGCAACTTATCTTTATTGAAGGCCCAAGGGGCTTATATATATTACACATGACTTGAGGTGCAAGGAAACTAAACATAGACTAATAAGGACTCATAGACCAATACTAATACTCCTTAACACCTCCCACTCAAATGCCTATGCAATAGCATTACATTAGAAGAAGCGTAATACTAAAAAAAATGATAATCCAAATCCGCGTCTTGAGAGTGTCGTCGTAGCAAGAAGAGTCTTCAAAACCTGTCGAGTCGCCAAAGGGGATAACGATTTGATGGCACATCAGAGGAAGACAACGCATCAATAGAAGATACAATAGAAATATCAAGAGAAGATGGGTTATCAAAAGAAGATGGCACATCAAGAGAAGAAGCATTGCTTAAAGAATCATGGCCCATGAAAGTCGACGGCGAAAGAAGCTCGGCGGCAAGAGAATGGGCTTAGATCAACAATGCAAAGAGAGGCCACAGAAATCCTATAGAGAGGACAATGACCAGAAAAAGGCTGACGGACAAAGGTATGTTGGACTCACATGGCATGAGAAACACAAAATATCAACGGATTTAGTGAACGCAGCGGAAGAAAAGAAAACTAAAAGCAATACTATGATTATTTAGGTTTGAATCTTGCATGTATGCTTTCTTTTCCTCTATCTCAATGGCTTATTCCTCCTCTTTGGCTGCTGCACGCCTTTTATCTCTTGTAACCTTTGTTGCAGGTAAATGTAACCCTGCATTAAGCGGTCTTGGTGCCCTCTGTCTCCTGTCAAAGCCCCTCACGCATACAACCCCTGCAAAAATGAACAAAGGTAAATCCCTCTGCATAAGCACGTTCTAGCTCATATAACACAAGTTATTACTACTAGTTACTAAATGGTGAACTTGGAAATGTTGTACTCTACTGCTATCACAAGCATGAAGATAACAAACTCAAAAGAACACCAAAAGAGACATGGAGTTTCTGATCACGAGCTCACAGGCACCCTCATGAACAGTAAAATCAAACAAATAGAACAAAATTCAAAACATTCTGAATGCAAAACTTCGTGAAGAAAAAACATTCCTAATGCTCTAGAAGAAAAATGATGCTCCAAAAAGATTTTGTAAGCATTTTCGAGCATGAGTGCCAAAGTAATAAATCCTAGATATAGAGATTTATTTACGAGTGCACTGACTGTATGGATGTCTTAATGAGGCGAAATAGCTGCAACTTAAATTTCGTAGAGGACGGATAGCAATCGGTTGAATCAAGGCCCTATTTCATGATTCAAATCACATGATATAACATGAAAAATTGCCATGAAGCCTGTTTCGTTGTCTACTATACGCGAGTTAAGTGGTGAGTTTTGTCTGATACTGCAAATTCAGAAAATGAATTTTCGTATATAATAACCAATGGAAACAATGACCGTATTTTCATTTTGGTGTTACTGTTGGTGAATGCAAAGTTCCAATCCAATAAAGTACTATACTATAGTATATCATTCACTGAAGAAAAGGAAGCACGGATTCTAACTAGCTAATTTTATCGAGCTATGTTGACAATACCAGTCACCATATATACTGACGATAAAGAAAATTCACTGGATAATACTCATGAAATATAAAATATTTGTTGGCAAGTGTGAATATGGGATAATACATATACACTAACCACGTTAGGAAAAGTAGATGTACTCTTTCAAAGTATGTGATACGAAAACATATGCTCCAAATGGTAAGAGTTTATTTGGGAAATAAGACTGCTTTAGGGTGCGTCGTACTGATGCAGA
This sequence comes from Triticum aestivum, assembly GCF_018294505.1. Lineage (NCBI taxonomy): Eukaryota > Viridiplantae > Streptophyta > Magnoliopsida > Poales > Poaceae > Triticum > Triticum aestivum. Next base: position 390,699,551 of record NC_057814.1, on the reverse strand, counting down.
GGCCAGGGGTTTCTACTGTTAAGCTTCATGCACTAGCCAACGCAACCAAAAGTCCAAACTGATGGAAAGGGCTAGTGCAATCCATATATACTGTAACACCCCCTATCACGTGTGACGGGGAAGACAAGTCAACACGTGCAACCGGAAGAGAGCGACGGCGCGCGAAACTCTCAAGAGGCCTCTATGTGGACACAAAGGGGGGCTATCAGCAATTTTTAATAAATTGCGAAAGTCAGGATTTGAACTCAAGACCTTAGCTCCGATACCATGTTAAGCAACTTATCTTTATTGAAGGCCCAAGGGGCTTATATATATTACACATGACTTGAGGTGCAAGGAAACTAAACATAGACTAATAAGGACTCATAGACCAATACTAATACTCCTTAACACCCCCCACTCAAATGCCTATGCAATAGCATTACATTAGAAGAAGCGTAATACTAAAAAAAATGATAATCCAAATCCGCGTCTTGAGAGTGTCGTCGTATCATGAAGAGTCTTCAAAACCTGTCGAGTCGCCAAAGGGGATAACGATTTGATGGCACATCAGAGGAAGACAACGCATCAATAGAAGATACAATAGAAATATCAAGAGAAGATGGGTTATCAAAAGAAGATGGCACATCAAGAGAAGAAGCATTGCTTAAAGAATCATGGCCCATGAAAGTCGACGGCGAAAGAAGCTCGGCGGCAAGAGAATGGGCTTAGATCAACAATGCAAAGAGAGGCCACAGAAATCCTATAGAGAGGACAATGACCAGAAAAAGGCTGACGGACAAAGGTATGTTGGACTCACATGGCATGAGAAACACAAAATATCAACGGATTTAGTGAACGCAGCGGAAGAAAAGAAAACTAAAAGCAATACTATGATTATTTAGGTTTGAATCTTGCATGTATGCTTTCTTTTCCTCTATCTCAATGGCTTATTCCTCCTCTTTGGCTGCTGCACGCCTTTTATCTCTTGTAACCTTTGTTGCAGGTAAATGTAACCCTGCATTAAGCGGTCTTGGTGCCCTCTGTCTCCTGTCAAAGCCCCTCACGCATACAACCCCTGCAAAAATAAACAAAGGTAAATCCCTCTGCATAAGCACGTTCTAGCTCATATAACACAAGTTATTACTACTAGTTACTAAATGGTGAACTTGGAAATGTTGTACTCTACTGCTATCACAAGCATGAAGATAACCAACTCAAAAGAACACCAAAAGAGACATGGAGTTTCTGATCACGAGCTCACAGGCACCCTCATGAACAGTAAAATCAAACAAATAGAACAAAATTCAAAACATTCTGAATGCAAAACTTCGTGAAGAAAAAACATTCCTAATGCTCTAGAAGAAAAATGATGCTCCAAAAAGATTTTGTAAGCATTTTCGAGCATGAGTGCCAAAGTAATAAATCCTAGATATACAGATTTATTTACGAGTGCACTGACTGTATGGATGTCTTAATGAGGCGAAATAGCTGCAACTTAAATTTCTTAGAGGACGGATAGCAATCGGTTGAATCAAGGCCCTATTTCATGATTCAAATCACATGATATAACATGAAAAATTGCCATGAAGCCTGTTTCGTTGTCTACTATACACCAGTTAAGTGGTGAGTTTTGTCTGATACTGCAAATTCAGAAAATGAATTTTCGTATATAATAACCAATGGAAACAATGACCGTATTTTCATTTTGGTGTTACTGTTGGTGAATGCAAAGTTCCAATCCAATAAAGTACTATACTATAGTATATCATTCACTGAAGAAAAGGAAGCACGGATTCTAACTAGCTAATTTTATCGAGCTATGTTGACAATACCAGTCACCATATATACTGACGATAAAGAAAATTCACTGGATAATACTCATGAAATATAAAATATTTGTTGGCAAGTGTGAATATGGGATAATACATATACACTAACCACGTTAGGAAAAGTAGATGTACTCTTTCAAAGTATGTGATACGAAAACATATGCTCCAAATGGTAAGAGTTTATTTGGGAAATAAGACTGCTATAGGGTGCGTCGTACTGATGCAGAGGCCAGGGGTTTCTACTGTTAAGCTTCATGCACTAGCCAACGCAACCAAAAGTCCAAACTGATGGAAAGGGCTAGTGCAATCCATATATACTGTAACACCCCCTATCACGTGTGACGGGGAAGACAAGTCAACACGTGCGACCGGAAGAGAGCGACGGCGCGCGAAACTCTCAAGAGGCCTCTATGTGGACACAAAGGGGGGCTATCAGCAATTTTTAATAAATTGCGAAAGTCAGGATTTGAACTCAAGACCTTAGCTCCGATACCATGTTAAGCAACTTATCTTTATTGAAGGCCCAAGGGGCTTATATATATTACACATGACTTGAGGTGCAAGGAAACTAAACATAGACTAATAAGGACTCATAGACCAATACTAATACTCCTTAACACCTCCCACTCAAATGCCTATGCAATAGCATTACATTAGAAGAAGCGTAATACTAAAAAAAATGATAATCCAAATCCGCGTCTTGAGAGTGTCGTCGTAGCAAGAAGAGTCTTCAAAACCTGTCGAGTCGCCAAAGGGGATAACGATTTGATGGCACATCAGAGGAAGACAACGCATCAATAGAAGATACAATAGAAATATCAAGAGAAGATGGGTTATCAAAAGAAGATGGCACATCAAGAGAAGAAGCATTGCTTAAAGAATCATGGCCCATGAAAGTCGACGGCGAAAGAAGCTCGGCGGCAAGAGAATGGGCTTAGATCAACAATGCAAAGAGAGGCCACAGAAATCCTATAGAGAGGACAATGACCAGAAAAAGGCTGACGGACAAAGGTATGTTGGACTCACATGGCATGAGAAACACAAAATATCAACGGATTTAGTGAACGCAGCGGAAGAAAAGAAAACTAAAAGCAATACTATGATTATTTAGGTTTGAATCTTGCATGTATGCTTTCTTTTCCTCTATCTCAATGGCTTATTCCTCCTCTTTGGCTGCTGCACGCCTTTTATCTCTTGTAACCTTTGTTGCAGGTAAATGTAACCCTGCATTAAGCGGTCTTGGTGCCCTCTGTCTCCTGTCAAAGCCCCTCACGCATACAACCCCTGCAAAAATAAACAAAGGTAAATCCCTCTGCATAAGCACGTTCTAGCTCATATAACACAAGTTATTACTACTAGTTACTAAATGGTGAACTTGGAAATGTTGTACTCTACTGCTATCACAAGCATGAAGATAACCAACTCAAAAGAACACCAAAAGAGACATGGAGTTTCTGATCACGAGCTCACAGGCACCCTCATGAACAGTAAAATCAAACAAATAGAACAAAATTCAAAACATTCTGAATGCAAAACTTCGTGAAGAAAAAACATTCCTAATGCTCTAGAAGAAAAATGATGCTCCAAAAAGATTTTGTAAGCATTTTCGAGCATGAGTGCCAAAGTAATAAATCCTAGATATACAGATTTATTTACGAGTGCACTGACTGTATGGATGTCTTAATGAGGCGAAATAGCTGCAACTTAAATTTCTTAGAGGACGGATAGAAATCGGTTGAATCAAGGCCCTATTTCATGATTCAAATCACATGATATAACATGAAAAATTGCCATGAAGCCTGTTTCGTTGTCTACTATACACCAGTTAAGTGGTGAGTTTTGTCTGATACTGCAAATTCAGAAAATGAATTTTCGTATATAATAACCAATGGAAACAATGACCGTATTTTCATTTTGGTGTTACTGTTGGTGAATGCAAAGTTCCAATCCAATAAAGTACTATACTATAGTATATCATTCACTGAAGAAAAGGAAGCACGGATTCTAACTAGCTAATTTTATCGAGCTATGTTGACAATACCAGTCACCATATATACTGACGATAAAGAAAATTCACTGGATAATACTCATGAAATATAAAATATTTGTTGGCAAGTGTGAATATGGGATAATACATATACACTAACCACGTTAGGAAAAGTAGATGTACTCTTTCAAAGTATGTGATACGAAAACATATGCTCCAAATGGTAAGAGTTTATTTGGGAAATAAGACTGCTTTAGGGTGCGTCGTACTGATGCAGAGGCCAGGGGTTTCTACTGTTAAGCTTCATGCACTAGCCAACGCAACCAAAAGTCCAAACTGATGGAAAGGGCTAGTGCAATCCATATATACTGTAACACCCCCTATCACGTGTGACGGGGAAGACAAGTCAACATGTGCAACCGGAAGAGAGCGACGGCGCGCGAAACTCTCAAGAGGCCTCTATGTGGACACAAAGGGGGGCTATCAGCAATTTTTAATAAATTGCGAAAGTCAGGATTTGAACTCAAGACCTTAGCTCCGATACCATGTTAAGCAACTTATCTTTATTGAAGGCCCAAGGGGCTTATATATATTACACATGACTTGAGGTGCAAGGAAACTAAACATAGACTAATAAGGACTCATAGACCAATACTAATACTCCTTAACACCCCCCACTCAAATGCCTATGCAATAGCATTACATTAGAAGAAGCGTAATACTAAAAAAAATGATAATCCAAATCCGCGTCTTGAGAGTGTCGTCGTATCATGAAGAGTCTTCAAAACCTGTCGAGTCGCCAAAGGGGATAACGATTTGATGGCACATCAGAGGAAGACAACGCATCAATAGAAGATACAATAGAAATATCAAGAGAAGATGGGTTATCAAAAGAAGATGGCACATCAAGAGAAGAAGCATTGCTTAAAGAATCATGGCCCATGAAAGTCGACGGCGAAAGAAGCTCGGCGGCAAGAGAATGGGCTTAGATCAACAATGCAAAGAGAGGCCACAGAAATCCTATAGAGAGGACAATGACCAGAAAAAGGCTGACGGACAAAGGTATGTTGGACTCACATGGCATGAGAAACACAAAATATCAACGGATTTAGTGAACGCAGCGGAAGAAAAGAAAACTAAAAGCAATACTATGATTATTTAGGTTTGAATCTTGCATGTATGCTTTCTTTTCCTCTATCTCAATGGCTTATTCCTCCTCTTTGGCTGCTGCACGCCTTTTATCTCTTGTAACCTTTGTTGCAGGTAAATGTAACCCTGCATTAAGCGGTCTTGGTGCCCTCTGTCTCCTGTCAAAGCCCCTCACGCATACAACCCCTGCAAAAATAAACAAAGGTAAATCCCTCTGCATAAGCACGTTCTAGCTCATATAACACAAGTTATTACTACTAGTTACTAAATGGTGAACTTGGAAATGTTGTACTCTACTGCTATCACAAGCATGAAGATAACCAACTCAAAAGAACACCAAAAGAGACATGGAGTTTCTGATCACGAGCTCACAGGCACCCTCATGAACAGTAAAATCAAACAAATAGAACAAAATTCAAAACATTCTGAATGCAAAACTTCGTGAAGAAAAAACATTCCTAATGCTCTAGAAGAAAAATGATGCTCCAAAAAGATTTTGTAAGCATTTTCGAGCATGAGTGCCAAAGTAATAAATCCTAGATATACAGATTTATTTACGAGTGCACTGACTGTATGGATGTCTTAATGAGGCGAAATAGCTGCAACTTAAATTTCTTAGAGGACGGATAGCAATCGGTTGAATCAAGGCCCTATTTCATGATTCAATTCACATGATATAACATGAAAAATTGCCATGAAGCCTGTTTCGTTGTCTACTATACACTAGTTAAGTGGTGAGTTTTGTCTGATACTGCAAATTCAGAAAATGAATTTTCGTATATAATAACCAATGGAAACAATGACCGTATTTTCATTTTGGTGTTACTGTTGGTGAATGCAAAGTTCCAATCCAATAAAGTACTATACTATAGTATATCATTCACTGAAGAAAAGGAAGCACGGATTCTAACTAGCTAATTTTATCGAGCTATGTTGACAATACCAGTCACCATATATACTGACGATAAAGAAAATTCACTGGATAATACTCATGAAATATAAAATATTTGTTGGCAAGTGTGAATATGGGATAATACATATACACTAACCACGTTAGGAAAAGTAGATGTACTCTTTCAAAGTATGTGATACGAAAACATATGCTCCAAATGGTAAGAGTTTATTTGGGAAATAAGACTGCTATAGGGTGCGTCGTACTGATGCAGAGGCCAGGGGTTTCTACTGTTAAGCTTCATGCACTAGCCAACGCAACCAAAAGTCCAAACTGATGGAAAGGGCTAGTGCAATCCATATATACTGTAACACCCCCTATCACGTGTGACGGGGAAGACAAGTCAACACGTGCAACCGAAAGAGAGCGACGGCGCGCGAAACTCTCAAGAGGCCTCTATGTGGACACAAAGGGGGGCTATCAGCAATTTTTAATAAATTGCGAAAGTCAGGATTTGAACTCAAGACCTTAGCTCCGATACCATGTTAAGCAACTTATCTTTATTGAAGGCCCAAGGGGCTTATATATATTACACATGACTTGAGGTGCAAGGAAACTAAACATAGACTAATAAGGACTCATAGACCAATACTAATACTCCTTAACACCCCCCACTCAAATGCCTATGCAATAGCATTACATTTGAAGAAGCGTAATACTAAAAAAAATGATAATCCAAATCCGCGTCTTGAGAGTGTCGTCGTAGCATGAAGAGTCTTAACACCCCCCACTCAAATGCCTATGCAATATTGTGTAGCTGGTTAATAGCTGAAGTAACAAGGATATCATGCAATTTAAGAGATTACCTTGCAAATGCACTAGCGAAGTGCTTACACTCAGCTCTCATGGGGCATGCATTGCAGTTAGGCTTAATTTTGGTACAGAAAACCTGAAAGAGGAAGAAAACAGTCTATCAGTTCATATTAAATCAAATTCCTGTTAGATCATTAGATAGATGTACTGTCTCGCGCCTGTCACCTTTCCAAAAGTTATCATTTGGTAGTGAAGCTCGTACCTGCATACTGAGAGGTGTTACTAAATGTTGGAAGCTAAGAATATTTGTTTTCTGAAATGCTGAATTTGACTTACAAAGTAAACTGGTCAAGCTTGCATAGTCGAGGCCAAAGATATTTCTGTATGTGGTCCAGCACGGGATAACTTCGATGGAAGAAGGTGATATATGTCAGACAAATTAATCGGTATATATATGCTCCCTGTGATCAAGCTAACTCAAGGGAATAAGAAACATACAGTTTCAATAGGTGCAGTTGAAGAGAGTCAGGCAGAGGTTGAAGAGGCACCCAGCCAAGCCTGACACATATCCGAGCAACATTTGTGTCCACCTAAGGGATTAAACATAAAGATTCTCTGAATAAGAGTGTAACTGGGAGAAGCTTCTCAAGGTAAGGACCGAACATACCGGAAAAGCTACATGACGTAGTGTCAAAAGGTGAACACACTCAGTACTTTTGAGTCCAAGCCCTCTAATGCTTAGAAGGAACTCCCTGAAAGGGTGAAACAAAGGTTCTGACAGGTTAAGAAAATGCAATGGTCAAACCTAATTAAGAAAAAGATATTTAGCTATTGCTAATAGACAGGCCTGTATGACAAGCATGTTTGAGACATGCAAATCGCTCATAGCACTTGGAATTTTCCGACACTCGGTTACTACTTGGTTGAATATCTTGGGATCAAATTGACTTATAAAAAATATCTCAGTATTAGCATCGTCACATAAGATTCTGCCATCTTATATACTATGTGCCCTTCTATTACTTTACTGTGAAGTTATCTTGTTTACCGGAAAAGGCTTTCGCCCCGCTTTATAAATAAAGCAACCACTAGAGCCAAGGTCCAACAAAGTTCAACAAGGTTCACGCTGCACACAACACGCACACACACATGGCGGTACAACAGATTCTGCTGAGCGCATAGCTCAACAAGCCCAAGAAAAGAACGAAAAAACAAACAGGCACCACTGAGTGAAGTTATCTTGTTTAGCATCTTTTGGTCGATTGCCTAGTCTTGTGCCAAAACTATGGCACCACTACGGCAGCCGGGTGTCTACTTCCAATCATGGTGGGCCTCCTCAGTCTTGTCTGTATTGCTGCTCAGAGGAAGGGCACAACATCGCTCATCATGATTGCAGCCTGGTGCCTAGAAGCAGCGGAACATCTGCACTTTCAGTGCTGCACGACGAGGCATCCCGCAGCAGCTGTGCAAGATTCAGGACGAGGCTCGTGACAGGTTTAGAATAGCTGAGCTGTCGATGAGTTACAGTTTAAGAGGAATTTCAGTAGAAAGTAGCTACTTTGGCAGGATAAGGCATTCAATCTGGGCAAGATCTGAGGTACATATGAGGCCAGCCGGAACACAGCGGCTTAGGGTTTAACCCAGTTACAAGAGATGATCGTCTCAGATCCAGAATGGTTGTTCTTATAGCCTTACAGGACAGCAAGCAAAAGAGGGGGAAACAGTTAATGAGCAAGCCCGTTATCGGATAAATTAACAGTGACGGCTGGGCTTCGGTGAGCCGTAGGGTGGACCACCTGTGGTTGATATTGCCGAAGCTGGTAGGAAGCGGTAAGTGGCGCCAGGAACCGTAAGATGCAGATCGGACGACGTAGGCTTCATCACTCAGAGGTGAAACATTACACCTCTATATACTGTCTTCAGTTCTAAGTGTCGATATTCAGCTTCGTCAGGCTTAAGAGCCTGGCAGCTCGTGCTTGGGACCAGAGGCGCAAAGCTAGCTGGTGCAAGGGGTGTGATGCTAATCATGCCCAGGGAGTAATCACATTGTGTTGTGACTAGGTGCATGGTTCAATCGACAAACCACGAGATATGCAAAACTCTCCTTTGTTTTAGGGCAATGAGATGCAAGCCTTTTGAGTATTCGTGGAAAGAATGCTTGAAAAAAAGTGCATTATCTATCCCATGTGGCTACAAGAATAATTTATGGAACTAAAACAAGCCTTTTGCGTACCCTTAGGGGATTCTATAGCTTCCCGGAATCCCTTCATCACGACATTGCCAAATACCAATCTAGGTTCTTTTGGGCCGGCAATGGCGATAAACAAAAGTACCACATGGTCAAGTGGTCGGAGATTTGTAAACCAAAGGACCAAGGTGGCTTGGGGGTTATTTCATCCAAACGGATGAACATCGCCCTTCTCTCCAAATGGTTGTGGAGAATAGCCGTGGGCGAGAGCGGGTTGTGGTTAGACATCCTACGCGCAAAATATTTGCATGGCCAACCATTGGCGTTTGCCCCACAGTCTGGAGGGTCCCAGTTCTGGCAAGCGATAATCCAACTACTCCCGGTCCTCCATATAGGATCTTCTATCTCGGTAGGATCCGGGGTTGGTACCCTGTTTTGGTTGGACCGTTGGTCGGGTACCAGACCTTTCGCGGTACGCTTTGCGCTGCTTTTCGGCATTTGTGCGAGACCTCATATCTCGGTAGAAGATGCCCTTGGTAACCTTGCCAACCTCGCGTTTAGGCGTACCTTTGGTACGGCGGAACGGGACCAATGGGAGGAGCTGATTGAGTGTGGCGCTACACACCCCCTCACTTGAGAGTGACACCATCTCTTGGCATCTCGAGCCGAGTGGACAATTCTCCTCTAAGTCCTTATATAAGGCCATTGCGGCCACGCCGGGTCCGGCGGAACTCAATCTCCTTTGGGAGATGAAAGTGCCGATGAAGATCAAAATCTTCCTTTGGCAATTGGTGCGAGGTCGGTTACCCTCGAGTACCGAGGTTCGAAAGAGAAGTGGCCCCAGCGATGGAAATTGCCCACTATGTGATGTCCCGGAAGACTCCAATCACATCTTTTTCACATGTCCGGCAGCGATCTTCCTGTGGAGTACCCTTCAGGAGGGGATTGGTGGCGGATGGTGCCATGGCAACCTCCCAGATATGTTCCTTGAAGTGCGTAACATGCCGCCAGTCAACGACCCACAATGTGGGTGGTAGTTAGCGCTCTAGCTTGGACATTATGGACCATCCGTAATAAGCTTGTGATTACCGAAAAAGCCTTTCGCCCCGCTTTATAAATAAAGCAACACCAAGCACAAGGTTATCAATGTCACACCCACACACCACACACACTCACCCAAAGCCACCGCAGGCACGGTCCAACCCAAACACAAACACACAGACAAAGAGACCCAAGTTCCGCTGTGGGCACAGCACAATAAGCCCAGCACAAGCACACGAGAAGACAAAAAACCAAAACGGCAAGGCGGTGGCGATGGCGATGGCGGCGACGATCTAATCTGGTTCCGGGGGTGGAGGGGGAAGCGGCGGAGCCATCCGGAGAGCCATCGCGCGAAGCTGGGTGATGATGGAGGTGATGGTGTCTCTCTCCCTGGGGCGGCTAAGCGGCCGCCAAAGCTGCAAGTAACCAGACCATTTGAACAAAGCGTCAGTAGCATGACGAAGAGGGATGCGCTAAATCACAAGTTTATTCCTAACAGTCCACAGCGTCCAGGCCAGCACCCCAACGGCCAGCCACCTAATGTGGCGAACTGCGGGTGGGATTGCCTGGAGTTCGGCGAAGAGAGCGGGGAAGTTGTTGTGGTCCCAGCTTCCACCCACTATCTCGCGGAAACAGCTCCTTAGGAACTGCGCGGACACGTAGGTGAAGAAGATATGATTCGAATCCTCTTCCGGCCCGCAGAGCGGGCATCGCCCATCACCCGGACCATTGCGCTTCAGGACCTCGACGCCAGACGGGAGGCGGCCGTGGATCCATTGCCACAGGAAAATCCTAATCTTCAGGGGAAGGCGAATCTCCCAGATGTGAGCGCCTCATGGCCAGGCGAGGGAGCAATGGCCTGGTACAGGGACTTGGTGGAGAATTGTCCAGAAGGCTCTAGACGCCATCTGGAGCTGTCATCTTCGGTCGTAAGATCAGGCGCGTGCAATGCAATGCAGTCAAGCAGCTCCTGCCAATCGGCTGTTTCAGCCAGACCAAAGGGCCTTCGGAACACGAGCTGCCCTAAGTCAATAAGGGCTGCCGCGACCGATATCTGAGGGGCCACCGCAATGGAGAATAGGTTGGGAAAGCGAGCCGCAAGGGGTAAGTCGCCAGTCCATCTGTCGAACCAGAACAAGATCGCGGTGCCTGATCCGACCTCAATCGAAGTCCCAATCCGGAGGACAGGAAGGAGCTGGATGACGGATTGCCAGAACTGGGACCCCCCAGACCGCTGGCAGAAGGCGAGAGGCTGGCCTCGGAGGTATTTCTGCTGAATGATGCGAAGCCACAAGCCACCATCTCCGTTGGCAATCCGCCAAAGCCACCGAGTCAGGAGGGCAATGTTCATGCGCTTGGAAGACATGATCCCGAGGCCGCCCTGGTCGCGAGGCTTGCAGATTTCAGACCACCTAACCATGTGGTACTTCTGCTTGTCTCCCTCACCGGCCCAAAAGAAACGGCCCTGAACAGTGGCGATCTCGTGATGAAGCGTCTCCGGAAGGCTGTAGAAGCTCATGATGAACAAGAGCAGGCTGGCGAGGGACGAGTTGATGAGCACTGTACGAGCTGCTTTGGAGAGCCACCGACCTTGCCAAGGCTCGATACGGTGCTGAAGCTTCCCCATCGTGGGGCGCAGTTTAGCCACCGTAAGCCTAGAATCACTAATGGGTATCCCCAAATAAATCGTGGGGAAGCTCCCAAGCTGGCAATTAAGCCGATCCGCTATACTCTGGCGTTCGTCTTGGGAGTATCCCAAGACCATCACCTCACTCTTGTCGAAGTTGACCTTGAGGCCAGACATCTGTTGAAAGCACAACAGAAGGAACTTGAGGTTTGAAATATCACTCTCCGAGGCCTCCACCATGATGATGGTGTCATCCGCATACTGGAGAAGGGAGATCCCGTGCTCCCCAACAAGATGCGGAACTATCCCCTTAATGTGGCCAGCTGCCTTGGCCTTATCCAAGATGGCGGCCAGGGCGTCGACCACCATGTTGAACAAGAACGGGGAGAAGGGGTCGCCCTGGCGCACCCCACAGAGGGTGGGGAAGAAGGGGCCGATCTCCCCATTAATGTTCACCGCGGTCCGGCCTGAGGAAACCATCTGCATCACCCTAGTCACCCACTGATCATCGAAGCCCTTTCGGAGAAGACATTCCCGAAGGAAAGACCAACTAACCGTGTCATACGCCTTGTGGAAGTCTAGTTTCAGGAAGACAGCCTTGAGGTGTTTGGAGTGAACCTCATGGAGAGCTTCGTGAAACACCAGGACTCCGTCAAGGATATAACGTCCCTGGATGAAGGCTGACTGATCCGGGTGAGTGATCCGGTCGGCAATAGTGGCCACCCTAATGGCGTACCCCTTTGCGAGGATGCGGAAGATGACGTTAATCACCGTAATCGGGCGGAATTGGCGGATCTCCGAGGCCCCGGCCACTTTGGGGATGAGGGTGATTACACCAAAGTTGAGCCGGGCGAGGTCGATGGACCCGACGAAGAACTCGTCAAATAGTGCCATCACCTCAGGTTTGATCACCTCCCAGAAGTTCTGGAAGAACTTCACAGGTAGCCCATCAGGACCCGGAGCCGAGGATGGGTTCATGCTCTTAATAGCCGCCCAGACTTCCGCCTCGGAAAACGGAGCCGTGAGGGCCTCGTTGTCCGCAGGCGAAACGCAACTGTGGGCAGGCCAAATATCTTGCGCCAGGGCAAGACCTCCCCGAGGGGAAGCAGAGAATAGGTCTCTGTAAAAGCCGTCTACATGAGCCCGGATGTCCTCGGGGCTCTGTAGGAGGTGCTCCCCGTCCCAAAGAAGGGGGATGGAGTTCCGGCGACGGCGGCCGTTTGCAATGGCCTGGAAGTAGGCGGTATTGGCGTCCCCTTTAAGGACCCAATTCTGAGTACCTCTCAGACGCCAGTAGGCCTCCTCGTCTGAGTAGATGACCGTGAGCTGGTCTTCCAGATCATATCTAAGCATCCACTCGTCCGCCGAGAGGCCAGCGGCGTCGGCCTGAAGGTCTAGCGCCTGGATGTCATGAAGGAGGGCTTTTTTACGCTCCCGGATGTCGCGGCCTATGTTTGCGCCCCAACCCTTCATGAATTGTCGTGACCGCTTGGCGCAGAAGTGCCAGTTGTCTACGGCCGAAAGGGATCGATGGGGGGCCTCGCGCGCCTCGCGCCATCGCGCGCCCACCGCGGCAGAGAACCCAGGCTGGCGCAACCAGAAGGTCTCGAAACGAAATAGGGGCGGAAGGGGAGGACGCTCATTTTCCGAAGAAAGGAGAAGGGGGACGTGATCTGAGCCAATCCGCGTAATCGCCCGGAGTGAAGCTAGGGGGCAACGAATGTCCCACTCAGGGGAAGCGAAGACCCTATCGAGAACGGAGCGAGTCAGTTCAACCTGTCGGTTTGTCCAAGTGAACCTGGCTCCGACATGATCGAGCTCGCGAAGCCCCATGTCCGCAATGCAGTCATTGAACATCTGCATCCGCGGGAAATTCACCAAGTTATTGCTCTTGTCTTCTTTCGACCGAATGAGGTTGAAATCACCTCCCACCACTACCGGGAGCTGAGCAGCTGCTACCTTCCTCCTGAGCTCACCGAGGAAAGCCTCCGAACGGCGGTGGTCGGCCGGCCCATAGACCGCAATAATTTCCCATTTGAAGTTCAGTGCTCGCTCGAAGATCTCCATGCTCACGTAGAACTCGCCCCGATCCATGCTGCCTACCTCAAAGGTGGCATCCTTCACCTCTAGGAGGATGCCACCCGAGTGGCCCGCACTCCCACTAGAAGGGAGCCAGTGCCAAGCAAATAGGTCGGAGCTCAAGTGCTCGAGCTCCGACAGGGAAAATTCCGTATGCATGGTTTCTTGAATGGCCACAATGTCGATTCGCTCAGTTCGCATGTATTCGATTAGTTGGCGGCGTCGGCCATCTTGACCGAAACCGCGGATGTTCCAGAAGAGGGTCCGCATCACTCATCCATCGGGGGGCTGCTTGACCCCAAGACACGAGAGGCGCTCTGGGCGCGGAGGGCAGCGGTGCGAGAGCGAGTGCGGCCGCAAATCTCAACTGGGGCGGCCGTCAGGCGAGGCGGATGGTTCGGGGCCGTCCCCGAAGGGACGCCCGAAGAAGAGGGGGCGCGCACGGGCCTCGGCGAGGCGACCATCTAGGATTTCCCGTGCACGGATAGCCTCAATCTGAACTAGCGGGGGAGCTACCTCTCCCCGAAACACAATTGCCGAGTCCGCTGCCACCTTCGCGAGGTGGCCAAGCGGAGCCGACTCCAAGGCCGAAAAGGAACGAGTAGCTGTAGAGGCAGGAATGAGCGGTGTACCTGGCTAGAGGTTTCGGGCAGCGGCCCTGAGCTCTGCCTGCTCGGGGATAGGCAGAGCAGGGCTACCCATCGGTCTGGCCGCTGGGGTGGTCACCACCACCTGCAGCTCCACGGCGGCGGAGTCCAGGAGCGCCAGAGGCGGACCAGGGTGCGTCGGGCAGAGAGGCCCCTCGGGGGCTGGGGGAGCCGGAGGAGCAGGAGTCAGGTCGGCGTCGGACAGCTGGACCTCCGCCCCCAGCTGCGGCCTGGCTGCCGCAGGCAGCGGGGGGGGGGGGAGAGCAGCGCCATCTCTAGCGCGGTATCAGCATCTGCAGGGTCCGAGGGGGCGGGTCCAGGGTGGCCACGACCGCCCCCGGGGACTCCACCACAGGAACGAGAGGCATAGGCGCGGCCGAGCTAGGCGGGTCCGGGACGGCCCCAGCGGAGAGGGTGGTGAAGACATCAAGAAGCGGACTGACAGGGGAGCGGGGCGATGAAGCGGGGAAGACCTGAAGGCTGGCGTCCGAAGCGTCGAGGCCGTCGTCGGAGGGCGGCGGAGCGGCCGAGGAGTGGGTGCGTCCGGTCCCACCACCACTCCTAGCAGCCGGAGCGGGGGGCTGGTCGTGAGGAGGACTGTCCTCGGAGTCATCGTCGTCCTCCTCTGAACCGAAGCGGCGTCCGTGACGGGGGTCGCGGTCACTGCGGCGATCCCCCGCACCATCCCCGTCTGGCCCTCCCCCCAAGAAGCTGTCGCCGGGGATGCAGGGGCGGCCAACGTGGTTGGGCGGCTCGAGGGAGATGCGGAGGTCAAAACCCTGATCGTTGAAGAACACCCGGATCGTGGCGCGAAGCTTGGATGAGTCGAGGCATTTGACCTTGACGCGGACCTCCTCCTCCTTGCGGAGGGACAACTCGTCCACCACCACCACCTTGCCGAGGATGCGGGACATGCTCCGAATAACCCGCTCCGATCGAGCGATGTCGGGCAGGCTACCGATGAGGATCCAAGCCGTGTCCAAAACAGCCACCGCCAGGGGGTCCCGCACCGGCACAGAGATGTCCACCACTAGGCTGTTGAGAGCTAGAGTGATGTCTCCGCTGCGGGTGCCGTAGCCGTGGCTGACAGCGTTGGGGAACACGACCGAGAACTGGCCTCCAGGCAGCATGGTGACCTGCCAATCCCAGGAGCAGTGGTAGAGATGGTTGAGCTCGGCCTCTAACATCTCCGGCGAAGCGACCCCATCCTTCACGGTGACAATCACCAGGAGCGATGGTGAGGGGGAGAGGATGTCAGGCACCTCGACGTGGAACAAGCCGAGGCCCTCAATCCCATGCCCGTACATCACCAACTCCTCCGGCACCGGGCGGTCGGGGCAAAGGATCGCCGGGTGGTCAGGATCCGAGCAGAGGTAGCAGCCCTGGGGACGAGTACATGCCACCTAGGAGTGGCCGGAGAGGCCGCAGTTGAAGCACTTGACGAGGTCGGCGGAGCGGTCGTCGGGGAGGAGAGCGGACGTCGGCGAGGCGGCGAGATCCCGGGAAGCGCCGTTAACCGGGGCAGGGCCGTTAGCGCGCCCAAGCCCGCGCTTCTTCTTGCGCTTGCCCCCAGGCCGGCCCCGTCCCGCTCCATTGCCGATCGGGGGGGAGGCTCGGCTCGCCCTGAGGTGGCTGGTAGCGGCGGACCGCGGCTACAGCGGGAGGAGGGGCCGGCTGCCCATAGGAGCAGTCGGGGGATCGAGCGTGGCCGCCCCTGGCCGGGGAGCGGTTGGCATCCCTACGGCGCGGAGGGGAAGGCGACCGGCGTCGACCATCGCGGCGGTCCGCGACAGGGGGAGGCGAGCGGGAGCGGCCACGGCGGTCCGCGCGAGGGGGAGAACGGCGAGAGGGGGACCGGTGGTCATCGTAGGCGGGAGACCGGCGGTCGCCGCGGGAGGAAAGCTGACGGCGGAGCTCGGATTCATGGCGCATCGCGTCGGGGGACGGGCGGAAGGAGTCGCGCCGCGGACGTCGTCGGGGGCCGGCGGCGAGTTCGGCAGCGACGGGGGAGGGAGCGAGGGGTTGGCGGCGGGGGTCGGGAGAGGGAGGGTTAGGGCAGGGGAGGAATGGGATGGGGGGCGAGGGAAGCCCGTAGGCAGCCAGATAGGCCTAATGGCCGGGCAGGCCGGCCCACTAGGACCGCAGCTAAGGCTGGGCCCAGAAGCGGAGCTGCCAGCCCAAGCCCCAGGCCCAAATCCCGGCCCAACACTAGGGCGGCCCACGACCAGGCGTCCCAGCCCGCAAGACGGGGTAGCAGTGACTAGGGTTTCCCCTCGCGCTGCGACCGGCGCCGGTGCAGGAGCTCCAGACTCCATGGGGCGACTACGGGAGTGGCTGGGCGAAAAACGGAGCGAGGAGGTGCCAAAAGCTGCGATGAACGGTCGAAACGGCGAGGAGCGGGTGACCACCGGCTGAGATGACGCCGCCGGGGAGGAGGCAGGCCGAGAACCAGGGGGAGCCGCCGCTGAGCGCCAAGAGGACCGGGCACGACCCAGGTCGGACCGCCCCGCGACGCCCCACGCCGGAGCGCGGCGGCGGCGAGCGGTACGCGACCCAAGGTCGGCCCTTTGGCCAGGCGTCGGGAGGAGGGGGTTCGCAACCGGCCGGCGAGCATGGGGTGGGGAGGGGGCTCCCCGTCTCGGCACGTCGACCAGCATCGGGCACAGCACAGTCCGGTGAGCCGGAGGTGTGCGCCGGACGGTGGGACGGCCAGCGGTGGAGTCCTCATCCTCCGCCAAGCGCAGCGGTAGCAACTCCCCGACGGGGGCAGCAGAGCACGGGGCGAGCGGCCCAGCGGCCAGCGTTAGCGGGGCGTCGGGAGGCGGGGGTGCGGCAGAGCTGACCGGAGCAGCGCAGGGCGGCGGAGGCGGCGGCGCAGGCGAGCAGGCCGCGGCCGGCGCGGCGCCGACCGGGTCGCGGGAGGAGAGCGCCATCCGGTCCCAATCAAAGACCATAAGCTTGTGATTGAGCAGGTGATTCCGCGACGTGCTACTGACACGGTATTACAAATTATGTGGTTTCTTACAGCTATGGAGACCGCTCAGTAAGCGGTGTGCTCGCAACAACATCGACAGGATCATGGCCGAGCTTCGCTCTGTCGCCTCCCGTCCCCGCCACCACCGCCAGAGCCGGATTAGCTTGTTGCTCTATTTCTTTGTTGGGGTTGTTGTGCTGTGCCCCCAGCTAATCTTGCACTCTTCTTCGGAACTAGACTAGTTTGTGTTTTGTTTGAACTGCTCCTGTGCTGCTGGTGTGACCTTGTTTTGCTTGGTGGTTGCTTTATAATATAAAGCGGGGGAAACCCTTTTTCGTCAGTCAATAGTTCTGATAGTTTTCTTAAAATGTAACTGGTTACTTACTTTGCTTTTTCTGGTTCGAGATCTCTCAGCCATTCAAGATCAATGCTTCCATGGTCTCTCACCAATCGGTTTAGAAATTCCTGCACAGCGAATGACCAATAGATTAAAATGGGCAAATTTAATATTGTAAATCAAACATGTACCACAGTTGAAATGTGGACATGTTTGACTGGCTAGAGTTTTCAGCCCTGTCATTTTGTCAGACTTACTTTTATTCGGCCTGCTAGCATATTGTTCAGTCCTCGCTCTCTAATGGTTTCAGATATGGCTTTCACATCTGCTTGCCGTACTGCTTCCCAATCAACCGAATCTTTTGTATTAGGACTTCTTGGTTTATCTCCATTATTGCCGAACAATTCTTTTCGTATTTTTTCCCAATCATAAGTTTCCTCTGTAGGCCCACACACCGTCTTTCCTTTTGATTCATCTGTAGGAACTTCCGATGAACCTTTTCGACTAACTTTTGATTTCCTTATGGGATCTGCAACTCCCTGTGAGACCTGTGAATGAGCATTCTGGTTTTCACACAAGTTTGAAGAACAATAATTTTCACATGTTTCTGCCTGAAGTTTGATATTGTTTCCCAGTTGGGGTTGGCTGCATCCTGACTGACCACCCATTTGCTTTGCCCTTGTTCTGTATACCTCTTGCGAATTTGAACACTCATGCTGTTGCGCAAATGGAGCTTCAATGTCCTTGCTTGAAAATTTGTATTCGCAAAATAACTGTTCTTTAGAAAGTGACTCATCCACTGAACTAATTAATGGCTGAAAGTTTTGTTTCATTATTGGTGAAAAATTCCCATTTTGCGAAGGCTCGGTAGGAAAATGGGACTTCTGCTGGACTAGTGACTCGTCCATACAATATAGAACATTGCTTGAACAATCAGCCTCTCTGGTTTTATTTCTGTTGGACATGCTAGAAGCAGATGGTAACTGATAAAAACTAGCCTCAGGTTGTGTAATATTTGGATGAAACATGCTATCAAGGCCTGTGCAGAATGAATTGTCCAGATGGCTGACAAACGGAAAATCCACATGGCCATTCTGGAGATAGGAGGCATAAGCCTGATAAGTTCTGTTTAGATCAAGCAACACATCTTTATTCATGTTAGAGTTATAATATGAGTCATGTACCCCTTTGTATTTATCCCGTTGTATAAAGGGTTTCCTGCATATGTTCCACACCTGTACATGTATATATATCGGCATATGGCCTCATGGGAATACAAGTTGCTTATTCCTAACATGGTATTAGAGCTAGGTCAATTTTTTCCACGCCGCAACTCGTGTGATTGATCCTCCCGTGGTGCCGGCCGGTTCCTCACGTCCGGTCCACTCTTCCCCCCGATTGACTGGATCGACGCAAGCCGGTCTCCTCGATCTCCTCTCTGCTCGACACGAAGTCGCCGGGATCGAAGCCGCCCACTTTTTTTTGCCCGACCTCTACTCGAGCTCGGATCGAAGTCGCCAGGATCGAAGCCGGTTCCGCTCCATCGCTCCTTGCCAACTTCTACTCGAGCTTGGATCGAAGCCTGCTCCAACTCGTCGCCCGCAGCCCCCGATTGGATCGAAGCCGTCCGCCCATTCCGTTCCTTCGCTCCTTGCCAGACTTGTGCTCGAGCTCGGATCGAAGCCACCCGCTCGTCGTCTGCTCCAACTCGTCGTCCGCTCGGATCTGGTGTTGCCTGCGGCCCCTTTATCTCCCGATTGGATCGGCCTGCTCTGCCCCGCCCTATCTTCCGCTCGAGGCCAGATCGAGCTTCTGCTTCCGAGGCTCGTCCACTTCTGATCGAGCCGCCCGCCGCTGCTGCAGATCGGGACTCCTGAACGTCTGCCTTCTGTTAAAAAAAATGTCTGCTGCATCGGGCTATGTTGCTGTCCCTCGCTGTCCGGTGATCTTCGATGGTACTAACTACACCGAGTTCGCTGGCTTCATGCGCATTCACATGCGTGGCATCCGTCTCTGGGGTGTTCTTTCTGGCGAGGTCTGCTGTCCGCCACGTCCGGTTCCTCCGGTGGCCCCTACTCCGCCGACTCCACCGGTTCTTCCTACGGACGCTAATCAGGCCGCCAAGGATGCGGCTAAGCTTGCTGATGAGGCTGCTGATCGTGCTTATGATGAGAGGGTTTTGGCTTATGAGGAGGCTCTTCAGACGTATCATGGTGCTTTGTCTGTTTACACCCAGTGGCTTGATGATGATGCTCGTGCTGCAGCTGTTCTCACTGCTAGTGTTCTGCCTTAGTTTGCTTCTGAGTTTCTGGGTCTTCCTACTGTCTTTCAGATGTGGACCTGTCTTCGTCAGCGTTACGAGCCCTCTGGTGATGCCTTATACCTTTCCGTGGTTCGTCAGGAGCATGCTCTTCAGCAGGGTGACTCTACTGTTGATGACTTCTATGCACAGAGTTCTGCTATCTGGCGCCAGCTTGATTCTCTCCGCAGTGTTGGTTGTCGTACTTGCCCCTGTTGCCAGGCTGTCCAGGCCAATTTGGAGTTTCATCGCGTCTACGAGTTCCTGTCTCGGCTCCGTAAGGAGTTTGAGCCCCGGCGTGCTCAGTTGTTTGCTCGTGGCCGTATTTCTCTCATGGAGGCGCTTTCAGAGATTCGTGCTGAGGAGACTCGCTTACGTGGTGCTGGTTTGCTGGAGGTTCCCTCTGTGCTCGCTACTCGGGCTTCTTCCACTCCACCTGCTGCACAGACCCATTCTCGCTCGAGTGCTCCGCCGCTCTTGCCCACTCCTTCTGGAGGCTCAGGTCGCCCCCGTCCACATTGTGACTACTGCAACAATGATGGTCATATTGAGTCCTAGTGCTACACAAAGCGGAAACACCTGCGCAAGGCGCGATCATCATCCTCAGGGACTTCGTCATCTCCCTCGACAGCTTCAGCCATTGCTTTGACTGAGCAGGATATTCTGAGACTTAAGCGTCTGCTCGCGGCTTCAGGTTCTTCCTCGACGGGTACTGCTGGTTCTGTGACTGATGCTTCCCGCACTGAGCAACCGCCCTCTACACAGTCAGGTACATCCCCATGGGTTCTGGACTCCGGAGCTTCTTTTCATATGTCTTCTCATTCTTCCGCTTTGTCCTCTCTTCGATCGCTGGATTCTCGTGTTCATGTTTTCACTGCTGATGGTACTCCACTTTCTGTTGCTAGTAGAGGCAATCTTTCTACTTCTTTTTATTCTGTTCCTGATGTTGCTCATGTTCCTCGACTTACCATGAATCTGTTTTCTGCTGGTCAACTTACTGATTCTGGTTGTCGGGTCATCCTTGACGTTGACTCTTGTTCTGTCCAGGACCGTCGCACGCACACTCTGGTTGGGGCTGGCCCTCGCTGCCGTGATTCTCAGGGTCTTTGGGAGTTGGACTGGCTTCATGTTCCTTCCGCTGCCACCACCATCGCCAGTTCCTCCGCTTCTGTCGCCTCTGTTACTGGTTCCTTCAAGCAGTGGCATCATCGACTTGGTCATCTGTGTGGTTCTCGGTTGTCGTCTTTAGTTCGTCGAGGTCTTCTGGGGTCTGTCTTAGGAGATGTCTCTTTAGAGTGTCAGGGTTGTCGTCTTGGCAAGCAGATTCAGTTACCATATTCACATAGTGAGTCAGTGTCTCAGCGTCCTTTCGATTTAGTCCATTCTGCTGTATGGGGTCCGGCTCCTTTCGCTTCGAAAGGTGGTCATAAATACTATATTATTTTCATAGATGATTTCTCTCGTTACACATGGCTTTATTTCATGACTTCTCGTAGTGAGGTGTTGTCTATTTATAAGCGTTTTGCTGCCATGGTTCATACTCAGTTCTCTTCACCCATTCGTGTTTTTCGTGCTGACTCCGCTGGCGAGTATATCTCTAAGATGTTGCGTGGTGTTCTTGCTGAGCAAGGAACTCTCTCTCAATTCTCTTGTCCTGGTGCTCATGCTCAGAATGGTGTGGCTGAGCGAAAGCATCGACATCGTCTTGAGACGGCTCGTGCATTGATGATTGCTGCCTCTCTCCCGCCTCATTTTTGGGCTGAGGCCGTCTCCACCTCCACCTATCTTATCAATATACAGCCTTCCGCTGCTCTACAGGGTGGTGTTCCTTTCGAGCGTCTTTTTGATCATTCTCCCGATTATTCGATGCTTCGCTTGTTTGGTTGTGTTTGCTATGTTCTTCTTGCCCCTCGCGAACGCACCAAACTGACCGCTCAGTCTGTTGAGTGTGTCTTCTTAGGCTACAGTGATGAGCATAAGGGCTATCGTTGTTGGGATCCTATCGGTCGTCGGATGCGTATCTCTCGAGACGTGACTTTTGATGAGTCTCGTCCTTTCTACCCACGCCCATCTTCCTCGATTTTTTCAGTGGAGGATATCTCTTTTCTCACTTTTCCTGACTCACCTATCACCCCCGTCGCGCCTGTGCCTATTCGTTCCACTCCCTCTGCTTCTCCACCTCTAGTCAATTTGCAGCCACCATCTTCTCCGGTCTCCTCGCCTAGCATGTCACCGGATTCTACACCTTCATCTCCGGTGACTTCTTCGTCGCCACCCCCCGATTCTACCTTGGCGATTCCTCCTTCTATTGTTCCATCTTTTCCTCAGCATTACACTCGTCGTTCACGACTTGTGGATGCCTCATTGGATGAGTTGTCCTCTTCCTCTCAGCCTACTTATGGCTTGCGTTCTCGTCCTCGTCCGCCTGTTGATCGCTTTGGATTTCCCACCGCTGGTGCTGCTGTTCTTGAGCCGATTTCTTATCGTCAGGCTGTTGTTCATCCTGAATGGCAGTTTGCGATGGCAGAGGAGATTGCTGCTCTTGAACGCACTGGTACCTGGGATCTTGTTTCTCTTCCTCCCGGAGTCCGTCCCATCACTTGTAAGTGGGTCTACAAGGTTAAGACTCGCTCCGATGGTTCTCTTGAGCGTCACAAAGCTCGTCTTGTGGCTCGTGGTTTTCAACAGGAGCATGGTCGTGATTATGACGAGACTTTTGCTCCTGTGGCCCATATGACCACTGTTCGTACACTTCTTGCCGTTGCCTCTGCACGCCACTGGTCTATATCTCAGCTTGATGTTAAGAATGCCTTTCTTAATGGTGAGCTGCGTGAGGAGGTGTACATGCAGCCACCACCTGGGTATTCTGTTCCTGATGGCATGGTATGTCGTCTTCGTCGCTCTCTCTATGGCCTTAAGCAAGCCCCTCGCGCCTGGTTTGAGCGTTTTGCCTCTGTGGTCACTACTGCTGGTTTTTCAGCCAATGCTCATGATCCAGCATTGTTTATTCACCTTTCTCCTCGTGGTCGGACTCTTCTTCTTCTCTATGTTGATGACATGATCATCACTGGGGATGACCCTGAGTATATTGCCTTTGTAAAGGCCCGTCTTAGTGAGCAGTTTCTTATGTCTGATCTTGGACCTCTTCGCTACTTTCTTGGGATTGAAGTCTCTTCTACCTCTGATGGCTTTTTTATATCCCAGGAAAAGTATATCCAGGATCTTCTTGCTCGTGCTGCTCTTACTGACGACCGCATTGTTGAGACTCCTATGGAGCTCAATGTTCACCTCCGTGCTACTGATGGTGATCCTCTCCCTGACCCGACGCGTTATCGTCATCTCGTTGGCAGTCTTGTCTATCTAGCTGTCACTCGTCCGGACATCTCTTATCCGCTTCATATTCTGAGTCAGTTTGTCTCTGCTCCCACATCGGTTCACTATAGTCATCTCCTTCGTGTTCTCCGATATCTTCGGGGCACGATCTCTCACCGTCTATTCTTTCCTAGCTCCAGTTCTTTACAGCTTCAGGCCTATTCGGATGCTACGTGGGCTAGTGGTCCTTCTGATCGCCGTTCACATTCTGCTTACTGTGTTTTTCTTGGCGGTTCTCTCATTGCCTGGAAGATGAAGAAACAGATTGCAGTTTCCCGTTCGAGTGCCGAGGCTGAGTTGCGAGCCATGGCTCTTTTGACGGTAGAGGTGACTTGGTTACGGTGGTTACTTCAGGATTTTGGTGTTTCTGTCACTACACCGACTCTGCTCTTATCTGACAGTACAGGTGCTATTAGCATTGCGCGCGATCCTGTGAAGCATGAGCTCACCAAGCATATTGGTGTTGATGCTTTCTATGTGCGCGCTGGTGTGCAGGATCAGGTTATTGCTCTTCAGTATGTGCCTTCCGAGTTACAGTTGGCGGATTTCCTGACGAAGGCCCAGACTAGAGCACAACATGGCTTTTATCTCTCCAAACTCAGTGTTGTTCCTCCACCGTGAGTTTGAGGGGGGTGTTAGAGTTATAATATAAGTCATGTACCCCTTTGTATTTATCCCGTTGTATAAGGGGTTTCCTGCATATGTTCCACACCTGTACATGTATATATATCGGCCTATGGCCTCATGGGAATACAAGTTACTTATTCCTAACAATTCACACCTGGGACTGGAAGAAGATTAACTCCATATTCTGATGATCCGACCATATCATTATGCATGTTCTGGAAATCTTGTATTGGTGGATGCTCTGCATGTCCAGTTGAACTTGTCATCCTATTGGATAAATTTATCAGCATGTGGTCCTTTTCTGGGAAGTATGGCAACAAACTGAACCCCATTGGATCAGTTCTGTGAAAAGGGTAATCTGGCGAATGTTGAGAAGAAACAGAAGAATTTTGTGAAGAAATAGCATCCTCCATTGGTACTTCAGCTTCTACCACGCTTGCAATGCCACTTTCTGGGACAACAAATTTTGATTGCCTATTTTCATGGAGGTCAATTAGGGACTCCCTATATGGAACAGAACATTCTCCTGCTGCAAAGTTGAATCCATCTCCAGAAAAACTTCCAATCAATTCGTTACTGTTACTTCCTTCATGAAACTCGGTATTAAGTATCTCTTCAACAGAGAACTTCCCTTTCAGCTTGAAAGAATCACCAAATAGTCCAGAACAGCTATCATTCTGTCCAGGAGGCATATGAGACATCTCTGCTGTAGATCCCTCCGGGCCTTCTGGTTTGATTGGAAATTTCGCAGCAACCGCCATGAAAGCAGAACTGGAATTTTTTTTAAATAATGGCAGTTAGACTAATGTTGAAACAATAACATGCGAATTAGAAGCAGTATACTTATTCCAGATAGGCTAGAATTTAATTCTCAATAAATTAAATAGGCTAGAAGTTTGCTTTCACCTAGAAAGATGGTCGGCAACATTCTGAGTAAGATATACACCCACAACCGAGTCGACAACTGATCCTTTCCAAGGAGAGAATCGTCTATCCCCTGTAAAGAGATCCAGTATTGAAGTTTATTGTGCAAGCCAAAAACGCATCTGAACTGTAACCTAACACACATGTAACCATAGTCATGTAACAATAAGAAAGAGCCATCTCTTCCATTCATATATTGTGATGATGCATGATGGTGGTCCATGTAACATTCTGAAGCATTGTTTTCTTAACTAAAATTCAGAAGCACTGTTCAAATGCAATCAACTGATCTTCTTTTCGGATGCAAACCCTAACTACTTCATTTTTTTTCAGGATCAGTCTCACAAATGCAATTTAGACCATTATCACGATATAAACACATATCTGTCGCGTGTTACTTTCTACGAAAAAACTACGCTATGATGAGGTGAGATCAATCTAAATCTTTTAGGACCTAAATAAAAACAACTTGCATGCTCAAGGAGGTAACAAACTTTTGTGTGACCATAGGGAGTACTATATACCAAAGAGAGCGCACTACAAATTTGATGTTGAAAATAGAATTCATACCCTGAATCAGGTGCATGCGAGCAATAAATGCATTGATTCTCCCCCGGAACACTCTTCTTTCCTCATCAAGCAACTTCTCTTTATCCTTGTCCATGCCTCCAGCGTCGTCATTCATATTTGGTGCAATTCGTAAGTTCCACATCAAAGAGGTTACTGGATCGATGTCCACCCTGGGTCGAGAACGTCTTTTATTTGCATTTCTCATAAATGGAACCAGCGCATCAGATGTGCCTTTATTACAAGCAGCTGCCATAACTTTATCTGATTTGCTAGTGTATAAAAGCTTGAACTTTTCAATTACGGCGTCTAAAGGATCAGCTGATAGTGCTATAACTTCAGTAATGGCTCCATCAATATGCTCGAAACCGATGCTTCTATAATTATCATGGTCAGAGATCTCCAAAACGCTTGGTCTCTCCACACTTCTTTTAGACTCCGACGTTGTCGCCTTAGTAGTAGCTCCTGCAGAAAGTTCAGAGCCACAAGAAATAGGCTCATTGATGGTGCATTTGTCTTTTGACGATAAACGTTTTGCAGGACGAACAGTTTCTTTCCTTGTGCCTCTGCCTTTTGGCTTCCCATTGCTTTCTTCCTTTCTTGGACGGCCCCTCTTTGGCTTTTTGGTGGGGTATGCTTCTTTGTTTTCTCCAGAAGCATCTAACAAACGGCGTTTAGCTCTTGATGATTTACTTACTGGTTTCCCAACAGCTTCAACTCCTGTGTGTGTGATCTGCTCGTCATGAATAGCAATGCAGTAGTTGTTCACAGTATCATCATAAGCAGACGCGCCATGTGTTTCTGGAACTGATTCTGGCCCCTTAACCATGCGTTTTTCCAAGTACTGGAGTTGATGAATACCACCACTGGGGATATAGTTTTCTATAAATGGATTCTCAGTACCACTGGGCAACTGTGTGTGCTCTGCAGTCGAGTATCTTGGCTGTTTGCCAGGTAAAGCAATACTGCAATCTTCGTCAATGGAGTAATGCAGAGTAGGTCCGACTTCCAAAGACTCAAGTTGATGGCTTCCCATCCTCTGGATATTATTTGGTACATTGTTTCCTTCAAGAAAATTTATGTATCCCCCCCAATGACATGCCACCTGCGCATGAGTTCTTTCAGCTGCATATATTGATGACCGAGGATCCTCTGGATTGAAAGACGCTTCAGTAACCTGGGCTTGTGATGCTAGATCAGCATTTTTTCGCATATCATCCTCATTGAACTTCAAGCTTCTCCTGGCTTTTAATTTTTCCACTCTGTTCTGCATATCAGAATCTTCTGCTGGAGGTTGGTTCGTTGTTGCGTTTAGTCCCTTTTTGCGGACATATTTCCTCTTGCCAGTTGAGTGAGTCTCCTTCTCCTTGGCATGCTTCGCAGTTGTATACTTCTGTATTTTGGCTATTTTTTTCTCTTTGACTACCTTGGGCCTGTGCTTTTTACTCTTAGGTATTTTGTCTGCTTTTCTACTGAAGCCAGTACCTTCAGCCGGACCAGCTTCATTGTTTGTCCCCAGCCCAATGGGTGAATTCATCTGATATGTCTGAAACCATTCCTCCGGCCAGTGCTGAAAACTGCCCTCGTCCATGCTAGCTACTTTTTCCTCAAAAACTTAGTGTTCACCTGTAAAAAAGATTTACAAAGACACCATGCAAAAAGGTTATATAATGTCCAAAAGAGCAATGACCGCAGTATAAGTAAACAGTACAATGATCGAGCTGCTTTGCTTAAACACTAAGTTTTTGCGGAAACACGTAGTACTACGTGGCAACTTCTTCAACTCTCGCCTCGGCATGTTTTCTGCGTTTGCTAAGGACATAGATTCGAGAGTAACTCAGCATTTTCAACTTATCTCCTTCAACCTTCTTATTTAGGAAATATATGTCCTATTTCAACCCATCAAAGTTGGTATTTCAATGGGATGGAACATGATCTTCTCAAGAACTAGCAAATATTTCAATGGGATGGAACATCACAAGCTTGTGTGGCGACATTGCTTCGACGTTAAGCTTTTTGTGGAAGCATCATATAACACGTGACTTTTTCACTCTCGCTCGGCATCGTGATCCATGTGTGTGCTTCTTTTTTCAGAAATGCTAGCAACATATGGCACTACCCACATGTCATCCAAACCTATTGATCATTAACTTAGATGTTCCCAAGGTTTTGGCTGCTATTTCGAATTACTCTATTATTCCAAAGCCAATGAAATATTCCACTATCCGGTTATTAACGTGTGTCCCATGGCGTAGCTTTGCTTAAACACTTAGATGTTCCCAAGGTTTTGGTTGCTATTCTGAATTACTCTATTATTCCAAAGCCAATGAAAGTACATGGTATCACGTGGCACCATCTTCATCTCTCACCTCGACATGTTTGCCGCGTGTGCTAAGGACATAGATTTGAGACTAAGTTTTAGCCTTAAAAACGCTTGGCAACATGGGGTAAGCGTTTATGAATAGGTCGGAGGTCTATCCTCCTTTTCGGGAAAAGAACTGTGAAGAAGACTTTGCTTTAGTGTTAAGCATTCAAGAAACGCTTGGCGCCAAGTTAAGGCATGCCTAGTGCCATTACTCGCTTAGGGCATGAGGCTTGTGTGGCGACATTGATTCGATGCTCAGCTTTTTCTTAGGGGAGATGCTCAGCTTTTTGTGGAAGCACCTTATAACCCATGCCTATTTCACTCATTGGTCGGTATCGTGATCCATGGGTGTGCTTGTTTTTAGACACGCTAACAACATATGGCACCACCCACATGCCATGTCTGACTATTCAGTTAGTAACGCGTCTATAGCAACTTTGCTTAAACACTAAGTTTTTTTAGGAAACACATGGTACCGTCTGCAGGGACGGAGCCAGGATCCAAGAAAGGGGGGGGCAACACAGTCTACCAAGCTTCAGGGGGGCAAACATAAATTTGAAGGGTATATATGCAATTTTTCAGGAAATCTGAAGGGTATATGTGCAAAAATTTCAAACGGGAGGGGGGGGGGGGTCGCTCCCGCTCACCCTTGGCTGTTGCTCCGTCACCATGTGGCGCCTTCTTCAACTCTCGCCTCGGCATGTTTATCGCGTGTGCCAAGTAGATAGATTCGAGAGTAAGTTGTCGCCTTCAAGAAACGCTTGGCGACATTGGTTAAGGGTTTATGCAGAGGCTAGAGATCTATCCTCCTTTTTGGGGGGAAAAGTGTGAAAAGGACTTGATTTAGTGTTAAGCATTCAAGAAACGCTCAGTGAAAAATGTCAATGTTGGCATGCCTACAGCCATTACTCACTTAGGGGCATGAGGCTTGTGTGGCGACATTGCTTCGAGTTAAGTTTTTTGTGGAAGCACCTTATAACCTTTCACTCACCGCTCGACATTGTGATCCACGTGTATGCTTGTTTTTTAGAAACGCTAGCAACATATGGCACCACCCACATGCCATGCCGGCAATATGGTTAGTAACGCGTCGCATAGCGTGGTTTTGCTTAAACACTAAGTTTTTTAGCAAACATGAATGTGGTGCCGCGTGGCGACATTGCTTCGATGTTAAGCTTTTTGTGAAAGCACCTTATAACCTGTGTCTCATCACTCGGCATCGTGATCCATGTGTGTGCTTGTTCTTTAGAAATGCTAGCTACATATGGCACCACCCACACGCCATGTCCCGTCTATACGGTTAGTAATGCGTCTCATAGTGCAGCTTTGCTTAAACACTAAGTTTTTGAGGAAACACGTGGTACCGCAGGCGACATTGCTTCGAGGCTAAGCTTTTTGTGGAAGAACCTTATAACCCGTGACTGTTTCACTCATTGCTCGGCATTGTGATCCACTTGTGTGCTTGTTTTCTAGAAACGGTAGCAACATATGGCACCGCCCACACGCCATGTCCCGGCTATTCAGTTAGTAACGCGCCGTATAACGCGGCTTTGCTTAAACGCTAAGTTTTTTAGAAAACACGTGATGCGGCAGTGCGCCTTCTTCAACTCTCGCCTCGGCATGTTTGCCACGTGTGATAAAGAGATAGACTCGAGGCTAAGTTTTAAGGAAGAGAATAAGTCCCATTTCAACCAATCAAAATTGGTATCTCTATGGGGATGGAACATCATCCTCTCAGGGGACTAGCTAATGATTTCGTCAAAGACGCGCTTGGGCGAAGGCAACGTACCAAAGCATCTGGTCGTCTATCAAAATATGGTCACGGCCACAGACTATTATCTCCAGGAGTAAATGGGCATAAATATGGCAATAATCTTATAAGCATGCACTGGATCACAAAGCATTAACCCGTCACTAAAATTGTAGCATTACCTGTTTCTTACACCTCCGAACCAAACCAGACCAATCCTGCAAGATCTGCAGTCTCTTGCCGTACGAAGCTAGACGCATCCAACAATCCACCCTAATAATAACATAAAAGTTGTGAAATGGAAACAAGTGAACGAAAGAGCAAAACACAAAAGGAAACCAAGCCCGCGGGCGATGTGCGCTTACTTCACTGGCGGAGGCAGAGCAGATCGGCCATGCACGACCTCGCGATGCACGTCCCCCCGTGTCGGTGCTTGTGTGGAGACCTTCGGTGAGAAGTACGGAGCGTCGCTTCCTCCTAGGGTCCCAGTCCCCTCCTCTCCACCCCGGATCCGTGCGGTGCGGGGGAGAGAGAGAGGCGAGCGAGGGACGGAAAGGGAGGGAAACAAAAAGAGCAAGCAGGGGCTTCACTGCAAGGGAGAGAGAGATCGCATTGTGCAGTCCGATCGAGCCGGTGGGCCCTCTCTTATAGCCTGCCGCATGCGTGGTCGGTCACTCGGTTGGCGGTGTGCGGCGACACCCGTAGCCTTCACACCTCACCAAACCTGGTGCCGCACCGCGTACCACCAAACCAGCCCAAGCAGACAGGTTTCAGAGCCTTCCGCTTCTGCGCCGTGGGCTCGTAATTGCCTGCCCGGCTCGGACCCAAATGGTGGCGATTCGGCGCCGCTCCTTGGGCCGGGCGGGCGAGATGCGGGAATCATTGAGCGTTAATGCTATTTACTACTATTGCCCGACCTTAGTTTTGAGACTTTACGGCTGTTGCTGGGAATGATCTATTCCGCGGCACCAATCTCCCGCCTTAAAAGCATGTCTAAAGGCATGGATTTTCAGCTCTCGGGTTTAGATGTACTCGGATGAATAATAAAATTCAAAAAATTCTCAAAAAAGTCAAAAAACCTGAAAAAAATACTGTCAGCAAACATTATTCACTGTTTTATCTATGTGCAAAGTTTTGTGAGAAGAAAACAATCGTGGTGCTCTAGGTGAAAAATAAAAAAAATGATGCACCAAAAGTTGTTTTGAAAGCATTTTTTAGCATTTGATTTTTTTCCAAATCATTACAAATGTTGGTACCATCATGAAAATTTGCATGTATGTAGGAAACTAACCAATGTTTCTTGACAAAAAAAATCAGAAATAATAACTTTTGGATTGTTCATAGCAGGAGCATATGAGCTTAGGTGTAGACCGGCACTTTCACAAGTCTAATTCATCACTTAATTTGGCAACTCCTAATAACACACAACTAAAATTGAACTCCCAAAAAATCCGAGGCATTGCAGGATAGTATCTTTTTTTTTTGAAAAGGGGGGATTCCCCGGCCTCTGCATCAGGTGGATGCATAGGTCACTTAGATAAATAAAATAGGTTCAACAATGTCGAGAAGTCGTAAAAGAAACTACGTCGAGCTCACAAAGACCTCGTCACAAAAAAAGGCCATATAGCCACAACCGGCTGGCAGAAAAATAGGTATGGAAACTAATTGCCTATCCTATTACATGACCGCCATCCAAACCGGTTGAATATATCCCGCGCTACCATCTCCCACCGGGCAGATCCAGTAACCAAACGCTCCCCGGCCTCCGTCGGAGTGAGTAGGGACCACATACGGATCAACGCTGTAGCACGGAATACAACCTGCAAAAAATGAATAGTAGTTATTCTGTTAAAAACCAAATCATTTCTGCAGTTCCAAATTGCCCATAACAACGCACAAACTCCTACACGAATGTATCTAGCTGTATCGGACTCTATCCCATCCAGCCACGTTCCAAATAACGACCCGACCGAACTCGGAGGAGTAATGTTAAAAGCAATTTGCACTGAGCGCCACAAAATTCTTGCCAACGGGCACTCAAAGAATAGATGCTTAATGGTTTCATCCCGATCACAGAAACTACACCTAGTAGATCCTGTCCAATTGCGCTTAACCAAGTTGTCCTTTGTTAGAATGACCTGTTTATGGACAAACCACATAAACACTTTGATTTTCAAAGGAACTTTGACTTTCCAAACATGTTTGGATTTAGGAATGACACTCGAGTTAATAACATCGATGTACATCGATTTAACGGTAAAATGTCCAGACCTAGTAAGCTTCCAACATAACTGATCGGGCTGATGTCGTAGCTGAACCTCCATCAGTCTACGCACCAGATGAAGCCAAGCTTCCCATCTATTACCAACAAGCACCCTCCTAAACTCTCAAAACTTGTTTTACAATGCGAACTTCATTTCAAACACAAACATGGCATAAACTCCATTAACTTATTCAACGTCATAATACTGTACATAATCTGACGACCTGATGAACTCATAATTAAACATAAACTGCTACTTCTTATACTTATTCATCTAGAACACAACAAGGTGTCTCTTGCGCTTCTTCATAGTTTCCACGGTATAAACTTCCTCCCTACGAACTCTGTGGGGGATCATCCATGGATTATTGGGGTTTCTCGTCATTGTGAAAGTCGAGGAAATCACCGCGACTTTATTGCTCCTCTTAGTGGTCTTGGCGGCCTCCTCCTCGACAATCTTAGCCTCTAGCTCGACAAGGATGGTGTCAAGCTCCCTCCAACGGGCCTCGTCAAAGGCAATTGCGGTATTCAGTGCCACAACCTCCTCTTCCTCGGCGTCGACCTTCAGATCCACCTATAGCTGGTCCTATGGAAGGTCTTTTGCAAGTACCCAAACAATACTATAATAATGTATGTGGATTTGTACGAGAATAGGATGTAACCTTAGGTTATCGGATGGACAAAGTGGAGTGATTTTACCCATGTTCGAGCCCATGCGATGCAAGTAACCACTCTAGTCATGGTTGTCTACAGTTATATCAAGGAACAATAAAAGAATGATTGCAAAGTGTGGATCCAGGGACTTCGATATGGAGTCGCTGGGTTTCGAGGTGCTCGAACTATACGGAGCATCATTGATGTAGGGTAGAACCCTAGTGGCCCGATCTTTCACGTAAGGAGCGGATCCCAACTAAGAAAACGAAGAACACGAGGGGGAACACGAGGGAAAACACAAGAGAATCACTCAAACCAACAGGATTAGGTTACACATATGCTAGATCCTCGAAACACAAGAGGAGATACAAGATCCATGATCAACAAAGGATGATAGAAAGGTAACCGGTTCTTCTCCTAGAGGAGGTCTTGATGGGGGCCACCCAAGAGGGGGTCTTGAATCCAAGGGGGATCTTCTCCGTAGGGGGGCCGCGGTCTCTCTCAAGGAGTAGATCCGTATGGATGAGCAAAGCTCTATCTCACATATGAGCTAAACCAATGCTAACCCTAGTACGGAGCTAAGAGACAAGTATATATAGTCCAAGGGGTAAGTTGGGGGATACATGGGGTGAAACCCCGTTCACTGCGCACAGGCAGGGCGGTAGTACCGGTCATGGAGTCAGCTGTACCGTTGGGAGCTTAGGTACTGGTTCCTGGAGGTGTTTCCAGATGTGCTCAGCGGTTGTACCGGTGTTTGGGGCGGTTGTACCGGTCTGGTGGTTGTTACCGAAATAACCGGTGCTGTACCGGCCTTGCACTGCTCCGATCATAGAAGCTTGGGCGGTAGTTGGGCGGTGGTTGAGCGGTTGTACCGCCCGGGCGGTAGTTGGGCGGTACATGGGTGGTAGTACCGGGATTTCTGCGCTGGGAAGATGTTCTTCATGCTCTCGATGTCCATCTTGCACCGTAACTTCTCCTTGGTTGCTTCCATGGTGTCTAAGCACACAAAGCATCTCCGTTTGAGGTAGTTGCCATGTCTCAAGTGGGTCAAAGGGGAGTTCAACAAGGAGAGAGTTAACCTTGTTCTCGATGGCTCTCGCACGGGATCTTGTCATTGGTCCAAGTGGTGTCGTGGGAGATGTAGGTAGGTCCATGGGGATGACCTTGGGATTCTCCACGTCATCTCCCCCCCTTGTGAAAGATCCGACCTCGGATCAAAATCTTCATCACCATGGTAGGGCGAGAGATCCTTGACATTGAAGACGTCGCTCATGTTGTACTTGTCGCTTGGGAGGTCGATCTTGTAAGCGTTGCTGTTGTACGATGCTAGCACCTTGAATGGTCCATCGGCTCGTGGTAGTAGTTTGGACTTGCCTTTGTTGGGGAAGCGGTCCTTTCGAAGGTGTAGCCACACAAGATCTCCAATGTTGAATATCATGGGTTGCTTGTTGACGTTGAGCTTGGTCGCGAGTCGTTGTACTTGGCGCTCGATGGTGTGCCTTGTATCTTCATGCACCTTCTTGAGATAGCTCACTCGTGCGCTCGCGTCCATGTTGATGCGCTCTTGTAGTGGTAGAGGAAGAATGTCCAATGGGGACAGTGGGTTGAAGCCGTAGACGACCTCGAAGGGGGACTTGCCGGTAGTCGAATGTCTTGCACGGTTGTAGGCGTACTCGGCAATGGGTAGGCACTCCTCCCACTCCTTGATGTTCTTCTTGATTAGCATGCGGAGAACAGTGGAGAGCGTGTGGTTCGTCACCTCCGTTTGGCCGTCGGTTTGTGGATGGTATGCCGTGGAGAGTAGTAGCTTGATTCCGAGCTTGGCACATAAGGTCTTCCAAAAGTAACTAAAGAACTTGACGTCACGGTCCGAGACAATCGTCTTTGGCACTCCGTGTAGGCGCAAGATTTCCCTAAAAAAGATTTGCAACATGTGAAGCATCATCTATCTTGTTGCATGGTATGAAATATGCCATTTTAGAGAATCGGTCCACAACAACAAACACGGAATCCTTTCCATTTCTAGTTCTAGGCAAACCAAGTACAAAATCCATGCTAATATCTTCCCATGGTTGGTACGGAATTGGAAGAGGCATATAGAGTCCATGAGATTGAGCTTTAGACTTAGCTTTGCGACATGTAGAGCATCGGTTGGTGAAACGGTTGACGTCGCGAAACATCTTGGGCCAAGAATAGTTCTTGGAGAGCGTAGCAAATGTCTTGTCGCGTCCAAAGTGTCCCATTAGTCCACCTCCATGAGCTTCTTGTAAAAGTAACAAATGAAGAGAAGACTCGGGAATACATAGTTTGTTAGCTCTCATAAGATAGTCATCTTTAATGTAATAACGTTCCCAAGATGGATGCGTCAAGCACTTTGCATAAGGAATGGCAAAAGTAGGGTCATGCGCATACAAGTCTTTTATGTGCTCAAAGCCAATGACATTCAATTCAAGTTGAGTAACAACCATGCATATACGGGAAAGCGCATCCGCCACAACATTTTTCTTACCTTTAATATACTTGATGACATAAGGAAATGACTCTATAAATTCACTCCACTTAGCATGACGCTTGTTCAACTTAGTTTGGCCCTTAAGGTATTTAAGCGTTTCATGATCGGTATGGATGATAAATTCATGAGGGCAGAGATAATGTTCCCATTCACGCAAAACTCGCACTAAAGCATATAGCTCTTTGTCATAGATGGGGTAGTTGAGTTGCGCTCCAGAAAGTTTTTCGCTAAAGTATGCTACGGGGCGCTTCTCTTGCGTTAACACACCTCCAATGCCATTACCACTAGAATCACAATGAATCTCAAAGGGTTTGTCAAAGTTGGGTAAAGCAAGCACGGGAGCATGAGTAAGAAAATTCTTAAGCTCATTGAATGCGCTATCTTGCGATGGTCCCCAAACAAAGGGTGCATTCTTCTTGCTCAAAGCATGTAAAGGAGACGCAATAGTGCTGAAGTCCTTCACAAATCAACGGTAGAAACCGGCTAGACCAAGGAAACTATGCACTTATTGCAAATTGGTTGGTTGGGGCCAAGTTTTAATAGCATTGGTCTTAGATTCATCAACATGAACACCCTTAGAAGATACTACAAAACCCAAGAAAACAAGCTTATCAACGCCAAAAAGGCATTTGTCCATGTTAGCATAGAGACGTTCTTTTCGAAGAGTTTGCAACACAGTTCGAAGGTGGGTGACATGATCTTTGAGAGATTTTCTAAAAACAAGGATATCGTCGAAGTAGACAACAACGAACTCACCAATATAAGGGCGAAACACATAATGCATAAGACGCATGAAAGTACCGGGTGTTTCCGATAAACCCATAGGCATAATAACCACTCATACAAACCAAACTTTGTTTTGAAAGCGGTTTTCCATTCATCACCCTCTTGTATGCATATTTGATAGTGACCACTTTTAAGATCAATTTTGGAAAAAATAGTGGCACCCTAAGTTCATCTAGCATATCATCAAGGTGTGGAATAGGGTACTTATAGCGAACGGTGATAGCATTGATAGGTCTACAATCGGAACACATGTGAAAGCTACCATCTCTTTTTGGCACAAGAATGACCGAGACGGCACAAGGACTCAAACTTTCACGCACATGTCCATGGTCTATGAGATGTTTTACTTGCCTTTGTATTTCTTTGGTTTCTTCGGGGTTGACGCGATATGGAGCCTTGTTCGGAAGTGGTGCTCCGGGGATGAGGTCGATGCGGTGCTCGATGCCTCGTAGTGGAGGTAGACCCAGAGGTAGCTCGTCAGGGAAAACATCTTGGAATTCCTGCAATAGAGAAGATAACACCAAAGGTAGATTGTGAGAGGTGTTAGTTTTTGATGTCTCATCCTTGCACAAAAGGACATAGTGCATGACACTTGATGGGTTCTCATATTCTTCTCTCATATCACGTTTGGTGGCAAATAGGACTAAGTTCTTCTTGTCGCTCATCGTGGAGGCACTCAATTTGGGCTTGTGGCGCTCACTCTCTTTTTGGTGGTTCGCTCTCTCACTATTCTTTCCACGATGGGTGGCTTGCTTGTCGACTATCACTTGGCTTGAAGACATAGGTCGTAGCACATACTCCTTTCCTTTCATCTTGAAGCTATAGTGGTTTGTACGCCCGTTGTGGATGACACCTCGGTCAAATTGCCATGGCCGTCCAAGGAGGTGGAAAACGGTCATCGGAAGGACATCACACTCCAAAGTGTCTTCGTAAGCTTCGATCTTGAAAGAAACTTGTACCCTATGCTCGACTTGGATGGTGCCGTTGTCGCTTAGCCATTGAACTTTGTAAGGGTGCGGGTGCTTCATCTTGACCAAATGGAGCTTGGAGCATAGTTCTTCACTTGCTAAGTTATGGCAACTCCCTCCATCGATGATGACCTTGACGGACCTTCCATTGATGCCGGCCTTGGTGTGGAAGATATGGCATCTTTGGTCTTCGTCTTGTTGATGTTGAAGAGTCAAGACCTTGGAGACAACAAGAGCGGGGCTTGAATCTTCGTCACAAAAGACTTGATCATCTTCGTCTTCATTCACTTGCCGGTGCATGGCCACTTGGTCAAGGGCTTCCATTTCTCCTTCACTCATGGAGTCATAGGTTCCGTCGTCGTTGAGGATCATGGTGCGCTTGTTTGTACACTCGAAGGACTTGTGGCCTCGGCCGCCGCATGTGAAGCATTTGAAGGAACTTATCTTGATGGTCTCATCGGTTGGGGTAGATGATGATGAAGCTCTCCGCTTGAAGTTGCTTGTAGTAGGAGGACGACTTGAGGTTGTCGAAGTTTTCTTGTAACTTGACTTGTCGCCATTGCTTGTAGATGGCTTGGTTGAGGTAGAAGGTGTTGGAGTCATTGAAGCTTGATTGGTAGAGAAGCCGTAGGACTTGGATGAGAACTTGGCATACTTGAAGTCATCTTGCACTTGACGTTCTGCTTTGGTAGCTTGATGCACTAGCTCGATGAGGTTCGAGTATGGTTGGAAGTCGGCGATCTTCTTGATAGGGTGATTGAGTCCATTCAGGAAACGTGCCATAGTTTGCTCATCATCTTCCGTGACATTGGCTCGTATCATGGCAATCTCCATTTCCTTGTAGTACTCTTCAACGCTCTTGGTTCCTTGCTTGAGTAGTTGGAGTTTCTTGAAGAGGTGGCGGTTGTAGTAGTTAGGCACGAAACATGCTCTCATGACATCCTTCATTTGCGCCCAAGTAGTGATGGGTGGTTCACCTCTTGCCTGGCGGTGCTCAATGACTTGTTCCCACCAAATGAGGACGTAGTCTTGGAACTCAAGGGATGCCATCGCGATATTCTTCTCTTCTTCATAGTTGTGCAAGCAAAAGATCTTGTCGACCTTTAATGTCCATGATATGTACTCTTCGGGGTCATTGCTTCCGGTGAACTTGGGCATGGTGAACTTGAGCTTGCCGTAGCGTTGTTCTTCATTGTGTTGTGGTCGAGGATGATGATGCCCATGTCGTTGAGGATTGACAAACTCATGTTGCTCTTGGCATGGAGGCTTGTCGACCTCATGTTGTTCTTGTCTTGGAGGATTTCCATTGTTATCTTGCTCGTGGTGAACTTGATGTTCTTGGCGAGCTTGTGGTGAAGCTTGTCGAGGTTGACGAGGAGCTTGAGGAACTTGACGATGCCCACGTGATTGATAAATCCTCTCTTGAACTTCATCACGAAGCGCTTCTTGATGCTCACGAGCTTGTCGGCCTCGGTTGGCTACGGCTCGACTTGAATCACGAAGGGCACGTTGCGCCTCAAGTGCTTGTGCTTCACGTAGTTGTTGTTCTTGATGTTTTGCCTCGGCATCTTGTGCATCTTGGTTTTATCGCACTTGCTCCTCTTCTTCTTGGTGGCGTTGGCATTGCCGTTCTTGTGCTTGCGCGAATTTAGCTTGGTTTTGACGATGTCGATGCTCTTGAGAGTCGGTGTCGTGTAGAGGATTGCGGTTGGCGTGACGGTCTTGGTGCGCGGCTCGTCGAAGAGTGTTCGATGTCGGGGCACGTGAGCCAGAGATAGTATCATCAGAGTGTCGACTCAAGCGGCTCCGTCTTGAGTAGGACGAAGTGGTAGAAGAGCGGTTGACCAACAAGGCACGCATCTCGTCCATTCTTGCATTGTTCTCTTGCTTTTGTTCGTCGATCTTGTTGTCGAAGTAGACTCTTGTACGTTGCTCGGAGAGTCGCAAGTCGGTGGCGAGGTTGTCGATGCGGTCGCTCATTGCTAGTTGCTCTTCATGCAAGGCTCGTTGCGTTCCAAATAGGTGTAGCTTGGTGACGTAGTTATTCGGATCGTCGTCTTGCTCAAGGAAGAGTGGGTTGGTAGAAGTACTTGGCCTATCCATCATTTCAAGCAAATATGTGAGTGGGACAAAGAGAAGAATTTATACCAAATGTACCTTGACCGGTGTTGAAGATGGATCAATGATCACTCCAATGTGTAACAAGGAAATAGCACAATTGGTACCAATTCTTGTCGGTTTCTCACACCTACACAAGCAAAAGCTTATGGTGGAGCTCGGTTAGGATGGTGGCACAAAATTTGATGCAATTGTTAGTGAGACTCAAATAATGTTGGAAAAGATTCACAAATTTGCGAATGCAACAAGTAGACTAATAGCAAGATGTGGTACACGGAAACGCACACGCAAGTAGATAAATGGGGTCGTGCAACCAAGGAATGAGCCAAAATGTGGATTCCACGAAAATGCTCTTGTTGCACAACACTAGAGAGACGCTAGCACGATTGCACAATAGGCGGATACAAACTTGTGCACAACCTACTAAGCAAAAATGCAACGACTTCTATCCCAAGTATGCTATATGTATGGTATTCCGATGATATGATCCAAGATGATCGAGTATGACAATCTTAATGTTGTATGATGCTATGGTTCTTGCTTATAAGCTCTTTGCTTATCTTGCCCTTTCGCTTAAAAGCTTGTTTGACTCTTTCTTTTTTGAGCTCTTTTCTCTTGCAATGCTTCACGAACCAAGATAGCAATTGTGTCTGCGATGACAATTTTGTGACACAAGAGATGATATCAAGATATGCACCACGATGATATGGTATGTATGCTATGGGAAGTATGATCACTAATGTGCACAAGTCACGTTGCCGGCAATACTCAAAGGCTAGTCTTGATGGGGAAGGTATGCAAAAATGGTCTATGGGGTGATCAATGCAATTGCAAGAATGTATGATGATATCACGATACCAAGATGAGGTTACCGTTGATGACGAGTCCTTTGCGAAGATGAGCGGCGGTGATGTCGATGTCGAACCGTTCCTAGTTAGCCGAAACACCCTAGGAAACGATGAACCACAACTCAAAGTGTCAAAACCAAATTCAAAATGGTGGTATCAAAGTTAGCAATGCGGAAGTGAGATTGTTTGCGGAAAGCGGTGGTGGTATGCAGATGATATGGTGGAGGGCCTAGGCAAAGATTCCAAAATGAAAAAGTTTCAAGGTGTCAAATTGTGTTGGAACCTATCTATGTGGATGGGGGATGTCAATAGCTACTCAACGAGCTAAAAAACGTGAAAATCGGACTCCGGATGTCGAAGTTATGGTCGAAACTGTCCATCAGCCGAGGCTGAAACTAGGAGGGACGGTTGTACCGCTTGTGAGGGCGGTTGTACCGCTCCTGGAGCTCAGCGGTAGTAACGCTTGGAGTGGGCGGAAGTACCGCTGGTGTTGGGAAAATTCTCAAAACTGGATCGGGGCGAAATTGTGGCGGAAATGGATGATTTCGGGGGCTGAAATTGGATGGATTTCATGGATGGGAAGTGGTGAAACTTGGGGAGATGCTAGATCCACTCGAAACCAAGCAAATCCGCGGATCAAATCCAACAAAACTTCATCACACCAACAAATCACAAAAAAAATTGGGGGCTATTTTTGG
This sequence comes from Triticum aestivum, assembly GCF_018294505.1. Lineage (NCBI taxonomy): Eukaryota > Viridiplantae > Streptophyta > Magnoliopsida > Poales > Poaceae > Triticum > Triticum aestivum. The sequence continues at coordinate 390,659,255 of NC_057814.1, read as the reverse complement.
TGGGGATTTTTGAATTTAGGACAAAAACAACAAAATCAAGCTAGAAAACAAAGGGTAGGGGCTCCAAATACGTGATCAACGTGGCTCATGATACCAAGATGATGTAGGGTAGAACCCTAGTGGCCCGATCTTTCATGTAAGGAGCGGATCCCAACTAAGAATACGAAGAACACGAGGGGGAACACGAGGGAAACCAACAGGATTAGGTAACACATATGATAGATCCTCGAAACACAAGAGGAGATACAAGATCCATGATCAACAAAGGACGATACAAAGGTAACCGGTTCTTCTCCTAGAGGAGGTCTTGATGGGGGCCACCCAAGAGGGGGTCTTGAATCCAAGGGGGATCTTCTCCGTAGAGGGGCCGCGGTCTCTCTCAAGGAGTAGATCCGTATGGATGAGCAAAGCTCTATCTCACATATGAGCTAAACCAATGCTAACCCTAGTACGGAGCTAAGGGACAAGTATATATAGTCCAAGGGGTAAGTTGGGGGATACATGGGGTGAAACCCCTTTCACCGCGCACTGGCAGGGCGGTAGTACCGGTCATGGAGGCGGTTGTACCGCTGGGAGCTCAGGTACCGGTTCCTGGAGGTGTTTCCGGATGTGCTCAGCGGTTGTACCAGTGTTTGGGGCGGTTGTACCGGTCTGGTGGCTTTTACCGGAATAACCAGTGCTGTACCGGCCTTGCACCGCTTCGATCACACAAGATTGGGCGGTAGTTGGGTGGTGGTTGAGCGGTTGTACCGCCTGGGCGGTAGTTGGGCAGTAGTACCGGGATTTCTGCCCTAGGAAGATGTTCTTCATGCTCTCGATGTCCATCTTGCACCGTAACTTCTCCTTGGTTGCTTCCATGGTATCTAAGCACACAAAGCATCTCCGTTTGAGGTAGTAGCCATGTCTCAAGTGGGTCAAAGGGGATTTCAACAAGGAGAGAGTTAACCTCGTTCCCGATGGCTCTCGCATGTGATCTTGTCATTGGTCCAAGTGTTGTCATGGGAGATGTAGGTAGGTCCATGGGGATGACCTTGGGATGCTCCGCATCAATCATAGATCGAACTATTCTAGGCAAAACTAGGGATTTGATTCAGTCATCTTGGTCCTTTGGTATTTATAGCTAGTCTTGGTCGGTTTGACCTTCCTTTGCCTCGATCTCCTGGTTTCGCACGTCTTGGACTTTGCCTTGCGTAGAAATCCAAGTGTCATCCTTTCTTATAGTGTTTTAGGGCTACCTGTTTGGGAAACTTACTCGTTCAGATGTGGACTCTTAGGAGGACGTGTTCATGGGCATGCAAGGCGTGCCTTAGGTTCATGTGATACATTCTAGCGTATAATTTTGCTTGTTTCATGCTATAATTATATTATTTTGGCACCAACTTTTTTTGTGGACTAACCTATTAATTCAGTGCAAAATGTCAGTTGTTTTATGATGTGTCTGGACTTTTCAGAAAAATCAATTTTACGGAGCTACAGAATCGAGAAAATGCAAAAAATGAGTCGGGAATCATCCTGGGGCACCTGGCACTGCTTTGGGGGGGGGAGCTATGAGGGCCAATCGTGGCTGGCCGGCACAGCCAGGTGTGGCTGCATGAGCCCCAGTGGACTCCATTCCACCACCTTTATATGAAGGAAATATGCCCTAGAGGCAATAATAAAATTGTTATTTATATTTCCTTATATCATGATAAATGTTTATTATTCATGCTAGAATTGTATTAACCGGAAACTTAGTACATGTGTGAATACATAGACAAAACTGAGTGTCCCTAGTATGCCTCTTCTTGACTAGCTCGTTAATCAAAGATGGTTAAGTTTCCTGACAATAGACATGTGTTGTCATTTGATGAACGGGATCACATCATTAGAGAATGATGTGATGGACAAGACCCATCCGTTAGCTTAGCATTATGATCGTTTAGTTTTATTGCTATTGATTTCTTCATGACATATACATATTCCTCTGACTATGAGATTATGCAACTCCCGAATAACAGAGGAACAGCTTGTGTGCTATCAAACATCACAACGTAACTGGGTGATTATAAAGATGCTCTACAGGTGTCTCCGAAGGTGTTTGTTGGGCTGGCATAGATCAAGATTAGGATTTGTCACTCTGTGTATCGGAGAGGTATCTCTGGGCCCTCTCGGTAATGCACATCACTATAAGCCTTGCAAGCAATGTGACTAATGAGTTAGTTGCGGGATGATGCATTACAGAATGAATAAAGAGGCTTGCCGGTAACGAGATTGAACTAGGTATGATGATACCGACGATCGAATCTCGGGCAAGTAACATACCGATGACAAAGGGAATAATGTATGTTGTTATTGCGGTTTGACCGATAAAGATCTTCGTAGAATATGTAGGAACCAATATGAGCATCTAGGTTCCGTTATTGGTTATTGGTCGGAGATGTGTCTTGGTCATGTCTACATAGTTCTCGAACCCGTAGGGTCCACACGCTTACCGTTTGATGACGATTTGTATTATGAGTTGTGTGTTTTGGTGACCAAAGTTTGTTCGGAGTCCCAGATGAGATCACAGACATGACGAGGAGTCTCGAAATGGTCGAGAGGTAAAGATTCATATATTGGAAGGTATTATTCGGACATCAGAATGGTTCCGAGTGATTCGGGTATTTTACCGGAGTACCGAGGGGTTACCGAAACCCCCCCGGGGGGATATTGGGCCTTAGTGGGCCTTAGTGGAGAGAGAGGAGAGCCGCAAGGGGTGGCCGCGCCCCCCCCGTTGCAGTCCAAATTGGACTAGGGGAAGGGGCAGCGCCCCCCTTTCCCCCTCCCTCTCCATCTCCTTCCTTTTCCTTCCTGTGGAGAAAGGAAGAGGGGGAGGGGGGCGAATCCTACTTGGACTAGGAGTCCAAGTAGGACTCCCCCCATGGCGTGCCCCTCCTGGCCGCCAGCCTCCTCCTCCCCTCCTTTATATACGGGGGCGGGGGGCATCGCAAAGGCACACCGAGAATTCTCTCAGCCATGTGCGGTGTCCCCCTTCACAGTTTACTCCTCCGGTCATAGCGTCGTAGTGCTTAGGTGAAGCCCTGTGCGGATCACATCACCATCACTGTCACCACCCCGTCTTGCTGACGGAACTCTCCCTCGACCCTCTACTGGATCAAGAGTTCAAGGGACGTCATCGAGCTAAACATGTGCTGAACACGGAGGTGCCGTACGTTCGGTACTTGGATCGGTTGGATCGTGAAGACGTTCGACTACATCAACCGCATTAACATAATGCTTCCGCTTTCGGTCTACAAGGGTACGTGGACACACTCTCCCCTCTTGTTGCTATGCATCTCCTAGATAGATCTTGCGTGATCGTAGGAATTTTTTGAAATTGAATGCTACGTTCCCCAACAGTGGCATCCGAGCCAGGTTTATGCGTAGATGATATGCACGAGTAGAACACAAAGAGTTGTGGGCAATAATAGTCATACTGCTTACCAGCAACGTCTTACTTTGATTCGGCGGTATTGTTGGATGAAGCGGCCCGGACCGACATTACATGACCGCGTTCATGAGACTGGTTCTACCGACGTGCTTTGCACACAGGTGGCTGACGGGTGTCTGTTTCTCTAACTTTAGTTAATCGAGTTTGACTACGGCCGGTCCTTGTTGAAGGTTAAAACAACACACTTGACGAAAAATCGTTGTGGTTTTGATGCGTAGGTAAGAACGGTTCTTGCTAGAAGCCCGTAGCAGCCACGTAAAACTTGCAACAACAAAGTAGAGGACGTCTAACTTGTTTTTGCAGGGCATGTTGTGAGGTGATATGGTCAAGACGTGATGAGATATAAATTGTTGTATGAGATGATCATGTTTTGTAAAAAGTTATCGACAACTGTCAGGAGCCTTATGGTTGTCGCTTTATTGTATGAAATGCAATCGTCATGTAATTGCTTTACTTTATCACTAAGCGGTAGCGATAGTCGTAGAAGCAATAGTTGGCGAGACGACAATGACGCTACGATGGAGATAGTTCAGTGTGCCATGCTTTACGGCTTAGAATCGGGACTTCAAAGACGTTTTGAACGTCATGGAGCATATGAGATGTTCCAGGAGTTGAAGTTAATATTTCAAGCAAATGCCCGAGTTGAGAGATATGAAGTCTCCAACAAGTTCTATAGCTGCAAGATGGAGGAGAATAGTTCTGTCAGTGAACACTTACTCAGAATGTCTGGGTACCATAACCACTTGACTCAGCTGGGAGTTAATCTTCCTGATGATATTGTCATTGACAGAGTTCTTCAATCACTGCCACCAAGCTATAAAGGCTTTGTGATGAACTATAATATGCAAGGGATGGAAAAGACAATTCCCGAGCTCTTCGCGATGCTAAAGGCTGCGGAGGTAGAAATCAAGAAGGAGCATCAAGTGTTGATGGTTAACAAGACCACTAGTTTCAAGAAAAAGGGCAAAGGGAAGAAGGGGAACTTCAAGAAGAACGGCAAGCAAGTTGCTGCTCAAGGGAAGAAGCCCAAGTCTTGACCTAAGCCTGAAACTGAGTGCTTCTATTTCAAAGGGACTGGTCACTGGAAGCGGAACTGCCCCAAGTATTTGGCGGATAAGAAGGATGGCAAAGTGAAAGGTATATTTGATATACATGTTATTGATGTGTACCTTACTAATGCTCGTAGTAGCGCCTGGGTATTTGATACTGGTTCTGTTGCTCATATTTGCAACTCGAAACATGGGCTACAAATTAAATGAAGATTGGCTAAGGACGAGGTGACGATGCGCGTGGGAAATGATTCCAATGTCGATGTGATCGCCGTCGGCACGCTACCTCTACATCTACCTTCGGGATTAGTTTTAGACCTGAATAATTGTTATTTGGTGCCAGCGTTGAGCATGAACATTATATCTGGATCTTGTTTGATGCGAGATGGTTATTCATTTAAATCAGAGAATAATGGTTGTTCTATTTATATGAGTAATATCTTTTACGGTCATGCACCCTTGATGAGTGGTCTATTTTGTTGAATCTCGATTGTAGTGATACACATATTCATAATATTGAAGCCAAAAGATGCAAAGTTAATAATGATAATGCAACTTATTGGTGGCACTGCCGTTTAGGTCATATTGGTGTAAAGTGCATGAAGAAACTCCATGCTGATGGGCTTTTGGAATCACTTGATGCTTGCGAACCATGCCTTATGGACAAGATGACTAAGACTCCGTTCTTCGGAACAATGGAGCGAGCAACTGACTTATTGGAAATAATACATACTGATGTATGCGGTCCGATGAGTGTTGAGGCTCACGGCGGGTATCATTATTTTCTAACCTTCACAGATGATTTGAGCAGATATGGGTATATCTCCTTAATGAAACATAAGTCTGAAACATTTGAAAAGTTCAAAGAATTTCAGAGTGAATAGAAAATCATCGTAACAAGAAAATAAAATTTCTACGATCTGATCGTGGAGGTGAATATTTGAGTTATGAGTTTGGTCTTCATTTGAAACAATGTGGAATAGTTTCGCAACTCACGCCACCTGGAACAACACAACGTAATGGTGTGTCCGAACGTCGTAACCGTACTTTATTAGATATGGTACGATTTATGATGTCTCTTACCGACTTACCATTATCGTTTTGGGGTTATGCTTTAGAGACGGCTGCATTCATGTTAAATAGGGCACCATCTAAATCCATTGAGACGACACCATATGAACTGTGGTTTAGCAAGAAACCTAAGCTGTCGTTTCTTAAAGTTTGGGGCTGCGATGCTTATGTGAAAAAGCTTCAACCTGATAAGCTCGAACCCAAATCGGAGAAGTGTGTCTTCATAGGATACCCAAAGGAGACTGTTAGGTACACCTTCTATCACAGATCCGAAGGCAAGATTTTCGTTGCTAAGAATGGATCCTTTCTAGAGAAGGAGTTTCTCTCGAAAGAAGTGAGTGGGAGGAAAGTAGAACTTGATGAGGTAATTGTACCTTCTCCCAAATTGGAAAGTAGTTCATCACAGAAATCAGTTCCAGTGATGCCTACACCAATTAGTGAAGAAGTTAATGATGATGATCATGAAACTTCGGATCAAGTTACTACCGAACCTCGTAGGTCAACCAGAGTACATTCCGCACCAGAGTGGTACGGTAATCCTGTTCTGGAAGTCATGTTACTAGACCATGACGAACCTACGAACTATGAGGAAGCGATGATGAGCCCAGATTCCGTGAAATGGCTTGAGGCCATGAAATCTGAGATGGGATCCATGTATGAGAACAAAGTGTGGACTTTGGTTGACTTGCCCGATGATCGGCAAGCCATAGAGAATAAATGGATCTTCAAGAAGAAGACTGACGCTGACGGTAATGTTACTGTCTACAAAGCTCGACTTGTTGCGGAAGGTTTTCGACAAGTTCAAGGAGTTGACTATGATGAGACCTTCTCACCCATAGCGATGCTTAATTCTGTCTGAATCATGTTAGCAATTGCCGCATTTTATGATTATGGAATTTGACTAATGGATGTCAAAACTGCATTCCTTAATGGATTTCTTAAAGAAGAGTTGTATATGATGCAACCAGAAGGTTTTGTCGATCCTAAAGGTGCTAACAAAGTGTGCAAGCTCCAGTGATCCATTTATGGACTGGTGCAAGCCTCTCGGAGTTGGAATATATGCTTTGATAATGTGATCAAAGCATATGGTTTTATATAGACTTTTGGAGAAGCCTGTATTTACAAGAAAGTGAGTGGGAGCTCTGTAGCATTTCTATTGATGACATATTGTTGATTGGAAATGATACAGAATTTCTGGATAGCATAAAAGGATACTTGAATACGAATTTTTCAATGAAATACCTCGGTGAAGCTGCTTATATATTGGGCATCAAGATCTATAGAGATAGATCAAGACGCTTAATTGGACTTTCACAAAGCACATACCTTGATAAAGTTTTGAAGAAGTTCAAAATGGATCAGTCAAAGAAAGGGTTCTTGCCTGTGTTACAAGGTGTGAAGTTGAGTTAGACTCAATGCCCGACCACTGCAGAAGATAGAGAGAAAATGAAAGTCATTCCCTATGCCTCAGCCATAGGTTCTATCATGTATGCAATGCTGTGTACCAGACCTGATGTGTGCCTTGCTATAAGTTTAGCGGGGAGGTATCAAAGTAATCCAAGAGTGGATCATTGGACAGCGGTCAAGAACATCCTGAAATACCTGAAAAGGACTAAGGATATGTTTCTCGTTTATGGAGGTGACAAAGAGCTTGTCGTAAATGGTTACGTCGATGCAAGCTTTGACACTGATCCAAATGACTCTAAGTCACAAACCGGATACGTATTTATATTGAATGGTGGAGCTGTCAGTTGGTGCAGTTCCAAGGAGAGCGTCCTGGCGGGATCTACGTGTGAAGCGGAGTACACAGCTGCTTCGGAAGCAGCAAATGAAGGAGTCTGGATGAAGGAGTTCATATTCGATCTAGGTGTAATGCCTAGTGCATCGGGTCCAATGAAAATCTTTTGTGACAATACTAGAGAAATAGCCTTGGCGAAGGAATCCAGATTTCACAAGAGAACCAAACACATCAAAAGACGCTTCAATTCCATCCAATCAAGTCAAGGAGGGAGACATAGAGATTTTTAAAATACATACGGATCTGAATGTTGCAGACCCGTTGACTAAGCCTCTTCCACGAGCAAAACATGATCAGCACCAAGACTCCATGGGTGTTAGAATCATTACTATGTAATCTAGATTATTGACTCTAGTGCAAGTGGGAGACTGGAGGAAATATGACCGAGAGGCAATAATAAAGTAGTTCTTTATATTTCCTTATATCATGATAAATGTTTATTATTCATGCTAGAATTGTATTAACCGGAAACTTAGTACATGTGTGAATACATAGACAAAACTGAGTGTCCCTAGTATGCCTCTTCTTGACTAGCTCGTTAATCAAAGATGGTTAAGTTTCCTGACAATAGACATGTGTTGTAATTTGATGAACGGGATCACATCACTAGAGAATGATGTGATGGACAAGACCCATCCGTTAGCTTAGCATTATGATCGTTCAGTTTTATTGCTATTGCTTTCTTCATGACTAATACATATTCCTCTGACTATAAGATTATGCAACTCCCGAATACCAGAGGAACACCGTGTGTTCTATCAAACGTCACAAGGTAACTGGGTGATTATAAAGATGCTCTACAGGTGTCTCCGAAGGTGTTTGTTGGGCTGGCATAGATCAAGATTAGGATTTCTCATTCCGTGTATCGGAGAGGCATCTCTGGGCCCTCTCGGTAATGCACTTTACTATAAGCCTTGCAAGCAATGTGACTAATGAGTTAGTTGCGGGATGATGCATTAAGGAACGAGTAAAGAGACTTGCCGGTAACGAGATTGAACTAGGTATGATGTTTCCCAAAACCCTCCTAGTGTTTATTATGACGAATCAGGTAACGAGGAGGAGCTTCCTATCCAGCCAATATCATCAATAAGAAGCTTGAAAAGATCAATTAAACCCACACATGATGTGGTGAAGAAGAAGAAAAGAAGAAATAAAAGAGGTAAAAGGTATCTCTCCCAAATAATGTTGCTCATATTATTTTTGTGCCTCATGAAAATGAATCAAAAATAATTTTGGAAGATGATGCACTTGATGATGATTTTGTTATGCCTATTGCTTGTTATGATGATTATGATTGGGAAGATAATGATACTTCTTATAATATTGGAAATCTTTTTGGCACCAACTTGGGAAATTATGATGATAGCAATTGTTATACCGTTGGTGCTATTCATATTATTAATGATGAGGGTGATTATGCTTATGATATGCCAAGCCATAAGCTTGGGGATGTTATGTTTGATGAGGATGACATGTTTGAGAATTTATTTGCTGCAATTAATGTTTGTCCCAAGCTTGGGGAGGCTTTTTTTAATGAAGATGATCTTTTTAGTCCCCCTACTTTGATTGATCAAACTTATTTTGATGATTGCATGCCTCCCATTTATGATGATTACATGGATGAAAGTGGGTTTGGAAGAGTGTCAACTTTAGGTAGTAGTGATCCCACTATTTTGGAGGGTGTTTAATCTCATTACAATATTGATGAAAGTGGATTTGGAGAGGTCATGACTTCATTTAGTGATACATCCACTGTTTTGGAAGAGGTTTCAACTGACTAAGGCAATAAAGTTGCTTTCTATGATGATTATTATGATGACATGTATGCCATAGAGAGTAAAATTTCTATGCTTGTGGGTCATGAAAAGAATGCTTTATGTGATAGTTATATTGTTGAATTCATTCATGATGCTACTGAAAATTATTATGAGATAGGAACTTATGATGCATGATGTTCTCTTTGTGTTTCAATTCTTATCTTTTATGCGAGCATCATTGAATCATCATGCCTAGCTAAAAGGCATTAAAGAAAAGCGCTTGTTGGGAGACAACCCAACACTTTTACTTACTGTTTTTGTGTGTTCACATGATTATTCTACTGCATTGATCATTTTTTATTGCTTTTGTTTCAATAAAGTGACAAGTAAAGCCTTTGGGATCATGTTGGGTGATAGTTGACTTGACCCTGCTGAAAAAAACAGAAACTTTTGTGCTCACGGAAATGAGTCTCATTTTTAACAGAAGAGTGCTATTGAGTTGATTATTTTTGCAGAAGTTTAATTTACAAATTTCTAACGTGGTCCAATTTTTTTCATAATTTTTGGAGTAGTAGAAGTATGGTAGTTATCCAGATCATTACAGACTGTTCTGTTTTTGACAGATTCTGTTTTCAATGCATAGTTTGCTTTCTTTCTAGTTTCCATGGCTTATATTGCTCAATATAAATTGTGCGAATGATATGCTACAGTAGGCATTGTGTGATAACAATTATGAATCTTGTCTTTGATAGTACCAAAAGTGAAATGGTTTTCTCTTTATCATACTAACCTATCTCACAAAGTTCCGTTAAGTTTTGTGTGATTGAAGTTTTCAAGTTTTGGGTGAGATATCGATATGAAGAGAATAAGGAGTGACAAGACCCTAAGATTGGGGATTCCCAAGGCACCCCAAGTTAATATCCAAGTAATATCCAAGCAACTAAGCTTGGGGATGCCCCGGAAGGCATCCCCTCTTTCGTCTCCAACATTATCGGTAACCTCACTTGGAGCTATGTTTTCATTCGTCACATGATATGGGTTTTACTTGGAGCGTCAATTTATTTTGTTAGGATTTGCTTTCTGTTATTTAGAATAATGTTTTGCATCTTTTATTTCAATAAAAATGTCAAGGATAGCCTTTTCCATGCTTATCTTGCAAGTATACATGTTGTTGTTTGAAAACAGGAAGTTCATCGATGTTGCAAAAATTCCCGAGGGAAGTTAGAATGTGATAAAATGTTGAAACTTTTTGCATAATAAGATCTGATAAATTTTCTACAGTGTGGTAGAATTTCATTATGTTTGGAGTTAGGGAAGTATTGATACTCTTGCATTCTTTACAGACTGTACTGTTTTGGCTGATTGCTGTTATGTTTGCATTGTTTGCATATGTTTGATTGTTTAATGATTCTATTTGAGGATAGTAGTATTAAATATGCAAAGGCATTTAGTATACAATGTGATTTGCTACAGTAGAGAATGATAAGGTTTTTGCATTGGTTTATACTAACTTATCTCACGAGTTCTTGTTGAGTTTTGTGTGGATGAAGCTTTTGAGATTTAGGAAAACCGTGATATGAGAGGAATTAAGGAGACACAAAAGGTCAAGCTTGGGGATGCCCAAGGCATCCCAAGGTAATATTTCAAGAAGTCTCAAGCATCTAAGCTTGGGGATGCCCCGGGTGGCATCCCACCTTTCTTCTTCGACAATTATCGGTTAGTATCGGTTGGGCCTAAGTTTTTGCTTCTTCACATGATGTGTGCTATCCTTGGAATGTCATTTTATTTTGTTTTGCTTGCTGCTTTAATAAAGCCTCTTCCACGAGCAAAACATGATCAACACCAAGACTCCATGGGTGTTAGAATCATTACTATGTAATCTAGATTATTGACTCTAGTGCAAGTGGGAGACTGGAGGAAATATGCCCTAGAGGCAATAATAAAGTTGTTATTTATATTTCCTTATATCATGATAAATGTTTATTATTCATGCTAGAATTGTATTAACCGGAAACTTAGTACATGTGTGAATACATAGACAAAACTGAGGGTCCCTAGTATGCCTCTTCTTGACTAGCTCGTTAATCCAAGATGGTTAAGTTTCCTGACCATAGACATGTGTTGTCATTTGATGAACGGGATCACATCATTAGAGAATGATGTGATGGACAAGACCCATCCGTTAGCTTAGCATTATGATCGTTCAGTTTTATTGCTATTGCTTTCTTCATGACTTATACATATTCCTCTAACTATAAGATTATGCAACTCCCGAATACCAGAGGAACACCGTGTGTTCTATCAAACGTCACAAGGTAACTGGGTGATTATAAAGATGCTCTACAGGTGTCTCCGAAGGTGTTTGTTGGGATGGCATAGATCAAGATTAGGATTTGTCACTCCGTTGTATCGGAGAGGTATCTCTGGGCCCTCTCGGTAATGCACATCACTAAAAGCCCTGCAAGCAATGTGACTAATGAGTTAGTTGCGGGATGATGCATTACGGAACGAGTAAAGAGACTTGCCGGTAACGAGATTGAACTAGGTATGATGATACCGACGATCGAATCTCGAGCAAGTAACTGATACGTCTCCAATGTATCTATAATTTATAAAGTATTCATGCTGTTATTTTATCATTCTTGGATGTTTTACAATCATTTTATAGCAACTTTATATCATTTTTTGGGACTAACCTATTGACCCAGTGCCCAGTGCCAGTTGCTGTTTTTTGCTTGTTTTTTACATCGCAGGAAATCGATACCAAACAGAGTCCAAATGCAACGAAACTCCATGATGATTTTTTATGGACCAGGAGACAACCTTTGGGCCAGAGCAACACCTGGGGTGGTGCCCCGAGGGGGCACAACCCACCAGGGCGCGCCAGGCCCACCTGGCGCGCCCAGGTGGATTGTGCCCACCTCGGTGGCCTCCCGCACCCCTTCTTTGCACTATAAATTCCCAAATATTTCAAAACCCTTCGGGGTTAACCTAGATCAGAAGTTCCGCCACAGCAAGATCTCTGTATCCGTGAAAACCAATCTAGACGCCGTTCCGGCACCCTGCCGGAGGGGGATCTCCGGTGCCCATCTTCATCATCCCGACGGCCACCACGATGAGGAGGGAGTAGTCCACCCTCGGGGCTGAGGGTTTGTACTAGTAGCTATGTGTTTAATCTCTCTCTCTCTCTCATGATCTCTATCATGGGCTTTGTTAATATAGTCGGATCATATGATGTTTCTCCCCTCTATACTCTTGTTGTGATGAACTGAGTCTTTACCCTTTGAAGTTTTGTCTTGTCGGATTGAATATTCAGAGATGAGAACACATGATGTATGTCTTGCAGTATGAATGCTTGAGGTGACAATGAGGTATCATATTGATTCACTTGATATGTGTTATTGCATTCAACTCACGGATTCCCGCGGTGATATTGGGGTAATCTATGCATAGGGGTTGATGCATGTTTTTATTATCTTTTCTCCGATAGAAACTTTGGGGTCCCCTCGTAGTTCCTTGTGATGGATTGAGTATTATGAATATGAACTTGCTTTGGTGTTATTCTAGTACAAACTCTAGGGTAGATCGAACAGAAAAATAGCTTTGTGTTATTTTAGTACGAACTCTTGATTAGATCGAACGGAAAGAATAGCTTTGAGGTGGTCTCGTACCCTACAAACAATATCTATCTTTTGTTCTCCGCTAATAGGAACTCGGGAGTGGTTCTTTATTACACTTTGAGGGATAATCATATGATCCAACTATATTAGCACTATTGAGAAATTGCACTAGCGAAAGTACGGACCCTAGGCCTTGTTTTCAAGCATTGCAATGCCGTTTTTGTGCCCGTTTACTATTTGCTACCTTGCTGTTTTTATTTATTCAGATTATAAAAATATATTTCTACCATCCATATTACACTTTTATCAACATCTCTTCGCCGAACTAGTGCACCTATACAATTTTCCATTGTATTGGGTGTGTTGGGGACACAAGAGATTTCTTGTATTTGGTTGCAGGGTCGTTTGAGAGAGACCATCTTCATCTTACGCCTCCCACGGATTGATAAACCTTAGGTCATCCACTTGAGGGAAAATTGCTATTGTCCTATAATACTCTGCGCTTGGAGGCCCAACACGTGTCTACAAGAATAAAGTTGCGTAGTAGACATCAGTAACATACCGATGACAAAGGGAATAATGTATGTCATTATGCGGTTTGACCGATAAAGATCTTCCTAGAATATGTAGGAACCAATATGTGCATCCAGGTTCCGCTATTGGTTATTGGCCGGAGATGTGTCTTGGTCATGTCTACATAGTTCTCGAACCCGTAGGGTCCGCACGCTTAACGTTCGATGACGATTTGTATTATGAGTTGTGTGTTTTGGTGACCGAAGTTTGTTCGGACTCCCGGATGAGATCACGGACATGACGAGGAGTCTTGAAATGGTTGAGAGGTAAAGATTCATATATTGGAAGGTAGTATTCGGACATCGGCATGGTTCCGAGTGATTCGGGTATTTTACCGGAGTACCGAGGGGTTACCGGAACCCTCCGGGGGAAATATTGGGCCTTAGTGGGCGTTAGTGGAGAGAGAGGAGGGCCACAACGGGTGGCCGCACGCCCCCCCATGGCATTCCGAATTGGACTAGGGGAAGGGGGCGGCGCCCCCCTTTCCCTCCCCCTCTCCTTCCTTTTCCCTCCGGTGGAGAAAGGAAAAGGGGGGGGGGGGGCGAATCCTACTTGGACTAGGAGTCCAAGTAGGACTCCCCCCATGGCGCGCCCCTCCTAGCCACCGGCCTCCTCCTCCCCTCCTTTATATATGGGGGGCGGGAGACACCCCAAAGGCACACCAAGAATTCTCTTAGCCGTGTGCGGTGCCCCCCTCCACAGCTTACTCCTCCGGTCATAGCGTCGTAGTGCTTAGGCGAAGCCCTGCGCGGATCACATCACCATCACCGTCACCACGTCGTCATGCTGACGGAACTCTCCCTCGACCCTCTACTGGATCAAGAGTTCGAGGGACGTCATCGTGTTGAACGTGTGCTGAACACAAAGGTGCCGTACGTTCAGTACTTGGATCGGTTGGATCGTGAAGACGTTCGACTACATCAACCGCGTTAACATAACGCTTCCACTTTTGGTATATGATGGTACATGGACACACTCTCCACTCTCATTGCTATGCATCTCCTAGATAGATCTTGCGTGATCGTCGGATTTTTTTGAAATTGCATGCTACATTCCCCAAAATTATATTGCTTCGATAGCCCTGAATTAATTATCAAGGAATTTTTCCACCGCCGCGCGTCTATGTTCCTCCGCGATCCAGTCTGGAGGTCACCGGTACTCTGTAGGAGGGGAAATTCATCACGGTCGTCATCTACATCAACCTTTACACTACCATGATCGCTTGTGAGTGGTTTTTTTGGACTATGGGTCCATATCAATACCTATATGGTACTGATAATCACCAAGTGTTGTGAGTTATTGTAGCACTCTCCAAGTTGGATGTGGAAGTATAGACTACAAGAAAAAGACACATCTATGACATTTTGGTCCGAACGAAAATACTTTTTGTCATGGAAGTGACACTTCCATGACGATAATAGTGACAAAAACATGTATCATCATTGATGTGTTGGGCACCTACTTTTATGACTAAAAACTATGACAGAAAATGGGCTTTTCATTTTGGGCGGGTTGGTGGCGCACCTACATGGAGTTCTTCAGGCCTTCCATGATGTAGAAAATCGTGGTAGAAGTGAGGGCAAATTTTTTTGGGGGATTTCTCCGCCTCGTGGGGTATACGGTGGGTGGCTGGTCCCGTGCAATGTAGGGGTGGTTTGCGTGTGTTCGAGCGACCCCTTTGCGTTACTGAACCTAAGCAAGCCCTTCGAATTACTGAACCTGAGCGATTGATGTGAGACTTGATCGATCGAACATTGCTCGTACGGGAGGCCCTCAATCGATGTGAGTCCCTCGATAGCCTACAACTGTGCGTGTGGTACAAGAAGCCTGCATATGCCTCCTTTTATGTAGCATGGGCCTCCTTTTATAGCCACAAGGGGTCACCATAGTGGCTACAAGGTAGTGGGTACAATACATATACAATGGAATATTGAAAATGCATGTAATCCCTGGGTGTTTTTGGTAATTCATAACAACATATATCTCATTGAACTAATGCTTATTCAAAAGAATATTTCAGAAAAACTCAATTTAGGTACAACAATGGTAAGTGAAAATGGACCCCTCAAAATTCTAAGGGTATGTGCTGGATCAAGCTTCAAGACTCTATTTTATATTTGAGTGATCCAAGATCACATTGATTCCATAGGTATGCCAATACTATCAAAAGGGGAAGAAGTTGTGAAAATGAGTTTGTTTCTCAAGTGCTTAAAGATCATACTCCAAAATCCTCACATCACTTCACATGATTCCACTATAGCACAACCCAAACATGCAACTTGGACTCACCGAACCAACCCATCAGAGTCATCAAGTCATAATGAATTAGTCACTGTCCTAAATCCTAGACTTTCAGTCTCACCGAGTTGACCCTTCGATCTCACTGAAGAGCACTTGCCAACCTTATATTGCCTACTGAAATTCGTTCAGAATTTTTGAACAGTTTCAGTTGGTGACACTGAAGTGTGGAAAGAGCTTAGGTTGTGAAAGCGCGGGTTTACTCCCAGAGGGGGGGGGGTGAATGGGAGATTTTTAGAAATTCATCAAACTCTGAAGAATTTGACGAAGAACAGAGTGAAGAAATAGAAACACGAGGCTACTAGTTCATCACAGAAGCAGAAAGCATGCATACAAGATACATATAGGCGAAGAACATGCAATCATATGAGCATACAAGCATGAAGAGGATGAACTGAAGAAATGAAAGGTAGCATGATGAAAGTCTTTAGTTCAAATTCGTCAGAGGGTAGATCACAAATTCTTCAGCAACAGAATAAATAAGGGTAGTGTCGTGGAATTGTCACGCCAGATGTCCTAGTGTAAGGACTTAGTTGTGGGACCATCGCGACGAGGTTAGCTTAAATGGGTTAAACGGGACAAAGGACACGGGGAGTTTATACTGGTTCGGCCCCTTGCGGTGAAGGTAAAAGCCTAATCCAGTTTGGTATTGCTAGGGTTTCGATTACCAGGGAGCGAATACGCTTAGCCTGGCTTTCGATCTATTGTTTCTTGCCCTAAGCCGCTGCCGGGTCATCCCCTTATATACATGGGTTGATGCCCCGCGGTTTATAGAGTCCCAGCCGGCTCATACAACCGTGTCTGACTCGGTAACTTATCTTACATGCCTTACAACCCAAGTCACATATACATGGCGGTTTATACCCATGGGCCTTAAGCCGCCTTTGGGTTTTGGGCCCTTGAACGAGCCTATTACATGAACCGCCATCTTCAAGATATTCACGGGCTTGGTTTATGAACCGCCCTTGGGATAACCCGGCCCCTCCTGGGCGGGTCATATTGAATAGTCATATCCCCAACATTAGGCCCCAGGTTGATTTGAACTTGTTCATGTCAATCTTCAACACTTAGAAAAAATCCTTCTTCATCTTCGTGTGAAATATTGTAACCCGCCTTGACGTCACCTCCTGAAATTGCGGTAACCCACCATGACGTCACCTGTTATTAATACCGCATACGACCCAAATCTTAATAAATCTTCTCTTTTAATGAACCACTGAAAATCGAGGCGCTCGCGCCGTCACATATCCATTTCCTTGTCTCCTCGATTCCCGCGCCTGCCACTTATCCTTCCAGTCCTATAAATAAGGGCACGGGTCCTCTTTCCATTCTCCCCCTTTGCCTTCTCATCTTCGTCTTTCTCCTCGCAATGCTCCAGCGCGCCCGAGCTCTGCCGCCGTCGACCTTCGTCCACTGCCTCAACTCCGGCCGCTGCATCACCCTGAACGAACCAGAACGCCGCGGCGCCCCTCTGCTGTCCATCAGCGTCGGTAAGCCTTTACCTTTCCTCTTAATAGACCTGTCTTAGGGTTTCCTTGTTCGTCGACGTTCATCACCGTTCCTCCTTCTCTTTCCTAGATTGCATAGCTTTGATCTGAAAACAACACAGATCTTGCACGGTAGCAGTTTTAGCACTTGTTTTTTATATCAGAATATATCCTCATTGCAACAGATCTCATCTGGGCACCCCCACTTTTTTGCTGCCGCCACCTTAGGTTTAGATTTTATTTCCTTTTTCTGAACTGCCGCAGATCAATCTTATAGCTCTAATATGTGAAACCTGTTTGTCCCAACACTTAGTAAAATTCACTCCTGTCAGATCTTAGATAACAGTGCTTGTCATGGCGGCTTACATCACCGGCTTATAATTACCCATATATCATTAGGCCCCATTTATGCCGCCATTCTGAAT
The DNA here is from genome assembly GCF_018294505.1 of Triticum aestivum. Lineage (NCBI taxonomy): Eukaryota > Viridiplantae > Streptophyta > Magnoliopsida > Poales > Poaceae > Triticum > Triticum aestivum. Next base: position 390,641,708 of record NC_057814.1, on the reverse strand, counting down.
ATATACTGTAGCTTTTTTACTTCCGGCTTAATGAATCAGTTTGAACCAGCAAATTTTTTCTTTCCTTTAGGCTTCTTCACAATGCCGCCAAAGACGGTCACTTCATGTAACTGGGTTCCCTCCGTTGTCACTGAGAACACACTCAGAGACTTTGTCAAAATTGGGTACTTGCCAGCAAAAAATGTCATGCACTATCGCGCCCCTGATCTAGGCGAAGAAAGACCTCAGCCAAAGGATGATGAAGTCATTGTTTTTACTGATCGCATGAATCGGGGCTTCTCACCGCCTGGTTCTAAATTTTTTTGAGACGTTCTGCACTTCTTTCAACTCCATCCTCAAGACATCGGACCCAATTCCGTGTCTAACATCTGCAACTTTCAAGTCTTCTGCGAAGTATACCTTCAAGAGGAGCCCAGTGTCGAACTTTTCAGAGAATATTTTTATTTAAACCGCCAGAACGAGTTCACGAACGGACCCAGTTTGGAACTTGGCACAATCTCAATTCAACGAAGAAGAGATGCTATCTTCCCCTATGCTTGCTTGCCGAGTCATCCCAAGGATTGGAACCAGACATGGTTTTACTGCAAAGATACCTCTCCGGCTGACGAGAATCCACTGCCGGGTTACCGTGCCGAACGCCTGGACCCAAAGCATAATATTCCTGAAAAACTTACCACTGTCGATCGTGCAAGGCTTGCTCCCACCTTTGCAAAGGTTAAAGCTCTACTAGGAAACGGGTTAACTGGCATTGATTTGGTTTGGTGCTGGGTTTCTTGGCGGATCATACCCTTGAGTCGCCGGCCCGACTTAATGTGTACTTACACTGGTGGTGTAAAGGATCCACTGCGCCACAACTCTGTGCAATTAACTAATGAGGCAATTAACGAAATGACCAAATCCCTTCTGAATGAAGATCCGGAAGATTGCAGTAAAGTGGGTCTGAACCCTTTCTGCAAACTTAACCCGCCACCGGATGTGAGTCTCTGAACTCACTTACTTTTACCTCATTATTCAAATACTTTATTAACTCAACCTTTGATGACCTTCACAGGCTGAATCTAACTTTTGGAAAAAGAAATATGATCATGAAGCTGCCAAGAAGGCCAGGGCTGCCAAGAAAGCCGCCAAGAAAACCACTAAGAAGAATAAGAAGAAACCAAGCGCCTCTGATATGTTTGAACTAAATGACAGCTCTGAGTCGGAGGTAGCCCTTGACTCCCTTGGCTCCTTTTTCAATCACCTTATTGACACTGATTATTATCAGGATGACACGGGGGCCAGCCAAGCAGTTGAAGAAGAGGTAACTATTATTTCCTCCGGCTCAGAACCTTTGCCAAGACAGCAACTCGACAAATAACCCAGAAAGTAAGGTTTTCACACCCCTTGGCTCATTTAGATCCTCACTTTCTTTTGAAGCAACAGCAACACGAGAATCGACGACAGATCCAGACTAGTGGAGGTGAATAATTGTCCTCCGGCTTACCGAACACTCCAGCTCCACGGAAACGTCGAAACGAGGTTCTTCCGAACTTAAACTCTTTTTACCCACTGGCGGGCCTGACTCGCCAGCCACTTAATTCTTCCGATTCAAACTACCAGGAGACTTCTCGCTCTTCCTCCGGTGACTCATCGCAAACCCATTTGCCGGCTTTCAAGACTGCCCCTGGGCAATAACAATTTCTTTTTATTCTCTACCTTCTTATGCTCTTATACTTATACTGACTTGTCATAACCCGTGCAACGGCCAAGCAAAGCCTAGTAAGAAGACAAAGGTGACCAAGCCGACGGAAGATCCTAAAGTCATTGAACCGGAGCAGCAAGTTCTAGCACCAGATGTTCCGCCAGAAATTCCTGACCTCTCCGGCGACCAAACAAAACTCAATCCTTTGAATATAGAATCATCAAGCCCACTTAAGCCTTCGGAGACTCATACTGATGACGTTATGATTACTGGCACCGGTTTTACAGAACCGGGAAATCCAACTGTTTTGGCCAAGCACTCCGCCAAACAGGAGGTTATTGAAAGGCGGAAAGTGGGGTTTGATGTCTCCCATTATGCGCAATTGAGCAGCAGTGAAGTACTCTCTGGCTACCTCAGCCAAGTACACTCCAGCCGCGATCTTGAAATTGATATGGTGAAGCAGATGCATCAGAAATATGAGGTATGAATTCCTGCTTAAATAAGTTATGTCCATCTTGCCAGCCCCCAAGTCTACTGGGTATGATTAATTTAAATATACTGTAGACTTTAGAAGAATCATGAACATCTTTGTAGAATCCTTCCAAGACCGGCTTTCGTCTTTATAATTGAACCAGATTTTTAAACAATTAACTTTGCATCCGTAGCCCCCAAGGGCCGGTTTAATCTGCATGAATGAGCCAGTCCTGTTCACCATTGTTCATAACGAGAGCGTACCTATATAGCCCCCATAACCCGGCTGTGATTGTTTACGACAACCGGGTTATCATAAAGCAGTAAGGAGACACATGCGATATGCATTAGCCCCCAAGTGCCAAGTACTCTTGCTTGCAAAGTGCTTGGGACTTACTGTCATGAACTGTTATATGAAAAATATTTTGGCAGGCATTAGCCCCCAAGTGCCAAGTGTAGTTGCTTGCAAAAGACTTGGGACTTATATTCCTGTAACCCGGATATGAATGTTTTTGTAATACTTGTACTTGTATAGGATGCCACTGCTGATCCTCAATCACAATTGTCTGATGCAAAGACCCGGCTGAAGAATCAAGAATCAGGGACGCGAAAATCTGAGTCAAAATTCCAATTTAGTGTGGCTGAAATGGAAAAGTTGAAGACCAGTTTTGAGGGGGAGAGAAACACTTGGGCTGAAGAAAAGACTACTTTGACGCAGCAAGCTGAAAAAGTAGAGGCGGCTCTTCAAGAGGTGACCACTGAGCTCACCGGTTTAAAACACCGTGTATCCCACATGGTTTCTGCTATCTTTGGTGAGTCGCCTTTTTAAGCATCAAAAGTGAATCTTTTCCTTGATAGTACAAACTGCCTCTAACCAATCTATGATTTACTCAGGTCCGAGGAGCAGCAATCTTAACCAAGATATGCTTGTGAAGCTCAAAGCTGTTTACACTCTTGTTGAACAGCTATACACTAGAGCTCAGCGTGCACTGGCCACAATTTCTCCAACTAATCAAGCACCTACTCTTTTGATAGATGTCTTGAAAAAACTTTCTGTGCTGCCTGCTAGGATCGACGAGATGAAGCGATCATCTGTAAGAGCCGATGCCGTGACAGCTTTGAGTGGGCCAAAGCATGGTACCAGAACTAGACCCGGCTGATGTAGCCACTGGATACCCAAGCTTAAAAGAAGATGGTACTCCGTTTGATCAAAAGGACTTCGTGGCTTGCGTGAAAGAAATACGTCCAATGGCGACTCTGATTGCCAATGACTCGGACCTTTCAAAGTACCATCCGGCTTATAACAAGGAGAATCAGAAGATGCCTACACCGGCTTATAGAGTGATGGATCTAATCCCTCCAATCCGTAAGCATACTTTTGCCCCTGAAGTTGAGCCGTCTGAACTTATACATGATGAAGCTGAATTTCAAGCTTTATGTGGCATCGATTGGTCATCACCAAATTTCCAGATGGCGGAAAAGGACGAAGAACCGGAAAAGGATGATCCAGAAGCCTCAAGTCAGCAAGGCCAAGAAGAGTGAACCGCCGGGCGGTTTATATATTTGATCCTTGAAAAAACACTTGATATTATTTGGCTCATGGAGTCATGTAATAGGGTAGTGAAACTTTAATCTGCTGTGCCATCGTGCACGTTTCTGTTTTTCGCAATACTACTGATCCGCCAGTTTAAGGAACCATCAGTTTATGCTTATGATAGTGTCAGACTGTTTATTACCCTGCACTCAAACAGATCACAAGTGCCCTGGCGGTTTATCGCCGGGCGGGTCATGATACCCAACTGAAGCCAGTGGGGACGGATAGTCCATAACCAAGGCCAGTCTAACCACAATGCTGACACAATTATTAAATAAAAATCATACCTGTGGTGTGTGCTGAGACTGCCGGCTTATCAGCTCCATGCAGTTAGAGTTTTTAGAGCTATAACTCTAAACATAAGATTATTATCCTCTGGCGACTTAGAGTCTGCCATCCTGGCGGGTTGCAGAGACCCAAAGATGCTTCAAATATGAGACATAAATAGGGAAGCTTGGCCCGATTTGTAAAAACCAAATGGCAAGGAAAAAAGACATTATATACAAAGAAAAAATAAGAAACCAAAAAATTTGAGGCTTTTGCAGGCCGCCAAGCCAAAGTTTCTTCTTTGATGAAACTAGCCTGATGGCCACTGAAGGTACGCGCTTTCCGTGAGCCGGCACTCACATTACCCAATCGACATTTGAACCCGGATAAGTTCAGGTCTTATTTAAAGATAGACTTATCAGGATTACGCGGGGTCAGAGTAGCATCGTGCATCAGAGACCGGTTTATCCAAGTTTCAAGGAAGACGGCTTATGAGCCTGGATCTATCCTGACTATTTGTAAGCCGTGCTCTCACATGATAGACCGGCATTTTAACCTTAAAAAGCTCAGGATCTTTGGTGAATATACCGTAAAAGATTGATTGTTAAGAGTTTGTGGGTCAATCAGGATTACCTGATGAAGAAGCAGCTGGTATACAGGTAGCATGACCAGAAAAGGTTATGTCCTCTTTGGTGAATACACCTATGTTTGAACAAGATAACCTGGTCAAGAGGGTAGTAATGCTATGTTCTCTTTGGTGAATACACCTATGTTTGAACAGGAAGCCCCCAAGTGACATACTTACGAGTTGTGTTTGTCGGGGATCTATGTTTGAGTTGTGCTGTGCATCCAAACTCTCTTTGATCCCTGTAATTTGGGCGTCAAGCCTCTTAAGTGAACATGTAAGACGATGATAAAGACTCAGCTTCAAAGAAGTGAAACGACAGAGGCCCTGAATTAACAGGGATGCCGGCTTTATTATACTGTTTATAATATATACATCATCAAACTATGTACATCATGAGAGCCGATGGCTCAAGTATAGTAGGGCCGGAGATGAGCAATATTCCACGGCCGACGGGTCTCCTCCTCTGATCTGTGTGAGTCCTTGTGGTCTCGAACATCGATAAGATAGTATGACCCATTATGTAGATTCTTGCTGACCACAAAAGGTCCTTCCCAAGGCGGGGACAGTTTATGCATATCAGTTTGATCCTGGATAAGTCGGAGCACCAAGTCGTTTTCTTGAAAGGTTCTGGTTTTGACCCGGCGGCTGTGATAACGACGTAGGTCTTGCTGTTAAATCGCTGAACAAGCCGCCACGAGGTCACGCTCCTCATCCAACAGGTCAAGTGCATCCTGACGTGCCCTTTCATTACCAGCTTCCACATAAGCCGCCACACGGGGTGAATCGTGACGGACGTGACTAGGGAGAACTGCCTCTGCTCCATAAACCATGAAGAAAGGTGTGTAACCCGTAGATCTGTTGGGGGTTGTATTGATACTCCATAACACTGAAGGTAACTCCTCCACCCAACAGCTCGGCGTTCTTTGCAAAGGAACCATAAGCTGGGGCTTGATGCCTTGCAGAATCTCTTGATTAGCTCGTTCCGCTTGACCATTAGATTGGGGGTGAGCCACGGAGGAAACATCAAGTCGAATATGCTCTCGTAGACAAAATTCTTTCATAACACCTTTAGACAGATTAGTGACATTGTCCGTTATAATGCTGTGTGAAAGCCAAAACGGAAGATCACCTTCTTAATGAATTGAACCGCCGTTGCTGCATCACACTTGCTAACCGGCTCTGCTTCAACCCATTTAGTAAACTTGTCAACTGCCACCAAAAGGTGGGTCTTCTTATCTTTGGACCTCCTGAAAGGCCCAACCATATCGAGCCCCCAGGTCACAAACGGCCAAGTAACTGGAATCATCCTCAACTCTTGGGCCAGCACATGAGCTCGTCGTGAAAACTTCTGGCAACCATCACATTTACTGACCAGATCCTCAGCATCAGCATGAGCCGTCAACCAATAAAACCCATGATGAAAAGCCTTGGCTACGAGAGATTTAGAGCCGACATGATGACCACAATCTCCTTGATGAATCTCTCACAGAATCTCACAGCCTTCTTCAAGAGAGACGCAACGCTGAAACGCCCCTGTGACACGGCGCTGGTGCAATTCCCCATTGACAATCGTCATTGACTTAGACCACCGGGTTATCTGTCTGTCCAAGATCTCATCCTCAGGCAACTCACCCCGGGTCATGTAAGCCAGATACGGAACTGTCCAGTCAGGAATGGCATGAAGAGCCGCCACCAATTGTACTTCCAGGTCAGGAATAGCAAGATCCTCCTCTGTAGGTAATTTAACAGAAGGGTTACGCAGAATATCCTAGAATGTGTTAGGTGGCACCGGCTTATGCTGAGACCCTAACCGGCCTAAAGTGTCAGCCGCCTCATTCTTCCTGCGATCAATATGTTCAACTTGATAACCCTTGAAGTGACCCGCAATAGCATCAACCTCTCGACGATAAGCCGCCATGAGTGGATCCTTAGAATCCCAAGTGCCAGAAACTTGTTGAGCTACCAGATTTGAGTCGCTAAAGCACCCTACCCAGCTTAAGTTCATCTCTTTAGCTATCCGAAGACCATGGATCAAGGCCTCATACTCAGCTGCATTGTTAGTACAAGGGAACATTAACCGGAGAACATAAGAAAATTTATCACCTCGTGGGGAAGTCAAGACAACTCCAGCCCCCGAGCCTTCCAACTGCCTGGATCCATCAAAGTGAATAGTCCAATATGTGTTATCCGGCTTTTCCTCAGGCGTCCGCAACTCTGTCCAATCATTGATAAAACCCACGAGTGCTTGTGACTTGATGGCCATACGAGGCACATACTTTAAACCATGGGGTCCAAGCTCAATGGCCCACTTGGCTACCCGACCTGTGGCTTCTCTATTTTGGATGATATCCCCTAAAGGAGCAGAGCTAACCACAGTAATGGGATGACCCAGAAAATATTGCTTGTGAAGGAAATATGCCCTAGAGGCAATAATAAAGTTATTATTTATTTCCTCATTTCATGATAGATGTTTATTATTCATGCTAGAATTGTATTAACCGGAAACATAATACTTGTGTGAATACATAGACAAACAGAGTGTCACTAGTATGCCTCTACTTGACTAGCTCGTTGATCAAAGATGGTTATGTTTCCTAGCCATAGACATGAGTTGTCATTTGATTAACGGGATCACATCATTAGGAGAATGATGTGATTGACTTGACCCATTCCGTTAGCTTAGCACACGATCGTTTAGTATGTTGCTATTGCTTTCTTCATGACTTATACATGTTCCTATGACTATGAGATTATGCAACTCCCGTTTACCGGAGGAACACTTTGTGTGCTACCAAACGTCACAACGTAACTGGGTGATTATAAAGGTGCTCTACAGGTGTCTCCGAAGGTACTTGTTGGGTTGGCGTATTTCGAGATTAGGATTTGTCACTCCGATTGTCGGAGAGGTATCTATGGGCCCTCTCGGTAATGCACATCACTTAAGCCTTGCAAGCATTGCAACTATTGAGTTAGTTGTGGGATGATGTATTACGGAACGAGTAAAGAGACTTGCCGGTAACGAGATTGAACTAGGTATTGAGATACCGACGATCGAATCTCGGGCAAGTAACATACCGATGACAAAGGGAACAACGTATGTTGTTATGCGGTCTGACCGATAAATATCTTCGTAGAATATGTGGGAGCCAATATGAGCATCCAGGTTCCGCTATTGGTTATTGACCGGAGACGTGTCTCGGTCATGTCTACATAGTTCTCGAACCCGTAGGGTCCGCACGCTTAAAGTTAGATGACGGTTATATTATGAGTTTATGTATTTTGATGTACCGAAGGAGTTCGGAGTCCCGGATGAGATCAGGGACTTGACGAGGAGTCTCGAAATGGTCGAGACATAAAGATCGATATATTGGACGACTATATTCGGAGATCGGAAAGGTTCTGAGTGATTCAGGTATTTTTCGGAGTACGGAGAGTTACGGGAATTCGTATTGGGCCTTAATGGGCCATACGGGAAAGGAGAGAAAGGCCCCAAAGGGTGACCGCACCCCTCCCCATGGACTAGTCCGAATTGGACTAGGGAGGGGGGGCGCCCCCTTCCTTCCTTCTCCTTCTCCCTTCCCTTCTCCTACTCCAACAAGGAAAGGAGGAGTCCTAGTCCCAGTGGGAGTAGGACTCCCCCCTTGGCGCGCCCTCCTCCTAGGCCGGCCGCCTCCCCCCTTGCTCCTTTATATACGGGGGCAAGGGGGCACCCCAAAGACACAACAATTAATCTATTGATCTCTTAGCCGTGTGCGGTTGCCCTTCCACCATAATCCACCTCGATAATATCGTAGCGGTGTTTAGGCGAAGCCCTGTGTCGGTAGAACATCATCATCGTCACCACGCCGTCGTGCTGACGAAACTCTCCCTCAACACTCGGCTATATCGGAGTTCGAGGGACGTCATCGGGCTGAACGTGTGCTGAACTCGGAGGTGCCGTGCGTTCGGTACTTGATCGGTCGGATTGTGAAGACGTACGACTACATCAACCGTGTTGTGCTAACGCTTCCGCTTTCGGTCTACGAGGGTACATGGACAACACTCTCCCCTCTCGTTGCTATGCATCACCATGATCTTGCATGTGCGTAGGATTTTTTTTTGAAATTACTACGTTCCCCAACAGTGGCATCCGAGCCAGGTTTTATGCGTAGATGTCATATGCACGAGTAGAACACAAGTGAGTTGTGGGTGATATAAGTCATACTGCTTACCAGCATGTAATACTTTGGTTCGGCGGTATTGTTGGATGAAGCGGCCCGGACCGACATTACGCGTACGCTTACGCGAGACTGGTTCTACCGACGTGCTTTGCACATAGGTGGCTGGCGGGTGTCAGTTTCTCCAACTTTAGTTGAACCGAGTGTGGCTACGCCCGGTCCTTGCGAAGGTTAAAACAACACCAACTTGACAAACTATCGTTGTGGTTTTGATGCGTAGGTAAGAACGGTTCTTGCTAAGCCCGTAGCAGCCACGTAAAATTTGCAACAACAAAGTAGAGGACGTCTAACTTGTTTTTGCAGGGCATGTTGTGATGTGATATGGTCAAGACATGATGCTAAATTTTATTATATGAGATGATCATGTTTTGTAACCGAGTTATCGGCAACTGGCAGGAGCCATATGGTTGTCGCTTTATTTTATGCAATGCAATCGCCCTGTAATGCTTTACTTTATCACTAAGCGGTAGCGATAGTCGTAGAAGCATAAGATTGGCGAGACGACAACGATGCTACGATGAAGATCAAGGTGTCGCGCCGGTGACGATGGTGATCATGACGGTGCTTCGGAGATGGAGATCACAAGCACAAGATGATGATGGCCATATCATATCACTTATATTGATTGCATGTGATGTTTATCTTTTATGCATCTTATCTTTCTTTGATTGACGGTAGCATTATAAGATGATCCCTCACTAAATTATCAAAGTATAAGTGTTCTCCCTGAGTATGCACCGTTGCGAAAGTTCTTTGTGCTGAGACACCACGTGATGATCGGGTGTGATAGGCTCTACGTTCAAATACAACGGGTGCAAAACAGTTGCACACGCGGAATACTCAGGTTAAGCTTGACGAGCCTAGCATATAACAGATATGTCCTCGGAACACGGAGACCGAAAGGTCGAGCGTGAATCATATAGTAGATATGATCAACATAGTGATGTTCACCGTTGAAACTACTCCATCTCACGTGATGACGGACATGGTTTAGTTGATATGGATCACGTGATCACTTAGAGGATTAGAGGGATGTCTATCTAAGTGGGAGTTCTTAAGTAATATGATTAATTGAACTTAAATTTATCATGAACTTAGTCCTGATAGTATTTTGCAAATTATGTTGTAGATCAATAGCTCGCGTTGTTGCTTCCCTATGTTTATTTTGATATGTTCCTAGAGAAAAATTATGTTGAAAGATGTTAGTAGCAATGATGCAGATTGGATCCGTGATCTGAGGATTATCCTCATTGCTGCACAGAAGAATTATGTCCTTGATGCACCGCTAGGTGACAGACCTATTGCAGGAGCAGATGCAGACGTTATGAACGTTTGGCTAGCTCAATATGATGACTACTTGATAGTTTAGTGCACCATGCTTAAACGGCTTAGAATCGGGACTTCAAAGACGTTTTGAACGTCATGGACCATATGAGATGTTCCAGGAGTTGAAGTTAATATTTCAAGCAAATACCCGAGTTGAGAGATATGAAGTCTCGAACAAGTTCTATAGCTAAAAGATGGAGGAGAATAGCTCAAGCAGTGAGCATGTGCTCAGATTGTCTGGGTACTACAATCACTTGAATCAAGTGGGAGTTAATCTTCCAGATAAAATAGTGATTGACAGAATTCTCTAGTCACCATCACCAAGTTAGTACAACTTCGTGATGAACTATAGTATGCAAGGGATGACGAAAGTAATTCCCAAGCTCTTCGCGATGCTGAAATCGACGAAGGTAGAAATCAAGAAAAAGCATCAAGTGTTGATGGTTAACAAGACCACTAGTTTCAAGAAAAGGGCAAAGGGATAGAAGGGGAACTTCAAGAAGAACGACAAGCAAGTTGATGCTCAAGTGAAGAAGCCCAAGTCTGGACCTAAGCCTGAGACTAAGTGCTTCTACTGCAAAAAAGGGCTAGTCACTGGAAGCAGAACTACCCCAAATAATTTGCGGATAAGAAGGATGGCAAAGTGAACAAAAGTATATTTGATATACATGTTATTGATGTGTATTTTACTAGTGTTCGTAGCAACCCCTCGGTAGTTGATACTGGTTCAGTTGCTAAAGAGTAGTAATTCAAAACGGGAGTTGCATAATGAACAGAAACTAGTTAAGGATGAAGTGACGATGTGTATTGGAAGTGGTTCCAAGATTGATATGATCATCATCACACACTCCTTATACTTTCGGGATTAGTGTTGAACCTAAATAAGTGTTAATTGGTGTTTGCGTTGAGCATGAATATGATTTGATCATGTTTATTGCAATACGGTTATTCATTTAAGTTAGAGAATAATTGTTGTTCTGTTTACATGAATAAAACCTTATATGGTTACACACCCAATGAAAATGGTTCGTTGGATCTCGATCGTAGTGATACACATATTCATAATATTGAAGCCAAAAGATGCAAAGTTAATAATGATAGTGCAACTTATTTGTGGCACTGCCGTTTAGGTCATATTGGCGTAAAGCGCATGTAACGCCCGGATAATTAGGCTACAGTAAAACTCTCCTGATGATGCCATGTCATCTCTGTTACTGTTGCTAATCAACTGTTAGTTCAAAACATTTCAAATTCAAAAAAATGAATTAGTGACAAACACCCAAAGTTTTCAAAAGTCAAAAGGAAGAGGTGAGAGAGAGAGAGCCCCTGCCCCATTTGGGCATCGGCCCACCCGAGCCAGCTGGCCCAGCAGGTCGGCCCTGTAACGCCCATGATGCGGCTATATCTCCCACGTGTCGAGGCACGACTTAGAGGCATAACCGCATTGTGGTTTTGTCGCAAGAAGGGTCATCTTCACACAATCCCATGTAATGAACAAGAATGGGATAAAGAGTTGGCTTACAATCGCCACTTCACACAATACATAAATAAAACATACAACATTTAGAGATACACACATAGGTCCGACTACGGAACCAAAATAAAAGAAAACAACCCAACTGCTAGATCCCTGATCGTCTTAACTGGGCACCACTACTGATCAATATGAAAAGAAACAACACAACGAACAAGATCTTCATCGGGCTCCCACTTGAGCTCAGTTGCGTCATCTGCACTGGTCTCATCGGCACCTGCAACTGTTTGGGAAGTATATGTGAGTCAAGAGGACTCAGCAATCTCACACCCGCGAGATCAAGACTATTTAAGCTTATAGGAAAGGATGGGGTAAAGTGGTGAGGTTGCAGCAGCGACTAAGCAAGTATGGTGGCTAACTTACGCAAACAAGAGCGAGAAGAGAAGCAAAGGAACGGACGTGAACTAGCAATGATCAAGAAGTGATCCTGAACACCTACTTACGTCAAAACATAACCCAGAAACTGTGTTCACTTCCCGGACTCCGCCGAGAAGAGACTATCACGTCTACACACGCGGTTGATGCGTTTTAATTAAGGTCAAGTGCCAAGTTCTCTACAACCGGATATTAACAAATTCCCATCTGGCACATAACTGCGGGCACGGCTTTTGAAAGATAATACCCTGCAGGGGTGTCCCAACTTAGCCCATCATAAGCTCTCATGGTCAACGAAGGATAAACCTTCTCCCGGAAAGACCCGATCAGTCTCGGAATCCCGGTTTACAAGACATCTCGACAATGGTAAAACAAGACCAGCAAAGCTGCCCGAATGTGCCGACAAATCCCGATAGGAGCTGCACATATCTCGTTCTCAGGGCACACCGGATGAGCAGTCCGTACAACTAAAACCAATCCTCGAGTTTCCCCAAGGTGGCGCTGCAAAGGGCTCTAGTTTGGACCAGCACTCAGAGGAACACTGGCCCGGGGGTTTAAAATAAAGATGACCCTTGAGTCTGCAGAACCCAAGGGGAAAAGGCTTAGGTAGGCAAATGGTAAAACCAAGGTTGGGCCTTGCTGGAGGAGTTTTATTCAAAGCGAACTGTCAAGGGGGTCCCATAAATCACCCAACCGCGTAAGGAACGCAAAATCAAGGAACATAACACCGGTATGACGGAAACTAGGGCGGCAAGAGTGGAACAAAACACCAGGCATAAGGCCGAGCCTTCCACCCTTTACCAAATATATAGATGCATTAATAATATAAGAGATATTGTGATATCCCAACATAAACATAATCCAACATGGAGCAATCTTCAACTTCACCTGCAACTAGCAACGCTATAAGAAGGGGCTGAGCAAAAGCGGTAACATAGCCAAACAACGGTTTGCTAGGAAGGGTGAAAAGGTTAGGGGCTGACATGGCAATAAGGGAGGCATGAAATAGCAAGAGGTAGGTAGCGCGGCATAGCAATAGAGCGAACGGCTAGCAAGCAAAGATAGAAGTGATTTCGAGGGTATGGTCATCTTGCCTGAGATCCCGCAAGGAAGAAGAACGAGTCCATGAAGAAGACAAACGGACGTAGACGAAGGAATCCTCCTCCGGAACGAAACCGAAGCTAACGAGAGAAGCAACCCGGAAAGAAACAAACAACATAGTAAACAACCACCACATAAACATGGCATGATGCACAAACAAGTATGACGCATGTCCAGTTTAAAGAGGCATGGCATGGCAAAGTGCAACAAACAACACTACAAATTAAGTGGAGCTCCATATGCAACGAGTTGCATATTGACGAAACACCACATTTAATTATTTAGTTCGCTCTCGTTATGTACCCAACAATGTTAAATGTTGTTAACCATGGCAAGAGGTGAAGCATAAGGAAACTACCTATTTAAGCAAGTTAAATGAGGCCGGAAACAAACAACAACAATTCCGGAAAATCCTCATGTCCATATATTGGGATTGGTACTGTTCTGCCATAAACGCAATTTTAATATTTTTAAACAGCAAAATGAAGTGCACCATGTTAAACTAGGCATTTTTCTACCCCATTTACATATAAAGTTTATTAAATTCCGAGTTACGGTTAATTAGTTATGAAATAAATCATTTTAATATGGCATTTATGCAAAATTAAATAAACAGCATTTTAAACATTTTAACATGGGATGAAAGTGGCAAATTATTAATCTACACAAAATTCTAAGCATTTTACATATTAAAATCATTTTAATCCGATGCACCATTTGTGAGTTATTATATGCATGAAGTACAGGGGGGTTTCTGTAAAACTGTAATCCTTGGGTAATAGCTAAATTCGCAGATCCTGAAAAAAACATCACATGGGACGAATGTGCATAGGAAGCCCAACAGAGGAAAAAAACAAGAGCAGGGGCGCTGGGGTGTGGCCTCACCCAGTGGGCCTTGGCCCGTGCGGCTTGGAGAGGAAGGCTGGAAGGGGGCTGGGCCTTGGCGCTTGCTTGCGGCCCAGGAGGCTGGATCGAACGAGGAGGCGCGGGGCCGGGGTCAACGCGAGCGCTGCTCGTGCGCTCGTTCCCCTGTTCGAAGCAGAGAACTGCGGGCGGCGCCTGGAACAGAGCTCCGACGAGCGGGCGAAGGGGCGGCGAGGCGAGGGACTTGGCGGGGCGAGCAGGGGCGTGAGCGAGGCTGGCGAGGCAGCAGCGGGAGGGCTAGATCCGCAGCGGATCCGGTCGGAGACGGTCGGTTCTCGCCGGAGGCGGACGGCTGCTGCTTGGGACTCCATGGGCGCCATGGATGGGTCTACGGCAGCGTCGTGGGGTTCCTGAAGAGGAGAGAGAGGTGAGGGAGACGGGGAAACAGAGTGGCCATGGGAGAAGAGAGAAAAGGGAAGGAGAGGGACTTGACCGACAGCACGTGAAGGACGAGGTCGCCGGAGACGGTCACGCGCGGTGGAGCTGCTGGTCCTGTGGTGCTGCGAAGAAGACGGAGGGCGACGAGAACAAGTGGATGCACGCACGGGAGTTCGAGGTGGCGGGGTCGACGTGCTCGGGAACGAGGGCGCCATGGTAGGAGCACGAGAGGAACTCGGGGTGGCTGGGTTCGCCGGCGGCGACGGCGCCATGGAGAGAGGAGCAAACGGGAGAAGTTCGCTCTCGGTCGGGGCAGCAGGGTTCTCTTGGTGGCCCCGATCGAAGGAGCTCGGGCTCGGGCGCTGGTTGGATGACTGCGGGTGCGGGTAGGAGGAAGGTAGCTAGGCTGATTGGGGATGGATCCCGAGGGGAATTTGGGTGGAGTGGCGGCGGAGGCAACGGGTGGATGGGACAAGGCTCCTAACTTTTAGGGTTGGACCTCGAGTATAAATAGCAGGGAATTAGGTTAGGGGCTAGTCCCTCCGATCGAAATCAACGGTCGAGAAAAATAGGCTATGGGCGTCCAACAAAGAAAACGGTGATGTTTTGTAGATGTTTGGGGATGATCCGGACCCAACGGTAACGAAAGTCCGGTTCGGGTTCGGGACAAATTTCGGACGCGCGCGAGGGGGCGATGCACTGTGCAAAGAGGGACTCCGGTTTAAGCAAGAGGGAAAACGAAGAACGAGGTTGGTCTCGGAAGGGTCAGCGGAAGCAAGGGGGGAATGCGGCAACTACAATCGGATGCATGTTTTAAAACATGGCGGCAACGAAGTGCCGATGCAATGCAAATGATGCGATGATGAATGCAACACACAAATAAAACACAGCTGACTCGCCAAACAAGGAAGGCAATCGGTGCGTCGGTCTCGGGGCGTCACAGGCCCACTCCCCCTCACTGGTCGCTCCCTCCCCTTCCTGTTCCTCTGCTCCGTGTCGCTACAGGGGCGAGGTCGACCCCGACCACCTCGCCGGCCTCGCCGTTGCGATAAGACCAACCACAGCGCCCCCCTCTCCCCCGTGGAACCCTAATCCACTCCCCCTTTCCCCTTCCTCCCCTCCTCAGATCCACCGCACCGCGCCCGCCCGAGCGAAGCCATCGCCGCGGCCTCACCGTGCGTGTGGCCACCGGCGGCCGTCCTCCGTCCGCCTGGGTCCAGGAGCCCCCCCTCGTCCTCGACCACGATGACCGCGACCACGCCACGGACCTCGGAACCCCTCTGCCTTGCCGGATCGCCGCCTTCCCCGTTCGGTCGTTGCCGTCGCCGTCCACTCCGGCCCCCCTGCTGCTACTAAGTTGTCGCCGGCCCTCGTGTGCCTCACTGTGAGCCCCGCCCCCTTTCCCCCTCTCCTCGCGCTTCTCTTCTTGCCCCGTAGCTGCTCCCACCGTCGTGCCCGAGCTCGTCGCCACGGTGGTGCTCGCCGCCGTGGCCACGGCTCGCAGAGCTCGCGGCCGACCACCACGCCGTGCTCAGCACCTCCGCCTGCGCCCACTGCACGCGCCCGCTAATCCTCCCGCTCCCCCTGGCGCCGTCCTCAACAGGCCAGTGCTTCGGCCGCCGCCGCGAGCTCGTCTCCGGTGAGCTCGTCGCCTCCCGCCTACTGTCGACTGCGGCAGTGGATGCGCGCGAGCACCAGCCGCCCGTAGAGCCTCTCCGCGCGGCAAGCTGTGTCCCGAAGCCCCATTGCCGTCGAGCGCTCGAAGGCCACCGCCGCCCGTGCTCCACGCCGACGCCGTTTCCGGCTGCCCCAGGGCCAGCCACCACCGCGGTTAGCTGCGGCTCGTCGCTCCCGTTCGAACGGCGTCGGCCGCGTCCGTTTTGGCCCCTTGTAGGCGAAATCTGGCCTCCCGAGCGCCTCCGCCGCCTCTCTGCGTCGTCGGCGTCGAGCCGCCGGCCACCGCCGACGTGGCACACCTGGGGCCACCCCAGGGTCACTCCCAGCGGGCCCCGCGGGCCCTAGTTGACTGGGTTGACCCAGTCAATGTGCTGACTGGGCAGCCCAGTGGCGCTGACATGCGGGCCCCACCGCATAATTATTTTACCTAAAACATTTTTATAATTAAAATCAATTAGTTTGATAAATGAGGCACTGACAGGTGGGGTCTAGTAGTTAACTAACCTAAATTTAGTTAGTTTAAACTTCTGTTAGTCCATTGTCTATGACAGGTAGGACCCACTGGTCAGTTTGACCTGGTCAGCCGCTCTGTTGACTGCTGAGGTCATCATCACGTCATGCTGACGTCATATTCCTTTTCTATTAAATTAAGTAATTCCAGAAAATGATTAAATCTTTAGAAAATCATATAAAATAATCTGTAACTCGGATGAAAATACTTTCTACATGAAAGTTGCTCAGAACGACGAGACGAATCCGGATACGCAGCCTGTTCGTTCACCACAGGTCCCTAGCATAGTGAACCTGCAACATTTCACCTCCGGTCCATCTGTCCGAAAATGCGAAACATCGGGAATACTTTCCCGGATGTTCCCCTCCTTCGCCGGTATCACCTACTACTGCGTTAGGGCACACCTAGCATCACGCTTTGTCATGTCATGCATTGTCATGCATCTGTTTGCTTTATATTTATTGTTTCTTCCCCCTCTTCTCTCGCTAGACTCCGATACCGACGCTGCTGCTGCCCAGTTCGACTACGCAGTTGACGACCCCTCCTTCTTGCCAGAGAAACCAGGCAAGCCGCCCCACTTGATCACCAGATATCGCCTATTCTTCTCTATACTTCTTGCATTAGAGTAGTGTAGCATGTTACTGCTTTCCGTTAATCCTATCCTGATGCATAGCCTATCCTTGCTGCTACTGTTGTTATCTTTATCTGCAATCCTACATGCTTAGTATAGGATGCTAGTTTTCCATCAGTGGCCCTACATTCTTGTCCGCCTGCTGTGCTATACTATCGGGCCGTGATCACTTGGGCGGTGATCACGGGTATATACTTATATACTCTATACATGATACCTGTGGTGACTAAAGTCGGGTCGGCTCGTAGGAGTACCCGCGAGTGGATCTTGTGGCGGAGCGACAGGGCAGGTTGAGACCGCCTAGGTGAGAGGTGGGCCTGGCCCTGGACGGCGTCCGCGGTTACTTCAAAATAACACGCTTGGCGAGTTCTTGGTATTTGATCTGAGTCTGGCCATTTGGTCTATACGCGCTAACTAACTACGCGGGAACAGTTATGGGCACTCGACGTCGTGGGATCAGCCGAAGCCTTCGTGACGTCAGCGACCGAGCGGCGCGCGCCGCATTGGACCGTAAGCTCGCACTTGTATTAAGGGGGCTAGGTCTGCTTCTGGCCGCTTACGCAACGTGCAGGTGTGCAATGGGCGATGGGCCCAGACCCCTGCGCGCATAGGATTTAGACCGGCGCTGACCTCTCTGTTGTGCCTAGGTAGGGCTGCGACGTGTTGATCTTCCGAGGCCGGGCATGACCCAGGAAAGTGTGTCCGGCCAAATGGGATCGAGCGTGTTTGGTTATGTGGTGCACCCCTGCAGCGAAGTTTATCTATTCGAATAGCCGTGTCCCTCGGTAAAAGGACGACCCAGAGTTGTACCTTGACCTTATGACAACTAGAACCGGATACTTAATAAAATACACCCTTCCAAGTGCCAGATACAACCCGGTGATCGCTCTCTAACAGGGGACGCGGAGGGGATCGCCGGGTAGGATTATGCTATGCGATGCTACTTGGAGGACTTCAATCTACTCTCTTCTACATGCTGCAAGATGGAGGCTGCCAGAAGCATAGTCTTCGACAGGATTAGCTATCCCCCTCTTATTCTGGCATTCTACAGTTCAGTCCACTTATATGGCCCTTTACATATATAACCATGCATAGGTAGTGTAGCTCCTTGCTTGCGAGTACTTTGGATGAGTACTCACGGTTGCTTTCCTTCCTCTTTTCCCCCTTTCCTTTCTACCTGGTTGTCGCAACCAGATGCGGGAGCCCAGGAGCCAGACGCCACCGTCGACGACGACTCCTACTACACTGGAGGTGCCTACTACTACGTGCAGCCCGCTGACGACGACCAGGAGTAGTTAGGAGGATCCCAGGCAGGAGGCCTGCGCCTCTTTCGATCTGTATCCCAGTTTGTGCTAGCCTTCTTAAGGAAAACTTGTTTAACTTATGTTTGTACTCAGATATTGTTGCTTCCGCTGACTCGTCTATGATCGAGCACTTGTATTCGAGCCCTCGAGGCCCCTGGCTTGTATTATGTTGCTTGTATGACTTATTTATGTTTTAGAGTTGTGTTGTGATATCTTCTCGTGAGTCCCTGATCTTGATCATACACATTTGCGTTCATGATTAGTGTATGATTGAATCGGGGGCGTCACAAGTTGGTATCAGAGCCGACTGCCTGTAGGAATCCCTCTTTCCACATTCCTTGGCCAAAGTCGAGTCTAGACATTACAAAACTTTTACTAACATGGCTGTGTGTCTTACGGGCCCACGTCGCCATTGGGTGGTACTAGGATCTTTTACTCCTCGACCTTTACTCTGGGACTCTGAACTCTCTTCTACCCGGGTTAAACGAATTTACTAACTCTAACACTAGGATCCCGTGACCACATTCACCCCAAAGTTGGATAAGGCATAGTTATTTCTTAGAATAGTATTTTGAACAATTAACACACTGTCATTTGACTCCTTTGAAACATTTTTGCTTTCAGATGGAACCCATGAGGCAGGTCGTGCGCCACACGACGGCCGTTGGTGCCTCGGGATCACCTGCTGTGCTAGCTGAGATGATGACCTATCTGGGTTATCGCTGGCACCCTGAGTACACCGTCTACGAGGAGTACCAGGACTTTAACCAGGAGCAGTACCGTGCCATCGTCCACCTCTACTCTCGGGAGTATGACTCCACTACTGTGCGGCACACCGCTCATGGTGTTGGAGTGACCATCGATATGGCTGTCCACGATGCTGCTTATGCTGCTCTAACACGTCTTCGTGGAGAGTATCGGGAGTTGGACACCTCCCCTTTCAGGCACATTGCTATCGCATCTGATGTTGGTGCGGAGGGATACTATACTGCTGCCTACTCCACTGTCACCCGAGAGCCCTTCTACCATCAGAACCTGGTTCTGCATGCTGATGGGCTGGATCGAGCTAACCGAGCTCTTCGCCACGAGTTGTACACCACCCGTCAGCACCTTTACCGTGCTCTGACGCTTTTGCACCCCTTTGTCCGATCTAGAGAGCTGCCCCGTTCTGCGATCTACCCAGCCAGGACTGTGATGCCCCAGGGTGTCGGCTGGCCAGATGTGGGAGGCTACTCTCCCGCACTTGGTCCTCTTCTGCCACCTGAGCGTCAGGTTCTGCACCAGAGTATTCGCGGACCCCAGGTTGCGGACGTGGAGTTCCCGATGCGACACTACCAGCTTTCGGGCTACACCTATCTCCACAGTACCTCTTGGGACTGATGTAGGCTTGCTTGTTAGTGTTAGATGCATTCGCCGCGAGCCTGTGTGCCGCCTATGTTGTTTTAGTCTATGTACTGAACTCTGTGTACTGAACTATGTGTACTGAACTCTATGCATGACCCCTTTTGTAATTTATGTCGACTACTATGTAGTAGCTATCGTGCTCCTTTCATTATGCATGTTTCATCATGAATGATTCTTGTCTTTGCAAATTTCTCAATGCTGAACTACCCCTATTATATATTAGCAGGATGGTTAGACCAGGTGGTCGTGGTAGTGGTGGCAATACCCCACCACCACCTGAGTACATGGCTGGTATGATCCAACAGTTCGAACTGAACCGCCAATTCATGGAACATATGATGGCTCAGTTTCCTCGCCCCAATATGAACCAGCAGCCAACCCCAGTAACTCTGCAGGAATTCTTGCGCCTCAACCCAACTGTGTACCGCAGCTCAACTCAGCCTCTGGATGCTGATGACTGGCTCCGTGACATCACCTATGAGATGGAGTCTGCCGATGTAGCCCCTGCCAGCTATGTCACCTTTGCTTCCTTCTTCCTGAAGGGACCCGCAGCTCAATGGTGGGACAGCCACAGGCGTACTCTGCCAGCTGGAACAATCATCACCTGGCCAGACTTTCAAGCTGCTTTCCGTGCCCGCTTCATTCCCCAGGGAGTCATGGACCAGAAGAAGCGTGAGTTCCGCGACCTCACCCAAGGCAACAAAACTGTTGAAGCTTATCAGCGGGAGTTTCTGGACTTGTCCCGCTATGCTGAAGAGGACATTGCAACTGATGCCCGTAGACAGGAGAAGTTCCGTGACGGCCTTCAAGCTGACATCAAGCTCGCACTTCTAGTGCATGACTTTGCTGATTTCGCCACCTTGGTGAACAAGGCCATCAATGTTGAAACTGGTCTGCAGGAATACCAGAGCTCTCACAGGCGCAACCATGAACGGGCTCATCTTCGGGCCCGCCCTCGCAGAAGCGTAAGATATGGATCCCGAACAGCATGTACCGTCCAAATGCATCTGCCCCAAGGCAGACCTATGCTGCACCTCGTCTGCCTCCACCACCATCTAGGCAGCCAAGACTTCCAGCTCCACCATCCCAAGCTCCTGTTCCCACTCCCAATAATGGTCTGTGCTACAGGTGTGGTCAACCAGGTCACCATGCCAGGGACTGCAATCAGAATCAGAATCAACTTGCCCTTCCCGCAGCTGGCCGTGGTAAACAACAATGCTAAGTCTTATGGTCGTGCTCATGCCAACCACGTTGATCTGAACGAAGCTCAAGACCAGCCTGCTACTGTGATGGGTACACTCCTCGTAAATTCAGTACCAGCATCCGTTTTATTTGATACAGGTGCATCGCATTCATTCATGTCAGAAGATTTTTCATACAAGCACGACGTTAAATGTGAGGAGATGAACACCTCGGTAGTGGTCAAAACCCCCGTGGGACAGTGTCAAACCTCCCTGGTTGGCATCGACGTCCCCGTGGAAATCGAAGGGCTGGAATTCTATGCCTCTCCCATTATCCTGAAGTCGTCTAACATCGACCTCATTTTGGGGATGGATTGGTTGAAAGCGCATACTGCTTCTATAGTTTGCGCCACTAAGACCGTCCATCTACTTCACCCTTCAGATGAAATAGTTACTTACCAAGCTCATCTGGTGCAAAATGCCGAGGCAAGGCTCTATGCATTGAATGCATTGAACGCTGCACCACTCGAGGGCATTGAAAACATTCCCGTCGTGCGTGAATTCCTCGACGTCTTTCCTGAAGAACTTCCAGGGATTGCCCCTACTAGAGCTGTCGAATTCATCATCGACTTGAAACCAGGCACCACTTCTATAGCCAAACGACCCTACAAGATGCCGCCGCATGAACTCCTTGAGCTTAAGGAGGAAATCGACAAATCTCTTCGCAAAGGATTCATTCGCCCAAGTTGCTCTCCTTGGGGAGCACCTTCTCTCTTTGTCAAGAAGAAGGATGGGACAAACCGATTAGTTCAAGACTACCGTCCTATAAACCAAGCTACCATTCAGAATAAATACCCTCTTCCTCGGATCAATGATCTGTATGATCAGCTGGCGGGTTCATCAGTGTTCTCTAAGCTCGACTTGAGGTTGGTTACCACCAGATCCGTGTTCGCGAAGAGGATATCCCAAAGACCGCCTTCGTGACTCGTTATGGTTCATACGAGTACACCGTCATGTCTTTCGGTTTAACCAATGCTCCAGCCACCTTCTCTCGTCTGATGAACTATATATTCATGGATTACCTTGACAAGTTCGTCGTGGTTTATCTGGATGATATCCTGGTATTTTCCAAGAACAAAGAGGAACATGCTGAACATCTTCGGCTTGTGCTGGAAAAGCTACGAGAGCATCAACTATATGCCAAGTTCTCCAAATGTGAATTCTGGCTACCCGAAGTAACCTATCTTGGGCATGTCATCCCTAAGGATGGTATTGCCGTCAACCCTGAACGAGTCCAGGCTATCCTTGATTGGACTCCTCCCAAGAACGTTAAGCAAGTCAAAAGTTTTCTCGGTCTCGCCAGCTATTGTCGTTGATTCGTCGAGAACTTCTCCAAGATCTCCAGGCCTCTGACTAACCTATTGCATAAGGGCATCAAGTTCCAATAGACAGACAAATGTCAGGAAAGTTTCCAGGCACTCAAAGACAAGTTGACTTCTGCTCCAGTGCTAGCTCCACCTGATACTAAGAAGGACTTCGTCATTTACTGCGACGCTTCCCGTCAAGGATTAGGCTGTGTCCTTATGCAAGAACGCAAAGTGATTGCTTATGCCTCTCGGCAATTGTGCCCTCACGAAGAGAACTACCCAGTTCACGACCTCGAACTTGCTGCTGTCATTCATGCGCTGAAGCAGTGGCAACATTACCTTCTCGGTAATCGTTGCGAGATCTTCACTGACCACCAAAGTCTGAAGTATCTGTTTACTCAGCCAGACCTGAACCTCCGTCAGCAGAGATGGATGGAGATTGTTGCAGACTTTGACTTGGGTATTTCCTATACGCCAGGCAAGGCTAATGTAATGGCTGATGCCTTGAGCTGCAAGTCTTACTGCAACCACCTCTAGGTTCACAAAGTTCAGCCCTCGCTTGTTGAAGAATTCAGAAAGCTGAACCTCCATATTGTTCCTCCGGGTGCACTCGCTCCCCCTCTTAAGGAGTTTCGCAAGATGAACCTCCGTGTTGTTTCCCAGAGTTCGCTCAATACCCTGGCTGTCGAACCAGATCTCTTGGACTCCATCAAGAGAATACAGGGATATGACTCTGAAGCCCACAAGATTAAGCGCTACCTCGCAGAAGGAAAGCCCTCATTCTTCACTATTGCTGAAGATGGCACTTTGTACTTCAAGGGCCGCCTAGTGGTGCCATGTGCAGAGAAAAACCTAGATATGACTCAGGAAGTTATGAAAGAAGCTCATGATACGCCTCTATGTATCCATCCTGGTAGTACAAAGATGTACCAAGACGTCCGTCAGAGATTCTGGTGGTCTAATATGAAACAAGACATTGCTCGTTATGTTGCTAAGTGTGACATTTGCCGTCGTATCAAAGCAGAACATCAAAGGCCTGCTGGAACTCTGCAACCTATCTCTATTCCTGAATGGAAATGGGACCATGTTGAGATGGACTTTGTCACTGGATTTCCCAAATCACAGAAAGGTAATGATGCTATTCTTGTCGTCATTGACCGGCTTTCCAAAGTTGCACATTTTCTGGCGGTCAAAGAAACGATCACTGCTAGTCAGCTTGCAACTCTCTACATGTCCAGAATTGTTTCACTTCACGGTATCCCATTGGTTATCAGCTCAGACCGTGGCAGCTTATTCACTTCAAGATTCTGGGCAAGTTTCCAAGAAGCTATGGGAACTCATCTGTCATTCAGTACTGCGTTTCATCCTCAGTCGCAAGGGCAAGTTGAACGCGTCAACCAAGTTCTCGAAGACATGCTTCGAGCTTGTGTTATTTCCTTCGGCAAGAAATGGGAGGAATCTCTCCCGTATGCTGAGTTCTCTTATAATAATAGCTATCAAGCTAGTCTGAAGATGGCCCCCTTCGAAGTGTTATATGGACGAAAGTGCCGAACCCCTCTGGTCAGAAACTGGGGAACGTCCACTCTTTGGTCCGGATATAATCCAACATGCCGAAGAACAAGTCCGTATTATTCGTGAGAATCTCAAGACTGCTCAGTCGCGTCAGAAGAGTCAGTATGACCGTCATCATAAAGACATGGTCTATCAACCTGGCAAAAAGGCTTATCTTCGAGTCACACCAATGAAGGGTGCTCACCGCTTCAGGATCAAGGGCAAACTAGCTCCTCGCTATATTGGCCCATTCACTATTCTCGAAAGGCGTGGAAAAGTGGCATACCAGCTGGAGCTTCCGCCGAACCTTTCTCAGGTTCACGATGTGTTCCATGTGTCACAGCTCCGCCGTTGCTTCAAGGACCCAATCCGAGCAGTGGATCATGAAGTGCTCGAATTGCAGCAGGACCTCTCCTATAAAGAGCATCCGGTCCGCATTCTCGACCAAGCTGAACGCCGCACACGTCAGAAGGCGATGAAGTTCCTCAAAGTCCAGTGGTCGCACCATTCTGAAGATGAAGCCACTTGGGAACGCGAGGATCGCCTGCGTGATGAATACCCCGCACTGTTTTCTTCTACCTCCTAAATCTCAGGACGAGATTTCTTGTAGTGGAGGAGATTTGTAACGCCCGGATAATTAGGGCACAGTAAAACTCTCCTGATGATGCCATGTCATCTCTATTACTGTTGCTAATCAACTGTTAGTTCAAAACATTTCAAATTCAAAAAAATGAATTAGTGACAAACACCCAAAGTTTTCAAAAGTCAAAAGGAGGAGGTGAGAGAGAGAGAGAGCCCCTGCCCCATTTGGGCATCGGCCCACCCGAGCCAGCTGGCCCAGCAGGCCGGCCCACTCCCCCTCACTGGTCGCTCCCTCCCCTTCCTGTTCCTCTGCTCCGTGTCGCTACAGGGGCGAGGTCGACCCCGACCACCTCGCCGGCCTTGCCGTTGGGATAAGACCAACCACAGCGCCCCCTCTCCCCCGTGGAACCCTAATCCACTCCCCCTTTCCCCTTCCTCCCCTCCTCAGATCCACCGCACCGCGCCCGCCCGAGCGAAGCCATCGCCGCGGCCTCACCGTGCGTGTGGCCACCGGCAGCCGTCCTCCATCCGCCTGCGTCCAGGAACCCCCCTCGTCCTCGACCACGACGACCGCGACCACGCCATGGACCTCGGAGCCCCTCTGCCTCGCCGGATCGCCGCCTTCCCCGTTCGGTCGTCGCTGTCTACTCCGCCCCCCTGCTGCTACTAATTTGTCGCCGGCCACCGTGTGCCTCACTGTGAGCCCTGCCCCCTTTCCCCCTCTCCTCGTGCTTATCTTCTTGCCCCGTAGCTGCTCCCACCGTCGTGCTGGTGCTCGCCGCCGTGGCCACGGCTCGCAGAGCTCGCGGCCGACCACCCCGCCGTGCTCAGCACCTCCGCCTGCGCCCACTGCACGCGCCCACTACTCCTCCCGCTCCCCCTGGCGCCGTCCTCGATGGGCCAGTACTTCGGCCGCCGCCGCGAGCTCGTCTCCGGTGAGCTCGTCGCCTCCCGCCTACTGTCGACTGCGGCAGTGGATCCGCGCGAGCACCAGCCGCCCGTAGAGCCGCTCCACGCGGCAAGCAGTGTCCCGAAGCCCCATCGTCGTCGAGCGCCCGAAGGCCACCGCCGCCCGTGCTCCACGCCGACGCCGTTTCCGGCCGCCCCGGGGCCGGCCACCACCGCGGTTAGCTGCGGCTCGCCGCTCCCGTTCGAACGGCGTCGGTCGTGTCCGTTTTGGCCCCTTGTATGCGAAATCTGGCCTCGCGAGCGCCTCCGCCGCCTCTCTGCGTCGCCGGCGTTGAGCCGCCGGCCACCGCCGACGTGGCACACCTGGGGCCACCCCAGGGTCACTGCCAGCAGGCCCCGCGGGCCCCGGTTGACTGGGTTGACCCAGTCAATGTGCTGACTGGGCAGCCCAGTGGCGCTGACATGCGGGCCCCACCGCATAATTATTTTACCTAAACCATTTTTATAATTAAAATCAATTAGTTAGATAAATGAGGCACTGACAGGTGGGGTCCAGTAGTTAACTAACCTAAATTTAGTTAGTTTAAACTTTTGTTAGTCCACTGTCTATGACAGGTAGGACCCACTGGTCAGTTTGACCTGGTCAGCCGCTCTGTTGACTGCTGAGGTCATCATCACGTCATGCTGACGTCATATTCCTTTTCTGTTAAATTAAGTAATTCCAGAAAATGATTAAATCTTTAGAAAATCATATAAAATAATCCGTAACTCGGATGAAAATACTTTCTACATGAAAGTTGCTCAGAACGACGAGACGAATCCGGATACGCAACCCGTTCGTTCACCACAGGTCCCTAGCATAGTGAACCTGCAACATTTCACCTCCGGTCCATCTGTCCGAAAACGCGAAACATCGGGAATACTTTCCCGGATGTCCCCCCTTCGCCGGTATCACCTACTACCGCGTTAGGGCACACCTAGCATCACGCTTTGTCATGTCATGCATCGGCATGCATCTGTTTGCATTATATTTATTGTTTCTTCCCCCTCTTCTCTCGCTAGACTCCGATACCGACGCTGCTGCTGCCCAGTTCGACTACGGAGTTGACGACCCCTCCTTGCTAGAGCAACCAGGCAAGCCCGCCCCTTGATCACCAGATATCGCCTATTCTTCTCTGTACTGCTTGCATTAGAGTAGTGTAGCATGTTACGCTTTCCGTTAATCCTATCCTGATGCATAGCCTATCCTTGCTACTACTGTTGTTACCTTTATCTGCAATCCTACATGCTTAGTATAGGATGCTAGTTTTCCATCAGTGGCCCTACATTCTTGTCCGCCTGCTGCGCTATACTACCGGGCCGTGATCACTTGGGCGGTGATCACGGGTATATACTTATATACTCTATACATGATACCTGTGGTGACTAAAGTCGGGTCGGCTCGTAGGAGTACCCGCGAGTGGATCTTGTGGCGGAGCGACATGGCAGGTTGAGACCGCCTAGGTGAGAGGTGGGCCTAGCCCTGGACGGCGTCCGCGGTTACTTCAAAATAACACGCTTGACGAGTTCTTGGTATTTGATCTGAGTCTGGCCATTTGGTCTATACGCGCTAACCAACTACGCGGGAACAATTATGGGCACTCGACGTCGTGGGATCAGCCGAAGCCTTCGTGACATCAGCGACCGAGCGGCGCGCGCCGCATTGGACCGTAAGCTCGCACTTGTATTAAGGGGGCTAGGTCTGCTTCCGGCCACTTACGCAACATGCAGGTGTGCAATGGGCGATGGGCCCAGACCCCTGCGCGCATAGGATTTAGACCGGCGCTGACCTCTCTGTTGTGCCTAGGTAGGGCTGCGACGTGTTGATCTTCCGAGGCCGGGCATGACCCAGGAAAATGTGTCCGGCCAAATGGGATCGAGCGTGTTTGGTTATGTGGTGCACCTCTGCAGGGAAGTTTATCTATTCGAATAGCCGTGTCCCTCGGTAAAAGGACGACCCAGAGTTGTACCTTGACCTTATGACAACTAGAACCGGATACTTAATAAAATACACCCTTCCAAGTGCCAGATACAACCCGGTGATCGCTCTCTAACAGGGCGACGAGGAGGGGATCGCCGGGTAGGATTATGCTATGCGATGCTACTTGGAGGACTTCAATCTACTCTCTTCTACATGCTGCAAGATGGAGGCTGCCAGAAGCGTAGTCTTCGACAGGATTAGCTATCCC
Organism: Triticum aestivum; assembly: GCF_018294505.1. NCBI lineage: Eukaryota > Viridiplantae > Streptophyta > Magnoliopsida > Poales > Poaceae > Triticum > Triticum aestivum. The sequence goes on along the minus strand of NC_057814.1, from coordinate 390,613,867 downwards.
CCTCTTATTCTGGCATTCTGCAGTTCAGTCCACTGATATGGCCCTTTACATATATAACCATGCATAGGTAGTGTAGTTCCTTGCTTGCGAGTACTTTGGATGAGTACTCACGGTTGCTTTCCTTCCTCTTTTCCCCCTTTCCTTTCTACCTGGTTGTCGCAACCAGATGCGGGAGCCCAGGAGCTAGACGCCACCATCGACGACGACTCCTACTACACTGGAGGTGCCTACTACTACGTGCAGCCCGCTGACGACGACCAGGAGTAGTTAGGAGGATCCCAGGCAGGAGGCCTGCGCCTCTTTCGATCTGTATCCCAGTTTGTGCTAGCCTTCTTAAGGCAAACTTGTTTAACTTATGTCTGTACTCAGATATTGTTGCTTCCGCTGATTCGTCTATGATCGAGCACTTGTATTCGAGCCCTCAAGGCCCCTGGCTTGTATTATGATGCTTGTATGACTTATTTATGTTTTAGAGTTGTGTTGTGATATCTTCTCGTGAGTCCCTGATCTTGATCGTACACATTTGCGTGCATGATTAGTGTACGATTGAATCGGGGGCGTCACAGCGCATGAAGAAACTCCATGCTGATGGGCTTTTGGAATCACTTGATGCTTGCGAACCATGCCTTATGGGCAAGATGACTAAGGCTCCGTTCTCCGGAACAATGGAGCGAGCAACTAACTTATTGGAAATAATACATACTGATGTATGCGATCCGATGAGTGTTGAGGCTCGCGGCGGGTATCGTTATTTTCTGACCTTCACAGATGATTTGAGCAGATATGGGTATATCTACTTGATGAAACATAAGTCTGAAACATTTGAAAAGTTCAAAGAATTTCAGAGTGAAGTGGAAAATCATCGTGACAAGAAAATAAGGTTTCTACGATCTGATCGCGGAGACAAATATTTGAGTTACGAGTTTGGTCTTCAATTAAAACAATGTGGAATAGTTTCACAAATTCGTGCCACCTGGAACACCATAGCATAATGGTGTGTCCGAATGTCGTAACCGCACTTTATTGGATATAGTGCGATCTATGATGTATCTTTCCGGTTTACCACTATCATTTTGGGGTTATGCATTAAAGACAGCTGCATTCACGTTAAATAGGCCACCATCTAAATCCGTTGAGACGACGCCATATGAACTGTGGTTTGGCAAGAAACCAAAGTTGTCGTTTCTTAAAGTTTGGGGTTGCGATGCTTATAAGAAAAAGTTTCATCCTGATAAGCTCAAACCCAAATCGGAGAAATGTGTCTTCATAGGATACCCAAAGGAGACAGTTGGGTACACCTTCTATCACAGATCCGAAAGCAAGACATTCGTTGCTAAGAATGGATCCTTTCTAGAGAAGGAGTTTCTCTCGAAAGAAGATAGTGGGAGGAAAGTAGAACTTGATGAGGTAACTGTACCTGCTCCCTTATTGGAAAGTAGTTCATCACAGAAATCTGTTCCTGTGACTCCTACACCAACTAGTGAGGAAGCTAATGATGATGATCATGTAACTTCAGATCAAGTTACTACCGAACCTCGTAGGTCTACCAGAGTGAGATCCGCACCAGAGTGGTATGGTAATCCTGTTCTGGAGGTCATGTTACTTGACCATGATGAACCTACAAACTATGAGGAAGCGATGATGAGCCCAGATTCCGCAAAATGGCTTGAGGCCATGAAATCTGAGATGGGATCCATGTATGAGAACAAAGTATGGACTTTGATTGACTTGCCCAATGATCGGCGAGCCATTGAGATTAAATGGATCTTCAAGAGGAAGACGGACACTGATAGTAGTGTTACTATCTACAAAGTTAGAATTGTCGCAAAAGGTTTTCAACAAGTTCAAGGTGTTGACTATGATGAGAGTTTCTCACTCGTATCTATGCTTGAGTCTGTTCGAATCATGTTAGGAATTGCTGCATTTTATGAAATCTAGCAAATGGATAAACAAAACTGCATTCCTTAATGGATTTATTAAAGAAGAGTTGTATATGATCCAACCAGAAGGGTTTGTCAATCCTAAAGGTGCTAACAAAGTATGCAAGCTCCAGCGATCCATCTATGGACTGGTGCAAGCATCTCGGAGTTGGAATATACGCTTTGATAGGTTTATCAAAAGCATATAGTTTTATACAGACTTGCGGTGAAGGCTGTATTTACAAGAAAGTGAGTGGGACCACTACAACATTTCTGATAAGTATATGTGAATGACATATTGTTGATCGGAAATAATGTAGAATTATTCTGCAAAGCATAAAGGAGTGTTTGAAAGGAGTTTTTTCAAAGAAAGACCTCGGTGAAGCTGCTTACATATTGAGCATCAAGATCTATAGAGATAGATCAAAACGCTTGATAAGTTTTTTCAATGAGTACATACCTTGACAAGATTTTGAAGTAGTTCAAAATGGAACAGTCAAAGAAAGAGTTCTTGCCTGTGTTACAAGGTGTGAAATTGAGTAAGACTCAAAGCCCGACCACGGCAGAAGATAGAAAGAGAATCAAACTCATTCCCTATGCCTCAGCCATAGGTTCTATAAAGTATGCCATGCTATGTACCAGATCTATTGTATACCCTACACTGATTTTGGCAAGGGAGTACAATAGTGATCTAGGAGTAGATCACTGGACAACGGTCAAAATTATCCTTAGTGGAATAAGGATATGTTTCTCGATTATGGAGGTGACAAAAGGTTCGTCGTAAAAGGGTTACATCGATACAAGTTTTGGCACTGATCCAGATGACTCTAAGTCTTCATCTGGATACATATTGAAAGTGGGAGCAATTAGCTAAAGTAGCTCCGTGCAGAGCATTGTAGACATACAAATTTGCAAAATACATACGGATCTGAATATGGCAGACCCGTTGACTAAACTTCTCTCACAAGCAAAACATGATCACACCTTAGTACTCTTTGGGTGTTAATCACATAGCGATGTGAACTAGATTATTGACTCTAGTAAACCCTTTGGGTGTTGGTCACATGACGATGTAAAATATGGGTGTTAATCACATGGTGATGTGAACTATTGATGTTAAATCACATGGCGCTGTGATCTAGATTATTAACTCTAGTGCAAGTGGGAGACTGAAGGAAATATGCCCTAGAGGCAATAATAAAGTTATTATTTATTTCCTCATTTCATGATAGATGTTTATTATTCATCCTAGAATTGTATTAACCGGAAACATAATACTTGTGTGAATACATAGACAAACAGAGTGTCACTAGTATGCCTCTACTTGACTAGCTCGTTGATCAAAGATGGTTATGTTTCCTAGCCATAGAAATGAGTTGTCATTTGATTAACGGGATCACGTCATTAGGAGAATGATGTGATTGACTTGACCCATTCCGTTAGCTTAGCACACGATCGTTTAGTATGTTGCTATTGCTTTCTTCATGACTTATACATGTTCCTATGACTATGAGATTATGCAACTCCCGTTTACCGGAGGAACACTTTGTGTGCTACCAAACGTCACAACGTAACTGGGTGATTATAAAGGTGCTCTACAGGTGTCTCCGAAGGTACTTGTTGGGTTGGCGTATTTCGAGATTAGGATTTGTCACTCCGATTGTCGAAGAGGTATCTTTGGGCCCTCTCGGTAATGCACATCACTTAAGCTTTGCAAGCATTGCAACTAATGAGTTAGTTGTGGTATGATGTATTATGGAACGAGTAAAGAGACTTGCCGGTAACGAGATTGAACTAGGTATTGAGATACCGACGATCGAATCTCGGACAAGTAACATACCGATGACAAAGGGAACAACGTATGTTGTTATGCGGTCTGACCGATAAAGATCTTCGTAGAATATGTGGGAGCCAATATGAGCATCCAGGTTCCGCTAATGGTTATTGACCGGAGACGTGTCTCGGTCATGTCTACATAGTTCTCGAACCCGTAGGGTCCGCACGCTTAAAGTTAGATGACGGTTATATTATGAGTTTATGTATTTTGATGTACCGAAGGAGTTCGGAGTCCCGGATGAGATCAGGGACTTGACGAGGAGTCTCGAAATGGTCGAGACGTAAAGATCGATATATTGGACGACTATATTCGGACATCGGAAAGGTTCCGAGTCATTCAGGTATTTTTCGGAGTACCGGAGAGTTACAGGAATTCGTATTAGGCCTTAATGGGCCATACGGGAAAGGAGAGAAATGCCCCAAAGGGTGACCGCACCCCTCCCCATGTACTAGTCCGAATTGGACTAGGGAGGGGGGGCGCCCCCTTCCTTCCTTCTCCTTTTCCCTTCCCTTCTCCTACTCCAACAAGGAAAGGAGGAGTCCTACTCCCAGTGGGAGTAGGACTCCCCCCTTGGCGCGCCCTCCTCCTAGGCCGGCCGCCTCCCCCCTTGCTCCTTTATATACGGGGGCAGGGGGGCACCCCAAAGACACAACAGTTGATCTATTGATCTCTTAGCCGTGTGCGGTGCCCCCTTCCACCATAATCCACCTCGATAATATCGTAGCGGTGCTTAGACGAAGCCCTGCGTCGGTAGAACATCATCATCGTCACCACGCCGTCGTGCTGACGAAACTCTCCCTCAACACTCGGCTAGATCGGAGTTCGAGGGACATCATCGGGCTGAACGCGTGCTGAACTTGGAGGTGCCGTGCGTTCGGTACTTGATCGGTCGGATCGTGAAGACGTACGACTACATCAACCACATTGTGCTAACGCTTCCGCTTTCGGTCTACGAGGGTACGTGGACAACACTCTCCTCTCTCGTTGCTATGCATCACCATGATCTTGCGTGTGCGTAGGATTTTTTAAAAATTACTACGTTCCCCAACAGCTTGAGCTTCTGGCTTGCCATGAAGACCCCATACACAAGCTTCTGCCAATGCGGATACCTCTGCTTGGACTTAATAAGTACCTCGCTTATGTAGTAAACCGGCCGTTGAACCGGGTACTCCTTGCCTGCCTCTTTCCTTTCCACCATAATGGCAACACTGACAGCCCGGCTATTAGCTGCCACATATAACAACAACAACTCCTTATCAATGGGAGCAGCAAGAACGGGCAGCTCAGCCAACTGTCTCTTCAGATCCTCAAACGCTTGATTAGCAGCATCACTCCAAACAAAGTAATCTGTCCTCTTCATCATCTGGTAAAGAGGGATAGCCTTCTCACCTAACCGGCTTATGAACCGGCTTAAGGCCGCAATACGACCCGCCAAACGCTGAACATCATTGACGGATGCCAGTTTAGCTAAGGAAGTAATAGCCTTAATCTTCTCCGGGTTAGCTTCAATGCCTCTGTTAGAAACCAGAAAACCCAAAAGCTTACCCGCCGGTACACCAAAAACACACTTGGCCGGGTTAAGCATCATTTTATAAACCCAGAGATTGTCAAACATCTCCTTCAAATCATCAATCAGGGTCTCCTTTTTCCTAGATTTCACCACAATGTCATCTACGTAAGCATGAACATTACGCCCGAGTTGAGTGTGAAGGCAATTCTGCACACACCGCTGGTAAGTCGCCTGGGCACTCTTGAGCCCGAAAGGCATAGACACATAGCAGAAGGCTCCAAACGGAGTAATGAAAGCTGTCTTCTCCTGGTCTTTAACCGCCATCTTGATCTGATGATAACCAGAATAAGCATCCAAAAAACTCAAACGCTCACAACCCGCCGTAGCATCAATGATTTGATGAATACGAGGGAGAGCAAACAGATCAGCTGGACAAGCCTTGTTTAAGTCCGTGTAGTCCACACACATTCGCCAAGTGTCGTTCTTCTTAAGCACCAACACCGGGTTAGCCAACCACTCAGGATGAAAAACTTCAGCAATAAACCCGGTCGCCAAGAGCCGGGCCACTTCTTCACCAATGGCCTTCCACCTCTCCTCGTTAAAACAACGAAGGAATTGCTTGACTGGTTTAAACTTCAGATCAATATTAAGAGTGTGCTCAGCGAGTTCCTTCGGTACACCCGACATGTCTGAAGGCTTCCATGCAAAGATGTCCCGGTTCTCATGGATGAACTCGATGAGCACGCTTTCCTATTTTGGATCCAGATTAGCACTGATGCTGAACTGCTTAGATGAGTCACCAGGAACAAAATCAACCATTTCAGTGTCATCTGCCGATTTAAACTTCAGCGAAGGATCATGCTATGTAGTTGGCTTTTTCAAGGACGTCATGTCCGCCAGGTCAACATTATCCTTGTAAAATTTCAGCTCCTCCGTTGCACAAACAGACTCAGCATAAGTAGCATTGCCTTCTTCACACTCCAAGGCCACCTTACGACTCCCAAGCACTATGATGGTGCCCTTGTAACCTGGCATCTTAAGCTGCAAGTAAACATAGAAAGGCCTCACCATATATTTAGCAAAAGCTGGCCGCCCAAACAGAGCATGATAAGGGCTTTTGATCTTAACCACTTCGAAGGTTAGGGTCTCAGATCTCGAATCATGCTCATCTCCAAAAGCGACCTCCAATGACATCTTACCCACTGGATACGCCGACTTACCAGGCACCACACCGTGAAAAACAGTGTTTGACGGCTTAAGATTTTTGTCGGTCAGTCCAATGTGACGGAAGGTTTCATAATAAAGTATATTAATGTTGCTGCCTCCATCCATGAGTACCTTAGTAAATTTATAGCCCCCAACCTGAGGTGCCACCACCAAAGCCAAGTGACTCGGATTGTCAACCCGGGGCGGGTGATCCTCATGGCTCCATACTATAGGCTGCTCCGACCACCGCAAGTAACGTGGTACTGCCGGCTCAGTAGCATTCACTGCCCTCTTATGAAGCTTCTGATCCCGCTTACACAAGCTAGTAGTGAAGAAGTGGTACTGCCCACTATTCAATTGCTTCGGGTTGCTCTGATAACCAGACTGTTGTTGCTGCTGATTCCCCTGATTATTCTGCTGGTTGTAACCACCTTGATTGCCTTGGCCGTGAAACCCGGAATTTGAGCCACCGCCTCCATGACCCGGACCATGAGAGCCGGACCCTGAACTGCCGTTCGGGCCATGGTTGTGTTGGAAAGACCCCCTGAAGTGTCTCAGATACTGCAATCCTTCCACAGATGGGTAGACGGCTTGTCCTCCGTTCCGTGCTTCGGACATGGCTGATTTAGTATTGCTTCAAGGTCGAATTTTGTCCCTTGAGACGGTCTCCCCTTACGACGCTGGTTATAATTCCATGCACCGGTGTTAGCCACAAAATCATTAGCTTTGCGCTTACCGTTGCCACCCTGACTGGCAGGGTTGTACTACTGTCCCCTCATACCGCTACTCTTCTTTCCCTTTCCCGATCTTTCATCCTCAGATTCGGGGTCCTTGGTACTATCAGAGTCGGCATACTTGACAAGAGCTACCATGAGCTCCCCCATATCACTGCAATGGCGTTTTAGCTGCCCAAGCTTCTGCTTGAGTGGAAGAAAACGGCAATTTTTCTCCAACATTAGAACCGCTGAGCCGACGTTGATGTTATCTGAAGAATGTATGATAGTCGAGACCCGGCGCACCCAGTTGGTCGTCGATTCACCCTCGGCCTGAACACAAGAAACCAAATCCACGATTGACATAGGCTGTTTGCACGTATCTTTGAAATTTTGGATAAACCGGGCCTTCAGCTCTGCCCACGACCTAATGGAGTTGGCAGGTAGCCCCTTCAACCAAGTACGAGCTGTCCCTTCCAGCATCATGGTGAAATACTTAGCATATGCAGCCTCACTAACATCCAGCATCTCCATAGCCATCTCATAACTCTCCACCCGAGCCTCAGGGGGCTGATCTGCTGTGTAATTAGGCACCTTATGAGGGCCCTTAAAATCCGTGGGCAACCGCTCGTTTCGTAGAGCCGCCGTTAAACACGGCACACCCCAAGCTCTAGAAGTCACACCTGCCTCCACTGAAGTTGTTGGATAAACCGGCACGTGCTGATGAGCCGCCAGCTGAGCAGCCAGCTCGGCCTCCCGGCGCGCTCTGCCCTGGTCCACCAAGTTCTGTGCATTGGCACCATTGCACGCCGGGTCATGCCCATGAGGTTGATTACGGCGCCGCTCAGTACTTGAAACTGCTGGCGAGTCAATGTGCCTACTGTAGCTTCGGATTAGACGAGGGGTCGAATGAATCCGGTCACGACTATAAGAATAAGCCTGCTGCTATACCAAAGGTGTTTGAAGAAGTTCCCTGGCCCTTCGGGTTTCAACCGCCGTCGGAGTCTCGCCTTCGACTGGCAAAGCCGCCAATTGCATGATTGCAGCAATCATATTGTCTAAAGGGTTGGAATAATGACCCAGCGGTGTTACCACATGCTGAGGTGGGGTGTTATTCATATGCGGAGAACCTATCACGCATGGCTGAACCGACACACTACCCCCTGGCGCTTCAGTCATCTCATTTATCATTGGCGGTTTACTGGCTGTGTGTTGAAGAGGTTCCTCGACTCATAAACCAAGGGCAGACGACTCCGGTGTTTTCTCCTCAAGACTTCGTTTGAAGCGTTCTGATCCACCATGAGCCGGTATGAATCCGCTGTGCTTGGGCGTTCAAAACGGCCCGCTCTGCAGTCATCCTAGCGTTTTCCGCTGCCACCTCTACCTTGGCTTGCGCTATCTCGTCACGTAGCTTAGCCACATCCACCTTATGCTGTTCCTGGTTGTCCGGGGTTACCTCCACCCCCATCAGCGTTGCCAGATCCTCCAACAGATCCGTTAAAACCTCAGCTGGCGGGCGTGCTGATCCGCCAACGCCTGCTGCCGTTACTGCCGCTGCACTGGAAGTCATAGCCGCGGCGGCTGTCGAACCGAGAACCGGCTGGGTGCTAGCCATGAAGATCGCCACCCTGTTCGGCGGCTCACGGGGGTCCGGAATACTGTCGCCATCGGAACAGCCCCCAAGCTGTCCGTCTTGTAGTTGCTACATTGAGTTGGTCTCGCCCGTGGACGATTCACCATCAGAGTAGATGTCCATCTCACTGCCAGACACAGAGCCTTCTAATTTAGCCCCATGGATGAATCCAACAAAGGCACGCTTCACGGTAGGTTGAAACCGGGCGGGTCGTGCACGCTGAGCCGTGTCGATGATGTCGATGCAGATGTCCGGCTCAGGACCCGGTTCGCCGATCTTGCCGATGAAGACCTGGATTCCGCCGAAGGGGACCCGGTATCCGCACTCAATTGAGCCGGCCTCGGGCCCCCAGCCTGCATCGTCGATGTAGAGCTTGCCGCGACGACTCTTGGTCATCCGGCACACAGCATATCCCTTGATCCCTTCAAAGCTTCCCTTCAAGAACTCAAAACCACCGTGCGCAGGCCCCACGGTGGGTCGCCAACTGTCGTGGAATTGTCACGGCAGATGTCGTAGTGTAAGGACTTAGTTGTGGGACCATCGTGATGAGGTTAGCTTAAAGGGGTTAAACGGGACAAATGACACAGGGAGTTTATACTGGTTTGGCCCCTTGCGGCGAAGGTAAAAGCCTAATCCAGTTTGAGGTGGTATTGCTAGGGTTTTGATTACCAGGGAGCGAATACGCTTAGCCTGGCTTTCGATCTGTTGTTTCTTGCCCTAAGCCGCTGCCGGGTCATCCCCTTATATACACGGGTTGACGCCCCGCGGTTTACAGAGTCCCGGCTGGCTCATACAAACGTGTCCGTCTCGGTAACTTATGTTACATGCCTTACAACCCAAGTCACATATACATGGCGGTTAATACTCATGGGCCTTAAGCCGCCTTTGGGTTTTGGGCCCTTGAACGAGCCTATTACATGAACCGCCATCTTCAAGATATTCATGGGCTTGGTTTATGAACCGCCCTTGGGATAACCCGGCCCCTCCTGGGTGGGTCATATCGAATAGTCATATCCCCAACAGGTAGGGATGAGGAATTTGAAACCAGGTAGGCTCGATGAGGATACAACAATTTGGCAGACCAATTCAGTTGTTGTATCAACTGTACGTCTGGTTGAGGCGGCTGAGACGAACTCAGAGGACACTTAGTCCTCACCGTATTCCTCTTGAGCCAAGGTCACTTAGACCTCGCCCAATCACTCATGGTAAGTCTTCAAGGTAGACTTCGAAAACCTTCGCAGACTTGTTCACCGGCACACCACAATGACTCTTGGGTGCTTAGAACATAACACCTAAGCGTCTAGAAGAACGACAATCTTCAAAGGTAACAGGCGTCGGATCACACAGATTATTCTCTTCAGTGATGCTTAATCACTTTGGCTCTGGTTGGGTTTCACTTAGGATTCTCTCAAAGTCGTCAAAGGATGTGTTGCTCTCTGATACGTCTCCGATGTATCCATAATTTATGAAGTATTCATGCCATGCTTACAAAAATTTTATATGGTTTTGGTATGATTTGATTAGAACTAACCTAGACTGACGCAGTTTTCAGCAGAACTACCGTGGTGTCGTTTTTTGTGCAGAAATAAAAGTTCTCGAAATGGGCTGAAAATTTATCGTGATTTTTTATGGACCAAAAGAGAACCCCGAAGCACAAGAGTTGGGCCAGAAGACTCCCGAGGTGACAAGAAGGTAGGGGGCGCGCCCTACCCCCACTGGAGGGTGCTCCTACCTTATCGCTGCCTCGTGGACCCCCTTGACGTGAGACCGACGCCAAAAATTCCAATAAATACCAAAACCCCCAGAAATAAACCTGGATTGGGAGTTCTGCCGCCGCAAGCCTTTGTAGCCATGAAAAATCAATCTAGGCCCTCTCCGGCACCCTGCCAGAGGGGGCCATCATCACTGGAGGCCATGCACGAGGATCCTGGAGGGGGCCATCATCACCATGGAGGCCAAGGACCAGAGGGGGAACCTCTAAGGGAGGCCGTGGGGGAGGAAGCACAAGGGGGAGACTCTCTCCCCTGTCTTTCGGTGGCGCCGGAGTGCCACCGGGGGAATCATCGCTGCGGTGGTCGTAGAGTCATTTCAGTGGCAGATAGGACTTGGGAGAATATTGATCTTACCTTTAGCTCCTCGTGGGTTGGACACTCCATACTTATCACTTCCACCTTTGGAAATTGCTACCATGATTCCTTGCACTTGGGGATTATCAAGCCCTTTTCTGGCGCCGTTGCCGGGGAGCAATAGAGTCGGGTCGATATTCTCGTCTGTGCTTGTTTGCTTTCTTCACTAAGTAGATTTTGTTTTCCTTTTTGTTTTTGTTTTCTTTAGTTGCAAGTGAAACAAACAAAAAATTTAGAAAGAATGAAAATACAAAAAAAATTACTTGCCTCTTATGCCTAATTTTTTTTTCAAAAAGAGAAGTGATTGGAAGGTTGTGCATTGGAGAAGTGAGGGTCGACCTTGAACACTTGTGTTCATGCTCATGGAAACAATGTAGAATTTTTCATGGAAGTTTCTCAAAAATAAGTATCCCCTTATATATATATTCATTTTATTATAAAAATAATGTTCCAAGCTTTGGGTTTAGAATGTTTATATTGCTTGTTTGGTGTGTGCAGCAGAAAAAACAGAAACTTTTGCTGTACTAATTGAATTTACATTTTTTACTGGAGCATTATAAAATCTTGAAATGTTGACATAGTACTGCTATGCAAATTGTTTAGATTGTCCTAGTTTTAAAAAAAATTGAAGTTACAAAATTATACGAAAGTTCCAGATTGCTACAGACTTTCCTGTTCTTGACAGATTCTGTTTTCTATGTGTTGTTTGCTTATCTTGATGAATCTATGGGTTGTATCGGGGGGTATGAATCATGGTGAAGTTGAAATATAGTAGATATAATGCTAATATGAAATTGGAATGAGTTTACAATAGTACCTAAAAGTAGTGATTTGCTTTATTATACTAACGGATCTCACAAGGTTTTTTGTTAAGTTTTATGTGGATGAAGTGTTCGAAGATCGAGGAGTTATCGATATGAGAAGAATAAGGAGATGCAAGAGTTCAAGCTTAGGGATGCCCAAGGCACCCCAAGTAAATATTTCAAGGATACTCAAGCATCTAAGCTTGGGGATGCCCCGGTTGGAATCCCATCTTTCTTTTTCAACAATTATCGGTATACCTCGGTTTTTGTTTTGTTCACATTATTTGCGTCTTTTGTGTTTATTTTCATTTTCTTTTCCTTGATGCACCATGCTAGTATGAGATAGTCCTTCATTGATTTATAGAATGCTCTTTGTGCTTCACTTAAATCTTTTGAGTATGGCTTTATAGAATGCTTCGTGTGCTTCACTTATATATTTTGAGCTTGAATATTGCTAAATCTATGTTATTTGTAGAATGCTCTATGAACTTCACTTACATTTTTAGAGTATGAATAAAATTATCATCGGAATTGGGCTTGGAAGATTATAATTAAAATACCATGCCTAGCTAAAAAGGCATTAAAGAAAAGCGCTTGTTGGGAGACAACCCAATATTTAACCCTACTATTTTGTGTGTTCTCATGATTATGCTACTGTATTAATCATGTTTTATAGTTTTTGTTTCAATAAAGTGTCAAGTAAGACCTTTGGGATGATCTATGGTGGTAGTAGATTTGATCTTGCCGAAAAACAGAAACTTTTGCGCTCACTGCCAGAATTTTAAAAAAAATCATAGAAGTGTGCTTTTGATCTGAATTTTTACACAAGACTGATATAGAAATTGCCTAGGTTGTCCTAATGTTTCATAATTTTTAGAGTAGCATTAGTATGGTTGTTGTTTAGATCATTACAGACTGTTCTTGTCACACCCTGCATTTTGTAACATGTCATTTGCATTAATAAAGCATGAAAATTTGGACCAACAAAAACTTTTGCATTATTCGGCTTTTTATTTTGGAGTTGGTTTTCTCTCTGTGATTTTCAAGTGCTCTTTAAAGTCAACTACTCCACTTTATATACTTCATCTCCCTGCCCCAAACTTCTGCCCAATGATCATGCCATGTGTATAGTGCGATATAGTATTCTCTTACAAAAATAATTTGGCCAAAAAGTATTTTCAAAAATTAGTTTTCCAAAAACCCCTGAATTGAGGTTTGCACTACAAGTACTTGATTTGGGGTATCAATAATATTTCAAAGAGTATATTTGAAACCTACTAGATATAGGATTCCCATAAACCACAAAAATATAATTTTAAAATTTATTTTCCTATTTTATTTAAAAGCTTTTTCTTAAGGCCAGAAATGGTCTTTAATAGGGAAAAATTATTTTTATTGTTTCAAAAATATTTGACAAAATTCTTGGAAGCTCATTGGACATATATTGTCCATATATGTGAGTTTCAACACATGGTCATGTTCAAAATATTGGACAAAACCTCCCAAAACCATTTCTGCCCATTTCAAGGAATTGAAATATTTCTACAGGAAATATTTTCATAAAAATCCAAGGAAAATCCAGCAAGTAATGCATATTGTGATCACCTTGCAAAGCCTCATATCAATAAAAGTCATTTTGGTTCACCAAAATGCCCCAAAACCCTCTCTGACCAGAATCAAATTTGAACAACTTTGTACTACCAACTTTCTCTCTTGACCCCAACTTTTGTGAGCATGTTCACATGACCAAATGATGACACTACACAAAGTGGTGCATCAAGGAGAAAAGATTTGCATGTCTAAATCTTGGAAAACTTATTTCTGTTGATTTCTAGGGTTTACAAAAGTTGCATTGGCAACTTTACCCAAATGAGCTCAAACTTTGTGGAACACCCTAATTCTATGTGCCATTTCATCCTGTTAAGTTTCATGTCAAGTGAAATTAAAATTCTTGCCCAAACCATTATCAAACACCTTCTGACACTTTACCAAAATGCCATTTTTGACCTCTTCCACTAATCTCCATGGGCTCAACTTTGTACCGCAGCTGCTCATGACCGTCTTCTACCCCGAGTAACTTTCCCCTGGCCATTGCTCAATGATTGAGGGGTGAAACACCCCCATTTACCTTCCTGGACAGCGCCTTCTCTCTCTCCCTCAACCTCCCTCCTCACTCCAGTGGCCACCCAGGGCATCCAAAGCCCCTCCCCCTTTCTTTACTCCCTCCTAGACCTGCTGGACATGCTTGGGGCGCCCACACTGCTTAGAAAATGGCATGCCAAGCCATTTGGGTGCTCTGGAGCGCGCTACAGTGCGGCCAGGCACTGTAGCCGCCCCCTTCCAACCGTCTCCGGCCACCTTGGTCCTCCCCAGCGCGCCCGACGAGACGCCTCGACGTCCGAGACACGGCAGCTGGTCAGCCCCCTTCTTCCTCTCTCTCCTGCCCCTGCTCGCACGCGCACCATGGCCGTCTGAGAGCTCCAACGAGCACGCTCACACGCGCGCTGCCCTAACACTCCCCAGCTCCTTCTCTCCCTTCCTCTGGGCGTAGACCACCCCTACAAACACCCCGGACATGCCCACGTGAGCCCCCGTGACATACAGCGACGGCAACAACCTCGCCGGTGCATGGGTCCACGGCAAGCCCTGGCCCGGCTATAAAAGACCTCCCCGAGCCCTCCTCTCCTCACCACTCGACCTCTGCAGCTCCAAAACACCCCCCTGAACCACTCAATCCTCTCCAGAAGCACCTGAGCTTGAGATCGAGCTCGAGCTCCGCAGCTTCGGCTCGCGGGAGTTCGCGAGGTACATGCCTCCCCGCTCCTCCTCTGCCTCGATCTGGAACCCCCGAACACCCCTGATTGTTTTCCCCCTGTTTCCCCTCTCTGTAGCTGCCGGAAACATCCGGAACCATCGCCACCCGAAGCTCCTCCGTTGCGTGACCTCATCGTCGGCGAACCAAGCCACCCCAGCGACCGCACCTACCTCCAACTGAACGGCGACTCTGCGCTGAATCCAACCCTGCCCTCCTCTCGCCTTGTCATGCCCTGCATCGTCGCCGGTGAGCCCGCCGGCCCTTTGTCGTAGGGTTAGGGATGACAGGCTGGCCCCGCCTGTCAGCCTCTCCCCTCCATCGCCCTTCTCCCTCTCGCTGACGCCTGGGCCCCGCCCGCCAGGTTTAAACCTGGCGCGCGTGCGTGCACCAGTGCGCGGGGCCGCCTCTTGGACTGGGCCTGCTGCGTTGCGGCTCTTCTGGCCCAGTTGCACAGTCCTCCTTTTCCTTTTCTTTTTTTCTTTTCTGTTAAAATTGCAAAAATTCCACAGGATTAAATATTCATCCAAATGCAATAATTCCAACTCCCATATTTTTCTAAAAATCCCATCTATTTAATGGTATAACTTTCACTCACGTCCAAACAACTTTTATGTACTATTCATATTCAAATTCAAATTTGAATATATTTAAACCCCTCTGAAAATCTGTTTCTCCTATTCTGCCACTCCAAATCCAAAAACTAGGAATTTTACCCTTCTTAGTTTTCACCCTAGTATTTAACAAAAACAAGTTGACATTTTTCTGAGCACTTTGGTTTTTCTGTTTTATTATGGCCTTATTTTTCTCGTTATTATTTTGCGACGATAGATTGCGTTGCTGACGAAGGAGTTGGACCAGAAGACTTTGAAGACCGAGAAGACTTTGCTGAGCCAGGCAAGCAGCCCTTTGACCATGTCTCAGAAACCCTTTTTATGCATGTCATATGGCACTTTTATTGCTTGCATTGAAGTCATGATAAAATGGTGACCACTTGAGGTGGTTTGCCTCCGTTGCTTTTCTCATTGACACTTGCATGATGCATGACCCTACCTTTCTATGAGGGTTATGCCGGTGGGAGTAGATAGGATGCTAAAGTAGTTGCTACGCAAAAGGGGATGGGTATATACATGGTGATGGAAGCAAGATTGTTTTCAAAAACTTTTCGAAAACCCCATCGGGTGCCACTTATGCCCGAGGGAGATAATGAGTTGGGTAACCACTTGATGACGAAGTGGTGTACCGAGGCAAGTGTGTGTGTTGTTTTAAAAACGAATTGGTTTAAGTTGCGACCATTATTCCAACCTTACATGCGCAACCGCTCTACCCTTATATGGGAAAGGGCATTATTGATTACCTAGGCCGATACTAGCATGGTGCCCGCATTACTAGTGACGGGAGAGTTGTTGCTCTCTCGGGACGGGGTCGTGCCAGGTAGGGCGGCCAATAATATTTTTATGGGGCACCGAACACACCATTGGTACCCCGTGCCAGTGGTATGTGATGAATATGGGAGCGAGGCTCCACAATTTTAAGTTGTGAAATGTTGGGCACGGGGGTTACTACCAATCGAGTGGACTCTATGTTAGTGTCGTCTAGGGAAAGATAGTGATCGGGTGCTTACCCCGGGTACTTGAGGTACTGCGGGTCGTGGATGACACGGAAGTTCCCCGGATCTTGTGGGTAAAGTGTGCAACCTCTGCAGAGTGTAAAACTATTCGAATAGCCGTTTCCACGGTCAAGGACAGTTGGGTAACCTCTCTTGGGCTACGTCCACTTGTTTACAAACCAGTGTGTGTGTGTGTGTGTGTGTGGGAAGAACTACTTGGGTCAAGTCAAATAACTTGACATGATTGAGTTGGGTTGGAGCTCTCTCCCTTTATGTTGATATTTGTAACCAGTCCCTATGGTTACTTGAATTCATACGAGGCATGATTTACCAGTTACTAAACATGCCATAGCACAACAAAATTAGCTTTCTGCAAAAATTTACCTATGTCATGCATTGTTGTATCTTGAGCCAAAACATGGGTTGCTTGCGAGTACATTCAAATTACTCATTGGCTTGCCACTAGTTATTTAATTGGCCATGCATGGAAGAACAAGAGTTCGAAGAAGAGTTCTTTGGAGACGAACATGCGAACTAGGCCGTTTTCCGGTCAGAATGCCTATAGGGTTAAGGCAGATGGCATGGGTTCTACTTATCAACGAAGATTTCCGCTGCTTAAGTTTATTTGGTATTCAGCCCTTGTGGCTTTATCTATGTAAGACTTGACCATAATGGTCATAATTTGTGTAAGACGATATGTATGGATGTAAGACTCTTGTTATTCAGCTTCTGTGTGTTGAGTGAGCATTGATCTCTGGGATCACTGTACACGTACATTCGGTGATCACGACTTATGAGTCGGGGTCCCCACAGAGCTGGTATCAGAGCCATCCTGACTGTAGGAAGCCTTAGTTAGCATGGGTGTTAGTTAGGATAAAACCCGTTTTGCAAAACCCTCTATGCTCCTCTTCTTTTCTAAGCTTACCAAACCCAAGATATATTTCCATATTGACCTCTCCCATTCAACCTTTGTAGATGGCTGCCGTACCCGAAGACATCCGGACCACCGGATTTCCCGTGCTTCTCGAGGATAGCCTCAAGAAGTGCCAGTTTTACCAAGCCCCCATTTTCACCTACCATGAGCATTGGATCAATGACACCGAGACTGTCGGAGTAAATGACCACAGGTAGCCTAACCGACTCCCCCTGGCTCTTTGAAAATTATCAGGCCGTTCAGGCCTTCAAGCATACAAAGCATAGGGCCGCCTTCCCCCGGCCGGCTATCCCCGGGGCTGACTCCCGGAAGGCGGCCCAGCCTCAGGAACCTCCCCCAAGAAAGATACGAGATAGCTGACTCCAGGGAGCCGGCCCCAGAAGGACCGACTCCCAGGAGCCGGCCATGAAGAGAGCCGACTCCCAGATGCCGGCCGAAACTGCACCTCCTAAGACCGTACCCACGTAACGGCGATAGGATGGGGTGTGGCCGGAGTACAGCCCACTACCCCCGAATCCCGGAACGGGCATGGCCACAGGGCGCCGTACGGGCCAGCCATCCCCCGTCCGGCGCAACACTGTAGCCATGTTGGCCTTGATGTCACCCACGATAGGTGCCAGTACGTACCGTGGGCGGCGGGTCCCTTTGCCAGAGAGACATCTGAAAACGGCCCGGCCTCCTCTAGTCGGCCAGGGGTGTGGCCGGCTCCCAATAGCCAGCTACCTCCCTCCCTCGAAGCGAGCGCCCCATTAAGGAGACAAGACGAGGTAAGGCTACAGTGAGAGCTCGCAAGGCGGCGGCACTGTAGCCATGCTTACCTCGACAAAGCCCTCATCATCAGAGGCGTGGCGACAGTAACCAGCCGCCGACAAAGCCCACAAGCGGTGGTGCCGGCCTGTCGGCCGAGAAGCCGGCAGCCAGCGGGACCCACCTGTCGGCGGGCCCCAAAGACCGGCGGAGAAGCCGGCGATCATAGACACTGACGGCTGGGACCCGCACCCAGCCGGATTACCATTGTACCCCTGGGGGGTAGGCCTATATAAACCCCCTGGGACACCCATGCAAAGGGTTGAGCTGATAGAGTTTCACACACCACATAGAGAGAAAAGGAGAGCTCGCCTTGCCCTTCTTCTTCCTCTAACCAGACAGCTCAAGGAGCACTTGTAGCCACTTGTATTGATCTAGTGATCATGCGGAGACCCCTCAGAGTAGGACTAGGGGTGTTATCTCCACGGAGAGCCCCGAACCTGGGTAAGATTCGCCGGCGTGCATGTCTTCGCCTCATCCCGTTTCCAGGCACCGGCGACGTCTTACTGGCTCCCACAATGATAAGCCACCCGTTGGCATATGTCGCACCTACCACCCGACATTTGGCGCCCACCGTGGGGCGGGGTGCACCGTCGTCCGGAGACCTTTCTGGACGGGAACTCTTTTTCTCCCCCGCGAGCGCAGCCAGCCTGCTGCACCCGATGGCGCCTGCCCCGACGCGCTGCAAGGCGTCGACGACGCCTGCGCAGCGAGCTGCCTCGCCGATCTTCTTGGCGAGACTCGCATCTCCGACGAGCCCGCGTCCAACGCAGGCACGGACTACCCCGAGAGTCGCCTCGTCAGCCTCCTCGAACAACTTCACGTCTCCAGCGAGCTTGCTGTAGACTTGGAGTCGGTCGGCTCCACCGACCCGATGCTATTCGACTCCAACACGGCATCGCTCGACGCCTACCCCTCCGACGTGGTAGTCTTCCACGACCCTCTCCCTCGAGCAGACAGCGGCAGCAGTGCTGTCACTGAGGTGCTGGTCATCAGCCACGTCGCCGACTCGGGCGAGAACGCCCACGGCGCCCTACAAGCGGCGATGCATGACTTGTCCGTCCCCATCCCGGCTGACGCCGACGCCGAGACCCTGGAGGCACGCCGCCTTGCCCTCATCACGGTGGGCCAGAAGATAGCCTCCATGAGACGCCTCACTGAGGCCCACCAGCACGAAGTCGACCGCGCCGCCTTCGGTACGCCGCCTCACGACGGGCCGAGCAGAGCCGGCCTCGTCAGGAAGCGCGGCGCGACCATCGCCAGCATGCTGGGTGCAGACCGCCCCGTCTACGCCACACTGCTCGAGAATCTGCGAGCCGCTCAGGTGGCTGCTAAAGAGCTAAATGGGCTAGGGGCTGATGAGCTCCCTTACATGACAAGGCGCATCCAGCAGCTGATCGACGCGGCCGCAGAACGGCATGAAGCCGGCGCCCGCACTGAGAATCCTCCCCCACGCCGAGAGCACGCCGCGACATCCCGGTCGCCGACTGCGAGTGGCGCCCGCGCAAGAAAAGACAAGGAGCCGGCTGCTAGCCGCAGCCGGACTCAGATCACCATCGAGCGCGACGCGGAAGGCCGCCCTTGAGTAGTAGAGCGCCAAGGCAATCCGCCTCCTCCACCGACTCGGGGGGAGAGACATCCCACCCCGCCGCCTGTCACACATCCGACTCTCGGTGGCCGACTGGGCCACCGCGAAGGAGTCGGCGAGAACGATGCTCGCCACCGGATCGACCGCCTAGCATGATCCCTGGCGCTAGAAGAAGAAGACAATGTCGGCCCGCCATGCTTTGGCCCCCGCATCCACGACGAGCCCTTCCCCAAAGGGTTCTCGCTCCCCAGAGACACGCCTAAGTACAACGGCTCTGTGAAGCCGGAAGATTGGCTCATCGACTACTCTACCGCTGTCAGCATAGCGAACGGCAACAGGCGCGTAGCCGTGAAGTACGGCCCTCTCATGCTGCAAGGCACGATGCGCACCTGGCTCAACAGCCTCAAGCCCTACTGCGTCAATAGCTGGCTGGACTTCACGGAAGTCTTCGTCCGCAACTTCACCAGCATGTACAAGCGGCCTCCCAAGCCCCGCCAGCTCTCCCTATGCGTCCAAGTACCCAGCGAGTCGACCCGCGACTACCTCACGCGGTGGGCCGAGCTCCGCAACTCCTGCGAGGGGGTGCACGAGGTTCAAGCCATCGAATACTTCACCACCGGGTGCCGAGAGGGCACCCTCCTCAAGCACCGACTCCTCTGCGACGAGTCGGCTACCCTCGACGAACTGCTGGTCATTGCAGACAAGTACGCCACAGCCGACTCCTCGATGAAGACCGAGCTCCGAGTGGACGCCTCTGGGAAGGTGCTCGCTCTGCCTCCTAAGACGCCGGCTGGCGACTCCAATCAGCGCCCCTACCAAAACAAGCACAAGCGCAAGGCCCCAATGCCACCTTCCACCAGTCGGCAGGTGGCCACAGTCGAAGATGAGCAGCCCGAAGAGCGGCCAGCTCCCAAGAAGAAGGGCGGCAGGCCGGCTTGGCAGCCGGCCTTCTCCTACGAGAAGACTCTCGATGCCCCCTGCAATTTCCATAGCGGCGCGAAGCCGTCCAACCACACGACCCGAAAGTGCCACTGGCTCACACGGATCTCCAAGGGTAAGGGGCTAGTGCCGCCTCCGCCTTCCGGCCCGCCGCCTCCAGCCCTCCAGCAGCCGGCTGCTTGACCAGCAGTCGGAGCCATTCAAGACGGGTTCCCTGACGAGCATGCCGCCTACGTCGTCTTCATAAGCCAGGTTGAAGACAAGCGCAGCCGGCGCCGACAGCACCAAGAGGTCAACGCAGTCGCCTCCAGCAACCCCGAGTTCATGCATTGGTCCGAAAGGCCTATCAACATGAGCCGGGACAATCACCCAGAGGTGATGCCGTCCCCCGGCTCCTACGCATTGGTGTTGGATGTCACCCTCGGAACAGAGAGGCGGGCTGCCCGATTCTCCCATGTTCTGATTGATGGCGGGAGCAGTATCAACATACTGTACCGCGACACCATGGAGAAGTTGAACCTCAAGGCGAAGCAGCTCATGCCGAGCCGGACCGTTTTCCACGGCATCGTACCCGGCCTGTCTTGTTCCTCGATCGGCAAGATCAAGATGGATGTTCTCTTCGGAGACAAGGATCACTTCCGCCGAGAAGCAATCTGGTTCGAGGTAGTGGACCTGGAAAGCCCTTACCATTGCTTGCTTGGCCGACCAGCTCTGGCCAAGTTCATGGCTGTGCCCCACTACACTTACCTGAAGATGAAGATGCCGAGCTCGAAGGGGATCATCATAGTGGCCGGCGACTACAAGAAGTCCATCGAGTGCGCTGCAGCCAGCAGCCGACTGGCTGAGTCCCTCGTAGTGGCAAAAGAGAAGAAGATGCTGGATCGAGTTGTGGCCATGGCCGGCAAGCAGCCGGCCTTGTCCCCCAACCCTAAGGAGTGTGATGCGCAGGGCTCTTTCCAGCCGGCCAAGGAGACGAAGAAGATACCTCTGGACCCGGAGAACCCGGAGAGGTTCAGTCATTGGTGCAAACCTAGACAGTAAATAGGAAGGCGAGCTCGTCGACTTCCTCCGTGAGAATCGAGACATCTTTGCATGGTCCCCAAAGGACATGCCGGGTGTTCCGAAGGATTTCGCCGAGCACAAGTTACACATCCGAGCCGACGCGAAGCCGGTCAAGCAGCCTCTCCGCCGACTGTCAGAAGAGAAGAGAAGAATCGTAGGAGAAGAGATAGCCCGGCTCCTTGCCGCCGGCTTTATTATGGAAGTGTTTTTTCCATAGTGGCTCGCCAACCCAGTCTTGGTGTTGAAGAAGAACAACAAATGGCGTATGTGTATAGACTACACTAGCCTCAACAAGGCCTGCCCCAAAGATCCGTTTGCTTTGCCACGGATTGATCAAGTGATAGACTCCACAGCCGGATGCGAGCTGTTGAGTTTTTTCGATGCCTACTCAGGATACCACCAGATTAAGTTGGACCCGGCAGACCGCCTGAAGACCGCCTTCATCACACCATTAGGAGCTTTTTGTTACCTGACTATGACATTCGGCTTGAGGAATGTCGGTGCCACTTTTCAGCGTTGCATGCAGAAATGCCTCCTCAAGCAACTCGGCAGAAATGCCCATGTCTACGTAGACGATATCGTGGTGAAGACAGAGAAGCGCGACACCCTGCTAGAAGACCTCAAAGAAACATTTGCCAACTTGCGCCGATTCCAGATCAAGCTCAACCCCGAGAAATGCGTGTTCGGAGTACCAGCCGGCCAGCTTATAGGCTTTCTGGTCTCCGAACGCGGCATTGAGTGCAACCGTGCGAAGATCAAGGCCATTGAGAGAATGGAGATTCCCACCAAGTTGCGAGACGTACAGAAGTTCACTGGGTGCCTAGCCTCCCTAAACCGCTTTATCAGCCGGCTAGGAGAGAAGGCCCTCCCCCTGTACCGACTCATGAAGAAATCCACTCATTTCGAGTGGAATGACCAAGCAGACCAAGCCTTCCATGAGTTGAAGAGGATGCTGACCACTCCACCCGTCCTGGCGGCGCCGACTGAGAAGGAGCCCATGCTCGTATACATCGCCGCAACTAGCCAAGTGGTTAGTACAGTCGTCGTGGTACAGCGCCCAGAAGAAGGCCGAGCCCAGCTAGTCCAAAGGCCGGTTTATTATCTGAGTGAAGTACTATCCAGCTCAAAGCAAAACTACCCGCACTGCCAGAAGACACTACTAGAAAAAGGCTTACTAGTGGCGCACCAGTTTTGCGTACTAATGGCGCACTACTGGTGCGCCACAAGCATCACGCCACTAGTAATTTTTACTAATGGCGCACCGCTGGTGCGCCATTAGTATCTGGTACTCTAATGGCGCACCGGGCCGTGCGCCATTAGTATAGGCCACGGTGCGCCATTAGTATGCCTCCCAGGGGGCCATATATACCCATGTGCTTTGCCATACTAATGGCGCACTGAAGTGTGATGCGCCATTAGTATCCTTCGGCATACTAATGGCGCACTGCTGGGTGATGCGCCATTAGTACCCTCTGGCATACTAATGGCGCACTGCCCTGGGATGCGCCATTAGTATCCTTTGGCATACTAATGGCGCACGTTGGCGTGATGCGCCATTAGTATGTATATTAGGGATTTTTTTCTTTTCTGATTTTTGCACAGATTACAAAATATATTATTGGACAGAAAATAAGCAGCAAGACACAGCAACAGCAGATTCATCGAATACAATAGAATATTAGTCTCCGAATACAATTCATCATATTAGCCTCCGAATTCAAAAGACCGAACGAAGATAGAACATTACAGGTCTCGAGACCGCGAGTAGCGAGTTTGTCTTCACATTACAAGTCGATATCGATCATCTAAACTACCATCACATAGAAGAGAGATGCGGTCATCACGATGAGCATCATCGCGATGAAACTGGTCTTCATCCGGTTCCTCCAACGCTCCCTCCTCTCTCCCGCTAGATAGCGCGCGTATCTAGATTCCGCCTCCGCCCTAGTGGTGTACCCTTTGTAACTGTTACCATTGAAACGGTGAACCTGTCTCCGACACTCCTCCCAGTCGTCGTAGACTCCGGGAACCTTACCCTTGTACACGACATACGACGGCATCTCTATGCACTAGGCAAACAACAGACAATACATAAGAAATATATAAGTATGCAACAAAAGGATCGGATGAGAAAAGCAAGACATCCATAGCACGATTCATGGTCCTACTAACAAATAGCATCGATTACATCTAAGTTGAACGACTGTCCAAACCAAAGAGACATACAAGTTCACTACAGTTTAATTACAACATGAGCTAATGAATGTTTCAGAACTACACATAGCATCACAACTTTCGACTCGACTCATGGGACCGGAGCGTGGATGAAGCCGCCGTCTGTCGTGATGGTCATGAAGTCGCGGGCGTTGTCAGCCTGCATTTGTAGCATTGTGTCTATCTCGCTGTTGGATGGTTGAAATTTGAGGTAGAACTGCCCCGAGGTACGAAGGATATCTTGATGGATGATTTCTGCAAACTCCGACTGGATGCGAAAGAATTCTTGTCAGATGTCCGCGTCCTGGATTGCCCCCAAGCTTGCGGCCCAATCTTTGAGATTATTTGGTAGGAGAAGGTGATTATGGTCCCGCACGATCGCCCGCATGTGATGGAGGGCATAGTAGGCATCCTTCTGACCGCCAGGCGGCTGCTTGACGCAGGGGAACGTCGTATTGTGGGTGAACACGTGCCTGCCGTACCTACGAACTGGCCTCTTAAAGGTGCCTCCAGATGTGGCGTAGCCGGGGAGAGCATCATCAAGAACTTTCTTGATATTTGTGTAGTCTATCTTGGAGTCACGGTCCGGGTCGAGATACGTGGCCATGGAATATTTCGGGCTTAAGAGGATGAGTGTGCAATGTGTGTCACTGCACAGAACACGGAATGTTAGAAAAAAAAGAATGATCGAAATCTAAGAAATCATATGTTATGGGGCGGTTAGGAGATGACTTACTCGGGAAAGTAAGGCACGAGGATGTTATCCTTATCTGGGTTTGCCAGAATGACGCCTTCGAGGTGTGAACTCGCGACTTGCCGGTCCCCAGCGCTGCCCAAGATCTTGGCACACATGTAGAAGGGGTCGACTATCACAATGTCCGGGGTCTTGTCTCTAATGATCCGCATCTCCATACTCAGCGAAAACAGCCGAATGAAGGTGTAGTGCAGCGGATGAAGGTT
The DNA here is from genome assembly GCF_018294505.1 of Triticum aestivum. Taxonomy (NCBI): domain Eukaryota; kingdom Viridiplantae; phylum Streptophyta; class Magnoliopsida; order Poales; family Poaceae; genus Triticum; species Triticum aestivum. The sequence goes on along the minus strand of NC_057814.1, from coordinate 390,589,195 downwards.
AAGCATAGCAAAGATGTCATCAAATCGCAGGACGATCGTACCCCCGACGGCGCTATCCACAAAGCCCTTGCCCTCTGGCACCTTGGCCACGAAAACCGGGTATGCCACATCATTCTCTCTGAGACGCCGCTTCTCCAAAGAAAGAACACTGTCATGCAGACTCCGCATAGCACCGGTTGCAGCATTGAGCATATTTGCCGGTAGCATCGGCCTACCCGCCACATGCACCCTCCTCAAGATATCCTTAGGTGAAGGTGGTCCGTCCTGAGCATGGATCGTACTCGGTGCCGGTTGGCTCGCACTGGCGCCCTTGTTAGTCTTTCGTTTCCGTCCCTTCTTCTTGATCTGCTGTAATGGGATCGAGTTCTGCTCACAGACCGCCTTCTTGAGCGTGTTGGGGCTGATAATATTTGGCACCTCAGCTATCTGAGGCTCGGTGAAGGCGGCAGCTGGAGGCGTCTCCTGAGAACTGAACGCCAGACGACGCCTGTTGCAATTGGGTTTCTCCGCCGTACCAGCTAGATCGCGGTCGTCTTTTTGAGGGTTGGGTTCTTGAGAAGGAGGCCCGCATAACTCGTCACCGTACCCATGCTCGGCAAAGTACTTATCGACATTGGTAAATGTACCGTCGTCGTTGTCGTCGTCGTCCGGATCCTGTGCCATATGCATGTTCGGATCCTGTGCCATAGGGATGTCCGGCAGGTCTGGTAGCGTTGCGGCGTTCTTACCATGGCTTGGCGCTGGCACGACTGGCGGTCTTGTCTGTGGGGTGGTGTCCCCCGCCCCCAAACGAATCTGGCTCTTCGGCCAAAGCAGGGGCCAGCTTACACAGGCGCTGAGGGTCATCACATCATCTTCGTCGGCCCCAGCGGGTCGAATCGGAGGTAACAACTAGTCGTAGCCTGGCAGTACCCGAACCAGTTCAACCCTATAGAAGGTGGGTGGCATCGGATTACCGTGGAACACGCGGTTGCCCGGTTGAACGATTCTGCCCTTGGCGACATCGACCAACTCGCCGCCCACGAAGTGCAGGAGAGTGCAAGGAACATCGGTGGCGCCCTGCGAAAACATGTAGGGCGTCAGGGATGCCCAGTCAAAGGCAAGGAGATGAAGTCATCGGCCGAGAGGCTTAGTTACCGCGATGCCGTCGAGCTCGGCTAATGTCGAGGCACCGCCAACGGCGGGCGTGCGCGTGCAACTGACGGAGGGGCCGCTTGCTGGCGAGGTGCCGGCCGGCGTACACCCAGGTGCATTAAGCTCCAATGCCCGTGCCGGCGCCGGAGACACGAATACCGCCTCCGCCGGAGACACCAATGGCGCCGCCTGCGCGTTGTGCGAGTTGCTGGCCGTGAAGCTGGGAACTGGGGGAGACCCCTGTTGGCCGCCCGCAATCCACGTCGTCAGCCCCTGAATCAAGGTAGGCACAATGGCGGTGAGCGTCGTTCCCAGTTGTTGTTGCACTTGCTCTTGGACAATCTCCGGAATCCGCGCCACTTGTGCCTTGAGTTCTTGAACCTCGCGCGACTGGCTTTCCAAGATGGTCTTTTTCTCCTTTCGCCCACCAGCAGTATAGTATGACGACCATTTTGTGGACAAGCCTTTGCCGGCCACACGACCAGCTGACGACGGCTTACTGAGCTTATCCTTGTTTTTCATTACGTTCAACGCCCTATTTAAAGGGGTGTCAAAAGGGGAGCTCTGAGATGACCCCGCGCTACTGCTTTCAGCCTCCTGCGGAAGGAATGTGAACCATTTAGAAATTTGGCTTCATTAACTAGAATGCAACCATATATGTAGCTAATTACGCGGGGGTGTATTCCTTACCAGAACTTTCTCAAGCGCCTTGGTCTTCGGATCCGTGGTAAGCTCCTTTGTTACCGGGTCCTCCTTGTACCGGGCCCTGACAAAGTTCCTGGTCTGCTTGTCAGTTAATTTCTCGAAGCGGGGCGGTAGGCCTTGCTCGGCACGCTCCGCGTCCTCCTTGTCCCATATAGGCTCCGCCACTCTATAACCGCCGGGACCGAGTTGGTGGACCCCTAAGTTCAACTGCCGCATTTCTTTCCCCCACTGACTTGATTCGGAGGTTCCGCTGCTCTCGCACTTGATCTTGAACTCCTTGTAGTCATCTTCGCTCATCAAAGGATATTTCGCCTTGATCTTCTCATAACTATCACCTTTTTCAATCATTGCCTTCACCGTGCTTCTCCATGTAGACAGGGCCGTGCTCATCCTCGTGAGGGCGGCACTGTTCACTTTATTCCCTGTGAGGCGTGTGTTTGCAAACTCATTGGGGAACTTGTATCGTTCGTGCAGCTTCGTGAAGAGGAGGCAGCGCAAATTCCCTCGGTCCTTATGCCTTAGGTTCTCGGTGTTGATCGAGACGGTGCTCCGGAGAATGCACCCGAGCTGAACCGAGTACCCCTTGACTACATGTTTGGGCGCCGTTGGATGCCCGTCGGAGTTCACTTCAGTAAATTCCTCCTTGACGGTGCCGAGCATGTTCGGGCGCCGTTCCTTCCGTTGCCTCTTCGGTTGGCTGCCATCTGTGCGTGCGCCGCCATCATCAGTGGTGGCATCCTCGGCGGCACCATCAGTGGTGTCATCATCCCCGACCCCACTAGGGGTTGTGTAGTCAGGATCGGTGTCTTCCGCGGCATCGTCCCGATAGCGGTGAGGTTCTTCCTCCATCTCCTAGGACAGCTCCCAGAATTGCTTGCCGCCCGAACCGCCGGCCTCATCATTGTGGGCCATGTTTCGCTCTAAATAGGAAAAAAGTTTGGTCAAAAAGTTGGTTATTGTCAAGGAACAAGATCATGGTCTCATCATTTAGAGTTTGTCGACACCGAGGCATCCTAAAAGCTAATCTTTTATCATTTAGGGTTTGTTGACGCCGAGGCACCCTAAAAGCCTAAGCGTACATCATTTAGGTTCTCATCGACACCGAGGCACCCTATAGAAGCCAAGGTTTCATCATTTAGGGTTTGTCGACGCCGAGGCACCCTAAATGCTAAGTTAAGTTTTCATCATTTAGGGTTTATCGATGCCGAGGCACCCTAGGTTGGGGGTAATCACTTGGCACTAATCACTTGGCTCTATTGCCACCTATGTTGGGTTTATCATCTAGGGTTTATCGATGCTAAGGAGAATTCTAAGTTGGGCGTAATCACTTGGCTCTATTGCCACCTATGGTTTAATGCAGCAAGAATGGCGGGGCAGTCGATCCTACTTAACTAAGTACTAAGATACCCCGGCCCATGCATTAGTCGCAAGTACCCCATATGTCCTATTTTTAGCAAAGCCATGCTAAATCTCATAGGGAAAATTTCAGCATGACCTTTGCTGAAAATAGGACATATGGAGTACCCGAATTTGCCGGAACGGAAGTTAATCGACATTCCAGCAAACTCAAGGGCCTCTCGGGGTACCTGCAAATTCATCACGACACAATGGTCGGAGACAAAACCCAGCAAACTAGCACCACAATGTGCCTCTACTTTCATATGGATGAAAAGGCCACAGACCATATGGTCCTCTGCTTTCATATGGACAAAAAGCAGCTCAACTTATGTGAGCTTCCATTCCAGATCTAATAGGTCACCCAACAAAATCAGCTCAACTTAGACTGTGAGCAAACTACCTATTGAAGCAAAGGCAAATATCTCTGAAGTCTGAACTAAAGCAGGGTTTCCTTGCTAATGATCCACAGTCCCACACTACTGAATGGGTTTTTGCAGAAACAAAACAGACATCACAGGAGAGAAGTCCCAGTGGAGAAGTCAGAATGGCATAAAAACATGACTGCATACATTAGGGCATATGTGATTCTGGTACAGCTACACTACTGCAGGCTGCATACATTCAGTCATTCTAAAATTTATTTTAGTCTACTACTAAAATTCAGCACTAGCATATCTTCAACACTCCAATTTCTTTCAGTTTTGGCAGTTTATTTCCAGCTTCAAAATTTAAGAGAATTAGAATAAGGATAGTAGGAAATGAAAAAGAATTATGCTCAAAGAACAATGGTAACAGCAAAATATTAAAACCTTTGGTAAGCATTATATTACAAAAAAACAAGATATGCAGTACTATACAATATCCATAACCAGAAAACAAGACATGCATAGGCTATATTTGAAACAAGATATTTTGCCAATCTTAATTAACTGAAACTATCTACAATTCATGTGTTCAAAAATTCAGTTACATTCAGCTGTTGTGCAAAAACTATCCTCACTTTGCTTGAGCACTGCAAAATACCTTTCCTATGCAGCAAGAGAAAGCTGTAAAGCAGGTGACCTCACCTGCAAGGCACCAGGGTTGAGAAGCAACACACAGATGCCTTCTTTTGGGGAGGAAACAACAGCCCAATTAGTAGTGCCTCATTGTTAAGGTGCTGTTCAAGCTTCTTATATGGATGAGATGGTATGATTTGTGGCCCTAGGAGATTTAGTTTGGGGGTCATAATCTCCAACCTCATCACAAAATACTACTACTACTGCTGCATATGATTCATGCCCAAAGCACAATATACTACTACTACTGCTACATCATATCATAGGAAATAATTGCCACTGATATCATTCCAGCCTCTCAAGTGGAAGATGACCCAGCTAACTGAATTTAGTTTCAGTAAGGTTTTCAGTAAAGCCAAATTAACTGAATTTTCAGTGAATTTAACAACAGGAATTTTCAGGTGTAGTACTGGCATTGCAAATTCACACTGGCATTGCAAATCGTCAGGTGTAGTACTGGCATTGCATTGCAAATTCACCATAATCCCTCATGACAGTTAGATGGAGTAGCACTCTTGATTAACAGGATGGCACCGACGGCCTGGAAGTGATCCATGGAAGAACTCACCTTGATGGACGCGGTCGCAGACGAGGTCATAGACGGCGGCGGAGCAGAGACGAGGTCGCAGACGTGGTCGTGGTGCTCCGGTGGACGCCGGCGTCGAGGAGGCTGCGGGCGGCGATCCGGAGGAAGGGGCCCGTGATGTCGTCGGCGTCCTTGGCCGCCTTCTTGACCTTTCGAGCAGAAGAAGGCACGGGTGGTGAGAGGAGGAGGAGGAGAAGCTAGGGGGATGGG